>NC_091080.1:35203500-35539500 GCF_032405125.1 Capricornis sumatraensis | reverse complement strand
GTTCTGTGGGCTTCACTCCTGCCATGGGTGTCCATCCTGAGAATAACCACCCCCAGACGTCCCGCATCCAAGTCTCCTTTTCAGTCTGCTTCTTAGTACAGCAGCCAGATTTATTAATAGCAAATAAGACTATAGGATGCCCAGGTAAATTTGTATTTCAGATAAAAAATGCATATTTTTTTTTCAGTGTGTCTCCAAGTATCACATGGGACATACTTATGCTAAAAACCAATTTATTGTTTGTCTGAAATTTTCAGATTTATCTAGGCATCCTATATTTTATCTCTCAACGCTGCTGCTTTGGAAGCCCAGCCTGGCCTCCAGAGTGAAGGTCACGGCCCTCATAGGCTGCAGAAGAGGAGCCCAGTGTTTTCTGTGCTGTGAAATAACTCAGCAGCTACAGAACGCACAAGAGCCAGGGGCATTTCAAGGTCAGTTGGATGCCCCATCTGGAGAATGGATGGGGAACAGTTCCTGTTGGTGAGGCTGAACAATTCTCGGGGGTGGAGGTGAAACCGAAGAGTTCTCCAGGAAGAACCCCCACAGTACCGATGTGGAGGTAACCACCTCAGGGGAGGCCACCACAGAGCAGACAGAACCAGGCTGAGCCACGTGAGGCCAGGGGCACAGCCCGTGACAGTCACCAGCACAGACCCTACCCCTCTCCTGCTCCCGAAGCGGGGGCAGGGGCTCTAACTGGACGGGAGGAATTTCAGAGTCACATCACACCCCTCCTCCACTCACAGCAGTGATGCCCCCAGTTCAAGAATGCAGACATTTTAAACAATAAAGACTGAATCTTAAATGCCAAATTTAAACTATTTTAGTTACCAGGAATGATGGAGATGTATGCAATCTGGTCAGAGTCATGAGAGGAAGGGACCTGGCCCTTGATGAGAAAGGAGGATCCAACATGGACCTTCTCAAGGAGGAGTTACTAGGAGGAGTGAAACCATTTCCTGCTTGTATCCAATATCTGTAATAAAGCAGATAATTATTTTTATCACACCAAAGGGCTGTTAAGCCAGAGAAACTAAGCTTTCCAATATCCTTACCAGAGAAGGAGGAGGAGGGGTTATAGTTTGGGAAAGGACCCCAAGCCCTACCCTACTCCTTATCTAACCCACACCATCCTGCTGGCTCATGGCCTCTTCCCACTTTGTGCACTCTGGGGAGGAGGCTCTTTCTTCCCAGAAATACATCCAAGTCTTCCTAAAGAGCAGCATTCAGTCCTGCCCACTTTTTCAGGTTCTTCTTCTTTCCCCTGTGGCCCCCACAACTCTGCACATCATGGTGGTATGGTGCAGTCAGTGGGGCTTTCTTGGGAGACATTGATGACTTGGTTGGTCCATGCACTTGTTTACTGATCTGGATCCTCACTGACCTCTTGACAGCACCCGAAGCAGCTGTCTGTGGACTTTTCCTCCAGAGTCCTTCCTCTCTTGGAATACAAAGGACCTCCTACCTCTGAATACTCCTATCTCTGTTGGTAACTCCACTTCCTCTTTCTGCCTTAAAGACAGGTACTCATTTTCAATTCTCAGTGTCTCAGCATCCTTGCCAACACTTGCTATTGTCTGTCTCTCTTCTTTCAGTCATCCTAGTGTATATGATAAGGGTTTCCCAGGTGGTGCTAGTGGTAAAGAACCTGCCTGCCAATGCAGGAGACACAAGAGATGCAGGTTTGATCGCTGGATTGGGGAGATCCCCTGGAGGAGGAAATGGCAACCCACTCCAGTACGCTTGCCTGGAGAATCTCTTGGATGGAGGACCCTGGTGGGCTACAATCCATGGGGTCACAAAGAGTTGGACACGACTGAAGCACCTTAGCACAGTGTATATGAAAGAGTATTTCATTGTGGTTTTGATTTCATTTCCTAATGACTAATGATGTTGGCCATCCTTTTATGTGTTTATTGGCATTGCGTATCTTCTTTGGAGAAATGTCTACTAGGATTATTTGCCCACTTTTCCACTAGGTTATATGTCTTTATTTTTGAGTCATGAGAATTGAATGGATATTTTGGATACAAGTCTCTTATCAGATATATGACTTGCAAATATGTAGCCTTTTGTGACTGGCTTACTTAGTTTTTGAATGATTTTGAGCTTCATCCCTGTTGTTTTGCACAGAGCAGTTATTCCCTTTCATTGCTGAGTAAGGCTCCATTATACAGATGGACCTGGTCCATATATCTGTTCACTACCTGATCGATAATTGAGTTGTTTCTGGGTCTTAGCTACTATGAAAAAAAATGTTACAAATATTAGCACAGAAATCTTTCTATGGCTTTATGTTCTTATTTCTCATGGGTCAGTACTTCCCTTTTGGATTTTGAACCCCTGACTAGCTATGAGCCAAGCTAAAACTCAAGGATTCTCCTATAAAGAGAGAACAGAATAGAAACAGGACAACCAGCAGACTCTGCAGTAATAACCCGAACACAAAGCCCTGTCTTTTGTCGCACCAGTCAGGATTCAACCAGGCAAGCAGAAAAAACAATAGGACACACACACCCCCACACACCCACACACCCAACACACACACCCCCACACACACACCCACACACTCAACCCACACACACACACACCCCCACACCCACACACACCCACATACCCCACCCACCCACCCACACCCACACACACACCCAACCCACACACACACCCCCACACACCCACACACACACCCAACACACACACACACACATACCCCCCCACCCACACCCACCCACACCCACACACACACCCAACCCACACACACACACACACCCCACCCACCCACACCCACCCACATGCACATCCAACACACACACACACCCACACCCACACACACCCACCCACCCACATACCCCACCCACCCACACCCACACACACACCCAACCCACACCCACACACACACACACCCACATACCCCACCCACCCACACCCATACCCACACACACACCCAACCCACACACACACCCACACACACACCCACACACACACCCACATACCCCACCCACCCATACCCCCACCCAGCCACACCCATACCCCCACACACACACCCCCACACACCCAACCCACACACCCCCACATACACACACCCACATACCCCACCCACCCATACCCACCCACACCCACATACACACCCACACACACACACCCACACACACACCCACATACCCCACCCACCCACACCCCCACCCACCCACATACCCCACCCACCCACCCACACCCACACACCCACCCACACCCACACACACACCCAACCCACACACACACACCCACCCCCACACACACACACACCCAACCCACACACACACCCACACACACACACCCACACACACCCAACCCACACAAACACCCACACACACACCCACACACACCCACATACCCCACCCACCCACCCACACACACACACACACCCAACCCACACACCCACACACACACACACCCACACCCACACACACCCAACCCACACACACACCCCACCCACACCCACACACACACCCAACACACACCCACACACCCAACACACACCCACACACACACACACACTCAACACACACACACACACCCACATACCCCACCCACCCACACACACACACACACACACCCAACCCACACACACACACACACACAACACACACACACATACCCCACCCACCCACACCCACACACACACCCAACCCACACACCCCCCTCCACACACACACACACACCCAACCCACACACACACACACACAACACACACACACACACACACACCCCACATACACATACCCACATACCCCACCTACCCACACCCACCCACACCCACACACACACCCAACCCACACACACACACCCACACACACACACACACACATACCCCACGCACCCTATCCCCACCCACCCACACCCATACCCACACACACACACACACACACCCAACACACACACACCCACCCACACACACCCACATACCCCACCCACCCACACCCACCCACACCCACCCACACCCACACACCCAACCCACACACACACACACCCACCCCCACACACACACACCCACATACCCCCCCCACACACATACCACACCCACCCACACCCATACCCACACATACACACATCCACACACCCAACCCACACACCCCCACATACACACACCCACATACCCCACCTACCCACACCCACCCACACCCACACACACACCCAACCCACACACACACACACACACACACCAACACCCACATACCCCCACACACACACACATACCCCACCCACACACACCCCCACCCACCCACACACACCCCCACACACCCAACCCACATACCCCACACACACACAAATACCCCACCCACCCACACCCACACCCACACACCCCCACATACACATGCCCACATACCCCACCCACCCATACACACCCCCACACACCCAACCCACACACCCATACACACCCACACACACCCACACGCGCACCCACCCACCCACACACACCCCACACACCCAACCCACATCCCCCCACATACACCCGTATACCCCACCCACCCACACCCACCCATCCACACACACCCACATACCCCATACACCCATACCCACATACCCACACCCACACACACACACACACCCCACACACCCCCCCACACACACACACCCCACACACACACCTACACACCCACACCCCTTCAGATTTATCATGAGGAATTGGCTGGCTAAGCCCATACAGGGCACTTCCTTGCTTGGTAAAGAATCTGCCCAGGATGCAGGAGGCCACCTGCAATGCAGGGACTGGGATTTGACCCCTGGGTTGGGAAGATCCCCTGGAGAAGGAAATGGCAACCCACTCCAGTACTCTTGCCTGGATAATTGCGTGGACACAGGAGCCTAGTGGGTTCATAAAGAGTGGCCTTTAGAAAGGGAAAATCAGAAGTAGGCTGGACCTACAGGCAAGGATGGAAGCTGTTTTCCAGGGCAGATTTAAGCTTTCTTTTCTCTGACTGATTAGGTTAGGCCAACCCAGGATAATCTCCCTAACCTAAAGTCAACTGATCAAGGACTTTAAGTCCAAAGGGAAAATCCCCTTCACAGCAACACCCATGTTAGTGTTTGATCGAATGACTGGGAGCAGTGGTGTATATGGCAGCTGCTTCCCTCCTGTCCTCATGCTCCGAAGAGAATATCCCTTGTAGCCCACCCTGTCTGAAAACGTACTGGAGAGGGAATTCTGGGAAATGTTGTATAGGACAGTAGTCCACCATAAAGCTGTCACACCCGTGGTTGCAAATTCACAAGTCCCAGGGAAAGTCTCTAACTGGCCCAGCACAGGTCACAAGGCCACACCAAGCCCAACCTCTGCCACCAGGGGAGGCGAGGTGAAGTCGCTCAGTCGTGTCCGACTCTTTGCGACCCCATGGACTGTAACCTACTAGGCTTCTCCGTCCATGGGATTCTCCAGGCAAGAATACTGGAGTGGGTTGCCATATCCTTCTCCAGGGGATCTTCCCGACCCAGGGATCGAACCCGGGTCTTCCACATTGGAGGCAGACGCTTTAACCTCTGAGCCACCAGGGGAAGGGGCAGAATATTCAGGCCTGAACGTCATGACCATCTATTGACTAGGAGGGTATGAAACTGTGATGCGTAACCCCACAGCACTGCCTGATTGGGGTGGAGGAGGAACGGGTGCCCAAATAACTGGGATGCTGAAAACTGCGGGCCCCATGGCTACATCTTGGATCCCTCACAGGGCTGCTTGCAGTCTGCCTGCCACTTCAAAGGCAGTCATAGGCACAGCTGAAAGCCAGGTAAGAACTGGAGCAGGGCATCCAGGTGGCATGAACTCTACTGCTTGTCCAGTCACTGCCTTAGACCAAGAGAAGGGCAGATCTGTCAGTCCCTGTGACTCCTCCACGTGGGAACTGGCTTCTCAGCACAGTGCCTTTCCAGTTTTCTGAAACAGTTGTTATTTTCCAAGACATATTACATATCTGCACTGCAGCGCTTGCTTGTTCTTACTGTTTCCTCTGGAAGTCTCTGGCAAATGCCAGCTGGCTGGAGGGAGGGGACTGATTTGTGTTGCCTCCTCCTCCAGGGGCTTTAACCTCTCCATAGGGACCCCAAGGAGAAGGCCTTCCACGTTTGTGGATCCCATTTACCCAAAACAGCGTGTTGGTGCCATTAGTCCCTATGGCATCATCCCGTTGTTAAACCTAGGCCAGCGGAAACAGTGCTCAGCTGCCTCTCTTGTGGACTCATCAAAGTTTCATGATCCTTTTCATCAGAGCAGTTCCAACAGGAAGAGGAGCTGTCGCTGTATATTCATCCTGGTCTCATCCCCTACGAGGCTGTAAACTCCCCAGCAGGAGAAGTGATGTCTGATTCCTGTCTATATGCATCCTCAGTGCGGATTCTGAAGGGCATCAGGCAAATGTTTGCTGATGATTAATGAATGAAGGAGACCAGGAAGGTTCTTTGGTTCCTCCTATGCAGGGTCCATAACTGAGATGAATTAGAAGCTGGAAAGGGCTGCACACTCCACCCCCTTGCTTTCACTGTGCTCATTAGTTTGTGCTTAAATATAACACACACCTTTCATTGTGCCTGCCTCTCCTTAAGTTTCATAAGAATGGGGACTTTGCCCGTTAGCCTCACCTGGCACTCAACAGGCACTCCGTGAATATGAGTTAAATGAATAAATGTCTTGTCACATCATCTGGTGAGCATATTTCATTCAAAATATCAGAATTTTTGAGGAAGACAAATGATCTCTATGCTAATCTTTCAGTTTAAAGGCTAGTTCTGATTCCCCCCCAGACCTTAAATAGGCAGTGTTTATTGAGTACCCCCTATGTACCAGGCATTTTCTATGGTCTTACATGCACACTTCTCTAAATGCTCACAGCACATCCATGTAGTCTGATGCTCATTTTACAGCGGAGGAAGCAAAAGCATGGTGAGCTTAAGTACTTGCCCATTGCTAAACTGGGGGGGAGCCACCAGATAATGGAAGTTATCTGCCCCAGCCTTCGTGCCTAGACCTGTAAGGCAGTAAACTGACTAACCTCCAGACATTGGAAGGTGGGATGGAGCCCAGAGCTGAGCTGACTTATCTTAAAATTCATCACCTTGGTATTTTACTCCTTGGATGAACTACCCAATGGCATTCTTAAACTCCCCTCTTCTTCAAAAAATAGTCCTACGTATTACTTGATGAATGCCAGGCAGCCCCACTCTGAGTTGCTTATCCAAATTAAATGAAAACATTTGATTTCACAAAGACCTATAAACAAAATTTTCGTAGCAGCTTGATCCTCAATAGAGAAGAACTAGAAACAACGTAAATATTCGTCTGCGGGGAATGGATATACAGATTGCAGAGCATCCGCAGAAAGGAAGACCACTCAGCAGTAAAAGGAGTGCGCTGCTGGTGCCTGCAGCAACGTGGAGGAATCTGAATGGCGTTGTGCTACTGAAATAAAACAGGGACAAAAGACCAGTACAGTGCATGATTCCATTTATGTGACAGTCTGCTGCTGCTGCTAAGTCGCTTCAGTCATGTCCAACTCTGTGCAACCCCATAGACGGCAGCCCACCAGGCTCCTCCATCCGTGGGATTTTCCAGGCAAGAGTACGGGAGTGGGGTGCCACTTCCTTCTCCAATGCATGAAAGGGAAAAGTAAAAGTGAAGTCGCTCCGTCGTGTCCGACTCCTAGCGACCCCATGGACTGCAGCCCACCAGGCTCCTCCATCCGTGGGATTTTCCAGGCAAGAGTACTGGAGTGGGGGGCCATTGCCTTCTCCAATATGACAGTCTAGAAAAGGTAAAACTAAAAGGACAGAAAACGAATCAGTGGCTGGGCGTCCTGGAGGTGTGGGGGGAGGAGTTCACTGCAAGGGGACACAGGACACCTTTGGGTGGGAAGGAGTGGAAGCTTGACTGTGGTGATTACACAGCTGTCTGTATCTTTGTTGAGGCTTCCCAGGTGGCTCAGTGGTAAAGAACCCGCCTGCCAATGCAGGAGACACAGGCTCGATCCCTGGGTTGGGAAGATCCCCTGGAGAAGGAACTGGCACCCCACTCCAGTGTTCTTGCCTGGAGAATCCCATGGACAGAGGAGCCTGGTGGGCTGCAGTCCATGGGGTCACAAAGAGTCGGACACAGTTGAGTGACTCAGCACACCACATCACCCAGTCCACTAAAGAGGATGGAATTCATTGAATGTAAATTATACCTCTGTAAACCAGATTAAAATTTCTTTTTTCTGTTACTCCAATGTAATAAAACTTTTTTCTATACATTTTTTAAAATTCAAATGATAACATCACTCTTAAAGTACATATAATTAAAAAATAACAATAGGAAAACCTAACTTGAAATGGGGGTTAACACATTCCCACTGAGTGAGCTAAGCATAGCTGCTTCCTGCACACCAGCTAGAACGGCTCCTCTGTCCAAAGGGCAGGGGCAGCTGGGAAAGCATCTAATCCAGGGGTGTGTTTCTGCGGCTTGGTGTTAATCAGATTCCGTATGACTGCATTGACCTTTGTTCTCCTTCTGGTGGAACTGCCAATGCTCAGGGAAAACCTGTTTACTTTTAGCAAGTGCCACAGGGTGCAAGGTAAACGGTATTCACCCCAGGATTCAGACACGCCTGAGAAAAATCAGAGGGAGGAGTGTAGGACTGAAGCAGAAAAGGCGGGTTAGTGTCAGAACCTAAGCAACAGAAAGCGTGATGTCCCCCTGAGCCCGGGCCTCCCCTCTCAGGGACTGATGTCATGGCCCCAGGCCTTGGAGGCCGCAACACAAATAAATAGAAGAGCTGTTTCATTAAAATCTCTGTGAGACGTGGTGAGCTCTGGGCGGTCTTCCGTGACCCATGGAACAGAGGAGGCCGCGTGTTAAAGACAAGATTGCCCCCGAGGCCCGTCTCTGGAGTGAGACAGGGACAGGGCAGCTGAGGGTCAGCCAGGGCGGCCTCCAGCTGCAGGGCGACGTCAGGCCCCAGCAGCATCAGCAACTCTGCAGGTTCAGAGACTGGAGATGCGGTGGGAGACCTGGGGCAGGAGGAAGCTGGTGTGAACTGCGGTGACAAGTCTCCTGGAGCCCCAGGGGAGATGCGGAGGACGAAGGCGGGCTAGGGTTCCTGCAAAGAGGGTAGGTCCAGAGTTACAGGAAAATTGCTCTCTTGCTGTTATAATTACTCCCAGTATCCGTCCCCAAGCCCTCCAGCTGGCGGATAGCACAGCCCATGGACATCGCTCTTGAAGTAGCTGGATTCTGTGCTAACATGGTTGTGCAATCACATTCCTCCTCTTCAAAAATTCCCACCTGCATTATCTGTAAATCCCCTTAAAGGTTCTGCCTCTACGTGCATCTCCTGGGAGCTGTGGTCCATAGCAACTAAATTAGCATCCAGGCCTGCTTAATTAATAAAATGAGCCAGCGTACATTTGCAATCCTCTGTGCAATTATGGCATTGCTCCCATTCGTACATGGAATTCAGCCTGTTAGCAGGAGAGGAAAAAGAAAAAAAAAAAAACAGTGCACCAGACAATTATTTTGCCCTTTAAAACATTTTTAAAAATTCAACTTGTTATGTCTAAGACCTTGTGGTCATTTTCCCCCCTTGAATTATGCTTGCTCTTGTTGGTAGCTGAGAAAACCCTGGCTTGGCACATAGCAAGGCCTAAAATTTGGTGAAATTAATTGTGACCTCAGATCTGTTGTATGATCTCTCTCCTTGAGCCTTAATTTTGCCATCTTTAAATGAAGATAACGATACCACTTCTGCAGGATTGAGGTGAGGATTACATATACTGTATGTAAAACATGTGCACGTGTTGCTAAATCGCTTCAGTCTTGTCTGACTCTTTATGACCCTGTAGACTGTAGCCCACCAGGCTCCTCTGTCCATAGGATTTTCCAGGCAAGAATACTGGAGTGGGTTGCCATGCCTCCTCCAGGGGATCTTCCCAATCCAAGGATCGAACCCATGTCTCTGTGTCTCGTACATTGGCAAGCAGGTTCTTTACCACTAGCACCACCTGAGAATTCCCAGAACTTGCAATATAAAATATGTATTATGCTGATGCTGCAGCTGAAACTCCAATACTTTGGCCCCCTGATGCGAAGAACTGACTCATTGGAAAAGACCCTGATGCTGGGAAAGATTGAAGACAGGAGGAGAAGGGGACAACAGAGGATGAGGTGGTTAGATAGCATTACCAACTCGATGGACCCGAGTTTGAGCAAGCTCCGGGAGTTGGTGATGGACGGGGAAGCTTGACGTGCTGCAGTCCATGGGGTTGCAAAGGGTCAGACACGACTGATCAACTGAACTGAATTGAATTACATAAATATATATATATATATATGTTAAATATAAAGGAGATATAGCATTTTATACATCATGTAAATGCTGGGAAAGAATAAAGACCTGTCTTTGAATACCAAAGGGAAAGTGAAGTCGCTCAGTCGTGTCCGAGTCGTGTCCGAGTCTTTGCGACCCTGTGGACTGTAGCCCACCAGGCTTCTCCATCCATGGGATTCTCCAGGCAAGAATACTGGAGTGGGTTACCGTTTCCTTCTCCAGGGGATCTTCTCGACCCAGGGATCAAACCTGGGTCTCCCACATTGGAGGCAGACGCTTTAACCTCTGAGCCACCAGTGGAGCCCTTGAATCCCAAATATATCACTAAATTGTTGACTGACCTTCAGGAAAATCCTTTAACCTCTTTCCCTGTTTTGCAGAGATACTAATACTGGTGCCCACAGGATTTTTGCAAACATTAAATGAGATGATATAGACAAAAGCAGGTTAAAAAGTAGGACTGGTTATTTCATTTCTGTAGCTTTGTGATCATTGTGCTTCCTTCAGAGTTAACCAAACTTTCCTTTCCCTGGGAACTAACCCCTCCCTGGCTGTGGAATCAATGTGTGTTTCTGTAAGAGCTCACCTTGCACAGTTCACAGAGCAGTGCAGTTCATCTATGTACATTTCTGGTATAGCTCCTCTGTGTATATTTCAAGTATAGCTCATCTGTGTACATTTCAGGTATAGCTGCCAATCCATGTACATTTCAAGTATAGCTCATCCATGTACATTTCAGGTATAGCTGCTCATCCATGTACATTTCAGGTATAGCTCATCCATGTACCTTTCAGATATAGCTCATCTCTGTATATTTCAAGTGTGACTCATCTGTACACTCATCTCAACCTGAGTTTGGCAGGAGCATCCCAAGCCCAGGTGGGATCTCACATCACACCTGAGAAAAAGAAACATGCCATGTCCATAATTGCTTGTCCAGAAACATGCCTTGTCCAGAATTGCTGTGCAAGCTCCCCTTCCTGCACCTCAATCTGTCGGGATCAGCATGGCATCTATTTATTTATTTTGCTCGTCTGTGCTCATTGGAGGCGGTCTTCACTCTTCTCATCTTTCGATCACCCTTTGTAGATTGTTCTTATTAAGCATTAACTTGGTGAATGGATGCGTGTCACTTGGGAACAGCTCTGGAATATTGCAAAACATAAAGCAGTCAGTGCAAACATCTGCAAAACTTGGCAATTACTGTGGTTTCAGTGAGCTCAGGGCCAAGTCCTTGACAGGCCTTGAGGTCCTCAGAGAACGCTGCGCACAGAAGATTTATTTGGGGAAAGGATGAGAAATGTCACTTTGCCCTTCAGGTAGGAGGTAGACTCGGTCAGCATTTGTAAGCATGAGTCATCGTCTGATCTTAGCCCTCTCGGTGTTGTCTAAGCTGCCCTCTCCCTCATTCCAAGTCCTCATGGTGATTTTGAAAGAAGCTTAAAACCCAGGGCCATCCTTTGCGATATTGGGGGAGCAGGCAGTCCTCCAGGCTGGGTCCTAGATGTCTGGGTTCCACTGACTGCTCTGTCCTTCCCACCGCCTCTGGGACCAGCACTTCGAGGGGCCTGCATTCCATTCTCCACTCCTCTGGTATGCTCTGGGTTTCAGCTTTGGCACCTCCTCTGAGGCCCCCCAGTATTCTCAGGGAGGCCCTGGTTGGTATCAAGAGCCTGTCTCCCTTGCCAGCAGCTGTCATGGACTAGGGGGCCTGCCTGCTGACCCCATCGACAGGCATTGAGGTTTTAGCAGGTGAGATGGTGCAACCTCCCTTCTGGATTCTCCAGCAGAGAGCATGGGTTAACTCACTCATTTCCAAAGTGTGGCTTTTGCTTTTTATGCTTTGCATGCTCAGTAGGCCTGGGAAGCAGATCAGGCTGCTTTCTTAGCAACTGATTCATTCTGATTCTAGGGATCAGAGTGGTATTGCTGGGGTCCATGGAAGGAATGCTGGTATTAGATCTTCTTTCCCTGATATAATAAAGGCAAAGTTTCATGGTTCTAAAATCACTTCCCCCTCACATTTAGATCTTAAGATGTTGAATCCCTTCTTGAGATCGTCAATAAAACATTATCACAAGTTTCAGAGTATTCACTTCAAGTCAAGCACAGCTCTCTGTAGCCTATAAAATCCAGGGTGCATCCAATGATTGGGATTGGGCCATTATGGCAGAGTCAAGTGAGGACTGTTGTGGGCCCAGGCACTTTAACTTTCTTTGGCTCTTTCCTCTATGAAAATGACTAAATACATATTGTTTATGCCTCTGTTGGCATAAGATAAATATAATCCAAGCTAGGTTCATTATTACTGCTTTTTATTCTTTTCTGATTTTAAAAGAAAAGTAAAAGTAGCTTTGGGGCCCCAGAAAGTGTCATGGGTCCTAGGCACTCTTCCTGCTATGCTCAGTGGGGAAGTCAGGTGTGTACTGAATCTGACGGAGGCTCCCATGGGTCTCGGTGGCTTTGCAACCTGGCCTGGAGTCCAGAAGTTTCTCAGTCCCTGCACAAGGGCACAAACTGCGTCTGGTGATTTTCTATTCCTCTTTCTCTCTCCTCCCCACACATAAATCAGAATGACCCCAAGACAAGAGATTATGTCTTGTTTATCTTTGCATCACAGTCTCATTTCCACCTTCTTTAGATGTTCAGCAACATTTTGTGGAATTAAATTGAAGTTCTAAGGTAACATTTCACAGTGAGGGTGAAGAAGGAGGCTTAAGCAGTCATCCAGTTGATGACACCGACTAGAGGCCACATCTGCACTGTGCTCTGAGATATTCCATGAAGCACAGGTTGGCACTTGCCTCCCCAAGTTGTTCACAACAGAACAGTGGGAACACAGGAGTAACAACGCTGTCACCTGGGCAAGCTGTGTGGCACCCTGGTTAGGAGCTCGGACTTGAAACCCATCAGCCTGACCTTGAACCCTAGCCTCTCAACCAACTTCAAGGCCCTGGAGATATTCTAGAAACTGTGTAAGGTTTTCTCACATTGACTTTGGGTAGTAATGATATCTACAACCTCATTCAAAGCGATGACGTGTGTGAAGATACCAGGGCTGGGACATACATGGACAGCATTAGATGAGTTAGTTCTTTGTGGTGGTGGCTTGACCCACATCACTGTTAAATCATCACCATCTCTTAAAGGTTTCAGCCTCAGCTGCAGAAACTTCTGCCATTACGTTTTCAAAGCTCCTTTTCTTACCTTGAATCTCACGTTTTGTTCCCTTTCCTCCTGTGGCTGAAGCTCCTTGAGGGCAGGCCTGCCTGTGCCTTTCATCTTTGCTGTTCCGGAGTCTAATAAATCCCCTTCGAGGGAGGTATGAGCGAGTTACCCAGTGATGTTCCCCAGGGGAAGCAACCTGGGAGGTACGGGGTGGTTGATTGACCCAGAGACGCGTGGTGGAGTTGGGGCTGGTAAAGGATCAGCTGATCACAGATTCTGTGGTTTTCCCAACAAGCTACATCATATCCACCTCGTCGCTGCCTTGGATAAGGGCTGAGATTTTTCGTTAGGGACTGAGGGACGGGGTCAGAGGAGCAGTGGTAAAGCTGGGAGCAAACCTTTGGCAGAGCGGGCAATGGAGCCACCCAGGGGCAGTAAATGAAACCAGAAGATAAAAGACAGTTCTTAAAGTGAACTTGGAACTTTGTTTAGGGATAAGAACACCTCAGTGTAGTGCCTGCATGCTAAGTCTAGAGAAGGCAATGGCACCCCACTCCAGTACTCTTGCCTGGAAAATCCCATGGATGGAGGAGCCTGGTGGGCTTCAGTCCATGGGGTCACTAAGAGTCAGACATGACTGAACGACTTCACTTTCACTTTTCACTTTCATGCATTGGAGAAGGAAATGGCAACCTACTCCAGTGTTCTTGCCTGGGGAATCCCAGGGACGAGGGAGCCTGGTGGGTTGCTGTCTGTGGGGTCACACAGAGTTGGACACGACTGAAGCGACTTCAGCAGCAGCAGCAGCATGCTAAGTCGCTTCAGTCGTGTCCAACTCTGTGCAACCCTATGCACTATAGCCTGCCAGGCTCCTCTGTCCAGGGAATTCTCCAGGCAAGAATACTGGAGTGGGTTCCAGTGCCCTTCCCCAAGGGATCTTCCTGACCCAGGGATCAAACCTGTGTCTCTTATGTCTCCTGCGTTGGCAGGTGGGTTCTTTAGCACTAGCGCCACCTGGGAAGCTCATCAATGTGGTAGAGTAACATTTTTGAGATATTAACTCATCTCTCTCCTGGTGATCCTTCTCAGACCTTGTCTTCCCTTACTCTGTGTGGCCTGGGGTACAGGTGGCAGCCTGGAAAAATGCAGAAATGTAGAAGACACTTTGCCTTCCTTCCCAGAGAGGAAGCCAGGAAGCGTAGTCCTGGGTTCCCATGGTAACTTATAGAGAAACTTTCATGGTGTCAGGAGCCCTTGATGCCAATTTAGGAGAAAGATGTCCTCAAATTCCTCACAGCAGGAACTGACCCAGGTGGCACTGACCTTGACTTCTGAATGGAAGGGTGCATCTACAGAGAAGCAACGGCTTCCATTAATACCCTGTGGACCTGGGAGAAGCTTCTGCCGGAGCTTGCACCACTGTTGCCCTTACAGACCTGGCTGATGTCAGCACCACATGCTCCAGGAAAACTGGCCAGCAAGCTGATCTGATCCCGGCAGGCTTCCGGGAGCCACGGCTTCTGGTGGGTTCCTGACCCCAGGGACTGCCCAGCAGCCTCTCCCAGGGGCTCTTCCATTAACCAGCTCCGTCATCCCGCAGAGCGCAGCCTCGGCCCTGGGCCATGTGGACACTGCCATCCGTGCCACCACAAAGGAGCGCCCTCAGCACGTCTGATATGGTGAACGCTGCCCGGGAAGCTAAGCACACCACGTGGACACCCATGGAGGTCACGGCTCACCTCTGCTTCTGCTGCGCTCCCAAGGAGGCTGAAAAAGCAGAGCAGGTCGCTGCTGGAAGGGCTGTGACCGAGGAGGGGTGTCAGAGTGAACGGAATCTGCACCACCTCCCGACTGTATTGCTGCTCGGTCTGAGGTCACAGACAGGGCCACAGGCCCAGAGCCTCCTATGCTGGCTCGGTGGTTTCCTAGCGAGGACCAGAGCGCTCAGCCGGCGGATGAAGGTGGGACTGCAACTCCCGCCGCTCAGACCACTGAATGGGGGGAGCCACCACAGATGGGTCTTAGCTGTTCTTCCTTAGACTCTTAAACAAAAAAAAAAATGGAAATAAGGTTGATGAAAATTAACACTTTCTTTTTTTTTAAAAAAAAAAGGTGTGGAAGGCAGAAGGAAGAGCTGCCTCATCTCGGTTTCCCAAAGCCTGAACCCACGAAGAATACATTCAGTTCAGTCGATTCTGTCCAACTCTTTGCCACTCTTTGCAGCACGCCTGGGTTCCCTGTCCATCACAAACTCCCGGAGCTCGCTCAAACTCAAGTCCATCGAGTCGGTGATGTCATCCAACCATCTCATCATGTGCCTCCAAAGCTAACCTGAAGGTACAGGGAGTTCCTTGAAAGAAAAATCCTCAAAGGTAAAAATGGTTTTCCCTCTCCGCTGCTGCTGCTGCTGAAGTTGCTTCAGTCGTGCCCGACTCTGTGCAACGCCATAGACGGCAGCCCACCAGGCTCCCCCGTCCCTGGGATTCTCCAGGCAAGAACACTGGAGTGGGCTGCTATTTCCTTCTCCCATGCATGAAAGGGAAAAGTGAAAGTGAAGGCGCTCAGTCGTGTCCGACTCTTGGTGACCCCATGGACTGCAGCCCACCAGGCTCCTCCATCTGTGGGATTTTCCAGGCAAGAGTACTGGAGTGGGGTGCCATTGCTTTCTCCGTTTCCCTCTCTAGTGTCTTTAAAAAGCATTCCCCAGGACTGGAAGTAGAGTCCCAGGATGGCTGCCCTGACCATTTTTCTGGACAGAGTCACCCCTAGAAGTTGAGACCCTGGAGAGGGTCTGCAGGCTGGGCTGGGCTGCGGCAGAAGGAACTCACTGCTATGTCTCTGCTCAGCAAAGACAGCCTTGAACCCGAGGGGCTCTGTGGGCAGGCTGAGTATACACCTCAGAGGGGACCTTCACTGACTCATGACTCAAGGACTGAATTTCCTCCAGCCTCTCTCAACACTTGTCAGATTCAACCAGTGGAGTTACAACACCACCCTGGAAATAAGGGGAGAGAAATCAGAATAAATGGAAAATATGTTTCTGACCATCAGGTGGAAATTGAAAGTTATAGAAAAAATATTTAAATTATATTTTTTAGACCACTGCATTTGTGGACGAGACTAAGCCTGGTGACAGTAGCCCGAACCCATGTCAAAGATGCCAGCCTGGAAGCTTCCCTTGTGGTCCAGTGGTTGAAACTCTAGTCTCCCAGTGCACAGGACTTGGGTTTGATCCCTGGTCAGGGAACTAGATCCCATGTGCAATTAAAGATCTCGCATGCCACAATTTAAAAAAGTTGCAATGCCACATGCTGCAACAAAGACCCAGCACAGTCAAATAAATAAAAATAAGTATTTTTTAAAAAAAGATGCCAGCCCAGCAGAATGTCCGCTAGAATAGCCATTGGCTGGACCCAGAGAGGAAGAATAGGAGAATCGAGCAAAGGAAAGATATCTCTGCTGAAAACAGAGTCATTCTGATCAAACTGGCTGAGGCTCCTTTGTGAGGAGGGATGGGGATGTGGAAAACACTCTAGTAAATGATGTACTATCTTTGCTTCCCATTCCAAAACGCAGGTCAGTTGTTTCAAGCAAATCTTAGCAGCTTAATAAAAGACACGAGTTCAACAAAGAGGTCTTCCAGGGTTGCTGTCTTGCACCCAGAACCAGGTGGATTCTGCTTGACTAACTGGAGTCATGATCCCGGTGTCTACCGCGGGTGCTGTGAGCCTCGCTGTGTGGTGAGGCATGCCGCCCCAGCCTGGACTGGAGTCATGATCCCGGTGTCCGCCGTGGGTGCCACGGGGCGGGGAGCCTCGCTGTGTGGTGAGGCATGCCGCCCCAGCCTGGTTTACTGGGACTCGCTTTGTTGCCTGGCACATTGCAGGTGCTCCATCCGTGTTAATGACTAGATGAATGTCGGAGCTTCTGTGGAGTTTCTGCCTGCCCCTGGTCGCTCCAGGGGAATAGAATTGCCCTTCTGCAGCCAGGCCCTCAGGCACAGAGATGCTGGGGATGGTTCTAGCCCAGATGCCTAAGGGACTGTTCAATGACTCATCCCCCAGAGCTGAAGCAGACGAGATGGCGCCCTATTCTTAAAGCCTTTCTCCCCCAGCTCTTGCCCAGGCACCCTGTTTTATAGGCCTATGGACGTTCTTCCCTCACTAATCTGTAATCACTAAAGTATGGCATTTGTATCCCCAGCACAGTGCCTGGCAAATGTTTGAGGAATTAAATGATAACATGCTAAGATCAGGCCAGATGAGCCTGGCCCATCAAGGCCAGGCAGCGCTACCCAGCCTGAGCTCAGCACCATCAACTGGCAGTGAATTGATCATCTCTGAACTGTGCTACTTTTCACAAGGTGCTTGCACTGCCAGTAATCTCCATTGCTGAAGTCTTTGAATTTTCAGTAGGAAACATCTTTGTCAAGTGGGCCAAACCTGGCTGACATTCCCAGATGCTCAGGCCGGAGCAGAGGCTCTTTGCAGTCCTTCTCTACCAAGCACTATGGTGCCGTAAGTGGGAAGGGAAAGAGAGGGGAAGTGAGGATCTCATAATTGTCCTCCAGGGACGCCTGAGGCTGAGAGAGAACCATGGAGCCCAACAGACTGCAGCAGAACAGATGCTGCCTCTTGAAGCTCGTCTGGAGCCTGGAACAGGGATCTTCCCGGTCCCTGGGCCAGTCCCTGGGGAATGGGATGATGCGCAGGTGCCCCCTGGTGGTCTTTCTACAAATTGCAAGGCTCCGAAAGCAGGGTCGTCTCCAGTGGAGAATGGTGTGTCCACATCCAGAGGAACAGCATCACCTGTTAGGGAAAGAAAAGAATCAATCGGGGGCTGCGGAGCCGCGGTGCCTTAATTAAGTGCCTGACATCGAGGGATGTCTTCTTAGTGAGTCTATGCCCAGTTAGTCTATGTGGATTGATTTTGTGATTACATCTTGAAGCCCGGCCGCCAGAAGGCTTGATAAAATCTTTACATCTACATTAATCAGGGAATCCAGGTAAGAACCACTGACCGCTTGCCAGATGCGCCCAGTAGATGAAGGCCTCCACTGAGGAGGTCAGTGTTTCCAGGGTCAACATTAATTGTCAGGTTCGGTAGCCAAAACGGGCTGAGCAGTGAGAATGGGGAGGGAGGGAGGTGTGGCCTTGCCTGGAATACTTATGGAGAAGCCATCAAAGCCAGGTGCCTGGGAGGAGCCAGGGTCTCCACTCCTGTGCTCTCAGCAGCAGGAAGACCCCCTACCGCAGCAGTGGAGGGAGGGGCTCCAGACCAGGCAGGCCCGTTGGCTCTGAAAGAGCTGCAGGACTTTCCCAAAGACACGGGGATCGGTTCACAGATTAGGACCCATCCTAAGGGGTAACCCGAAGTTCTTTTCAGTCCCATACATAGATGAATCATCCTGCTAAGTTCTAAATCTTTTTACAGTTCATGCACCAGGTAGTTAAGTGTTAAGGTGATGAGTTTAACCAAAGGGGTTTTAGAATCCAAAGGCATTTCACAGTCCAAAGGTAGACAAGACGTGTGGGAAGCTTTTTCTTACCATTAAACAAATGGATTTTAAAACTAAGGACTTCCTACCTCGAGCTCTGTTCAAGAACCTGGAGGGACCAAACTCAGTCCAAAGCCCAAACAATCATGTAGTTTGAACTGTTTCATCTCAGAATTACAGCTTGTATTTCCACAGTTCTTTTGCTTATGCCTCTAAAAGTTTCCAACAGGGCTGTTTATACAGTGTAGCTAAGAGTTTTGCTTTTTGGAAAAGCACGCTCTTGTTAACCAAAGTTTTTAAAACATAAGCTAAATGTGCTCCATTTATTATCATAGTCACACACCCATTTAATGGATGATTATGTTGAGGATCTTGCTGGATGGTTCATGAAATGGGGTGAGAACAAAGAGAACCTGGCTTTCCTCCATCAGTTTACATGGAAGATGCACGTTTCATCACGTGTGTGCCTTACCCAGGGCCCTTGAATTCAGGGCTGCAGCAAACGTCCTTTCTTCTGGCTTCTTGGAAAAGGCAGGCCTTGAGAAGTGATTTCTGAGAAAAGCAATACCCCTCAATGAAAAACTGGCCATAAAACATGAAAGAGAAATTCCCCTCCTTTCCCCAACAGCAATGCGTCTTCTACTGTATCCTGCCTTCTAAAGGCTTCAAACAGTGAAAGAGCCGAATTTGAAACATTCACCGCATTAAGGCACAATTGAGCTTAGCCAGGATCTTTATGGGTCTTATAAATATTTATACTTAATAACATCTGGGCCGAGCCTTAGCTTGGAAGCTCATGTTTGCAGAACGAGTCTTTTTTTTTTTTTTTAAATGAGAAATGAGGTTGAGGAGGACACCTTTACTTTGGTATTTTACAGTTTTCATATTCGTTTCTCTTAGCATAGCTCACAAGAGCCAAGCCAGGGTCTGTTTGATTTATTCATTTTATTACTAATCAAGAGGCAGAAAGTGAAGCCGGGAGAAAGGGGCGAGTGGAAGGTGGGAGCTCTCCTAGGACCGGCTCACACAGCTGAGGGTTGCACAATTATCTGCAAATGTCAGGGCCCCAAATCCACTTTTGCCTGAATTATATGATTGACTGTCCCAAAGGCCCCGAATTTCCTCTAAATAATTGCACAATATTCTTACTTCGTTGTAGCTGAGGAGGCGTAGTCATGGGATTAGAGAAATGTTGACCTCTTCAGGTTCTCCAAAAGCTTTTCAAGGAGTGATTTATCATTTTTGGACAGGTCAGCATCAGCCATGTTTCATAGGCAGAGAGAAAGTACAGCTTTCAAATTCAAGGACCAGAAATGAGTGGATGCAAATGAAGTCCCCCTCAGTTTTCTGCACCAAGAGAAAGCGTTTTAAAACTCGCCGGTGTTTGGATTGGAAATGGGTTTGTGCTCTTAATCAGATCCAGTGCTTGAAAGTGTTGTGGACATTTCACTTCCCACAAAGCAAGGAATCTTGCTCTGAAGACTGATTTAGAAGGAGCTAGAAAGAGATTTCCTTTCCCATATCATCTCTTGTTTATACCTCAATAAAACCTGGGGTTTGGGATGGAGAGAGGCAGAGCTTTCTTGCTGGCCCTGAAATGTTTACCATACTGCCCTTTCAAATGTCCCTGGAGCAAAAATGGCAATGCGATTTATGTTGCAAGGGGCTCTCCAGCCAGGATGGATGCTGCAGAAAAAGCAAGTGAAAACTAGAAGGGATCGACATGTCAGTAAAGTAAGGAATTGAAATGTTAGTGTTTCTTGCTGAAAGGGGTAGCTGTCAACTTGGAAAATAATTAAATGCTAAGTGCTGTCAATGGATTTGAAAGATTTGCCTCAGGTACACCAAAATGCAGATAACTGATACATACACACAACAAATACACAAAGAGAGAGTCAAAGGAAGAAGATATTTTGATGTGGAGAGGTAAAGTGACTTACTCAAGGTCACTAAGGCATTCCACTCTCCAGATTTGCTCCATAAAGCGACTCCATGACTACGGTCCTCTGATCATCAATATGGACATGGCATTGCCTTGAATTAGTTCCATAGGCATTTTTTCTTATTTTCTGCTCAGATATGAGTGCAAGTGCAAAACTTCTAACAATTCCATTCTGGGTGCTGGCCTTTTCAAACGCTCAGCTCCCTCTGGGTTCACATCATCTCCTTTGAAAGAAGAGATAAGCCTCTACTCTATTATTAGAAGCAAATGGTTTGAGAGAGTGATTCCCCCCCCCCCACCCTCCTCTTGTCATCCAAAATGTGGCAGAAAGTGAGAGTGAAACAAAAGATAAGAGTCCCACTCCCTGACTTAGATGTTGGTTTTTGTCCAGACGTAGAAGACGCCTTCAGAACGAGATAGCAGGTAGAATTACACTTTGTTTTCCTAATGATACAGGCACCATAATAACCTTAGAAAAGTAATCCTCAACATGATACCCATAGGAATATTTCTAATAAGTAACTCGGAATCATATAATATTCCTGCTGTGGTGTGGCCCAAGGGAACCGTGAGAAGATTAGATTTATCTTCTCGTGTTCTTCTAAATGAGGCCGAGAGGCAGGAAGAGGGGCATCGCCTACTTAATACTAATACTCTGACATTGTGTGACTATGTTCTTAGGCCCGCATCCAAATGGTCCTTGGACTGAGAGAAACCGAAGCTGAAAGCTGAGAACCATCAATCTCTGACACGGAACTTTTTCAGATGCTTTCTGAAAACTGAATACGCACGCACTGACAAGTGCGTCCTGGGATTTCTACAGGCTGGGGACTCCCGGAACCCTGGGGGGGAGTCCACAAAATCTAGCTCTTGAAACAGAGACTCAAGTTCCAGAAATCACACAAATTATTTTGCTTAGAACAGTTAAAAGAAAGCTAATGTTACTTTAATTTGGGGATTCTACAAATTTCAGTATGCAATGGAGAAAAAAGGATAGAAAAGACTTCAGTCAAGAATTTTTACTATCATGAAAAGGTAATATTGGTAAAATAGTAGCACACAGCATCTGGCTGAGGCAAGAGATATTAATATTTTAATTTTAAATTATTTATCTTTGACTGTGCTAAGTCTTCGTTGCTGTGCGGGCTTTCCTCTCGTAGCCAGCGGGTCTTCCCTTTGTCGCGGTGTGCGGGCTTCTCATTGCAGTGGCTTCTCTTGTTGCAAAGCATGGGCTGCTCGGGCACTCGAGCTTTCGTAGTTGCAGTGCGTGCAGTCAGTAGCTGTGGCTCCCAGGCTCCAGAGCACAGGCTCAGTAGTTGTGTTGCACGTGGTGCTGCGCAACGTGTGGGATCCTCCTGGATCTGGAATTGAACTCATGCCTCCTGCATTGGCAGGTGGATTCTTTACCACCGAGCCACCAGGGAAGCCCTAACATTTTCCTCTAAATGGAACAGGAACCCTTTTACATCTTGACTTTTCTGTTGGACACACCCCCTTAGTGACAGCCACCGTTGATTGGGTACTTACTAGATATCAGGCACTGAAGTAGGTGCTTACAAGCATTACCTTGGTTAATCCACATAAAGGAGGAGTTGTTATTCCCATTTTCCAAATAGGGAAGTTGAGGTTCAGAGAGGCCCCAAATCATACAGTTGATGAATGAAGAAGCCAGGATCCAAACACAGGCCTGTGATCCTATCACAGTGCATCATTTTAGTAATTCAAGGCCCCTCCTGTACCAGAAACAGAACTAGCACAGAAGTCATCCAGGGAAAAGTCAGTCTTTCTCTGGGAAAACCTCAGGTGATCAGCCACCTGGAAACCCCGCTCTAATCTAGAACTGGCCTCGAAATGTTTACCAGAACACATATTTCCAAGGTATTGTCAGAATTTGATAAGGAAGAGTGACAAAGCATGTAATCATCCTGAATTGTGCCCAGAATGTGAACCTGAAGGCCAAGGGAAGGCTGTTCACACCAGATTGAGCTCAGGCTGAAAAAGCAACAGAAGAGAGGTCTGTGATTAGGAGCAACTAGTTCACTGAGAGAAAGCAGCGGGGAGCCTTCCTGACAAGCCTGGGTGCCAAGACCAATATCATCTTATATTAAGAAATAATTGAGGCTGATACAAGGCTGTTGCAGATCCAAATTCACTGTGACCAGAAGAACTGGGGAGGGCGAGTAGGGGTGGGGAAGAGAGGACCACCACCCCTTTTCAGTAGCCTGGGGAAGGAGGAGACAGAAGCAAGTGAAATTCAATATTCCAGAAGTTAAAGCCCTGTGCTTGTCGGGGACAAAAGGAAACACACCTAATGGGGTAGAATAACAAAGAGAGCGCTCTGCATTCAGAGTATTCAAAGATCTTTGCAAACGGTCAGGGCTCCACGGCTGTACACCTGTGAGGCATCGTTTGTGCCGGCTGCTCTGCGGAATGGAGCTGGTCCTGACAGTGGTGAGAAAGCACCAACACAATGGTCGCATTCCCGCCCTCGGAGGGATTAGGCCTCAAAGCCACCTGGGAAGAGAACAACGCAGGCCTGGCAGGCGGCCCCGCAGCCTGGGTGCTCTTTTGGCCGGTGGGTGGGGCATTTTCCTGTGGTCTCCTGGTTTCCCTCTGTACTCACTGGTTGCAGAGTGACTAAGGGTAGGTGGGTATGGTTGACTGATTTTTTTTTTTTTTTAATAGAGGACCAGTTTTCAGAGAATGAGAATATCCTAAAGCAATGACCCGTGAACTTTTTGGCTTACATTCCTTTTAAAATAATTTTGAAAAACTTTGTAACCCCACCCATATTATGCAGTTGACCTCTGAGTTCTTCATCATAAGTTTTTCATCATAAGTAATTGCAAAGTAATTGCAAAGGATGTAACTTCTGGCATATTGTACAATTTGACAATTCAAAATATAGCTCTTAGTAACTCTCTTGAATGTGTCCAACTGAATGATTTAATGTCCACCAGCATTCATTTTAAAATACAAGTACTGACACTTCTCTTCAACTTTGCATTTCCATTCTACTTCTCTTTAAGAACTATCCAAGTTAATTATATTTTTGTGCTTGTTTTACAACAGCTCTTTCACATATTTCTGTGATAAATATATAAGTATGTGTGTATATATGTATATTTTTAAGTTTATAGGTTTCAACATTTTCTTCTGAATTGAGGTATTATTATAATTGTTAATAAATAATTGACCACAACAATATGGGGCTTCCTAGGTTGCTCAGTGGTCAAGAATGCGCCTGCCAATGCAGGCGCCGAAGGAGACTCAGGTTCAATCCCTGGGTTGGGAAGATCTCCTGAAGGAGAAAATGGCAACCCACTTCAGTATTCTTGCCTGGAGAATCCCATGGACAGAGGAGCACGGTGAACTGTAGTCCGTGGGGTCACAGAGAGTCAGACACAACTGACCACATATGCACAGCAATATAAAGATTTGCAAATTTTGAAAAATAATTATAAGCATAAAGCTCTAGAAGTTTACTGAATTTATGTATTAATAGGATGGGAGGGCATTTCTGTGTCTTTCATTGTTTCTTTGTTTGGGGCCCCGGAGGTTTTTACACCTGGAGAAATACAGCATAGTAAATTTTGGGGGTTGTGGATTGATTTTTATTTTATTTTTATTTTGTAAAATAGAGGAAGGCATATGGTGGCAGTGGAAATGGCAAAGGACAAAAGCAAAGACTTGTCCTCAGGCCAGTCCGTTTTCAGGAGAGAACTCATGGAAGCTGAGGAGCTGGAAATTGAAATCACCCACAGGCGGGTAGCAGAAGGAGAGACCGTGGTAGAGGGTCAGACTGGGACCTGCGCTTCAGTTTGAAGACGACTGTCTCCAGTGGCGCTCTGTGCACTGCCATCTCCTCTTTCTCGGGGGCAGAATCAGGGAAGTCATCCGAAACCTTGGGGTCCCAGGTGAGAGTGGAGATGTCGCAGGCTCCGGCTCCACCGCTGGTTAGCTGTGTGACTGTGCTGAGGAAGGACCCTCTCTGGCTCTCAGCCCCTCTTCTTTACAGCGAATGCGCAGGAGCTGCTCCTCCCACAGGGCTGCTGGAAGGCTCATGTGGCTCAAACAGGCACAGCAGATGTTGAAAGTGGCTGCTCGGGGCTTATCAGTTTCCTTTCCTGCAACAGAAATAACGATGCGTTAGATTTAGCTGTGTGGACATGTGGTATCGTCTCTGTAATTCTTACGGACGAAACACGTCAAGACAGTCTTCAGCCACAGTGAACTGAGAGTCAGGACTGCCGGGAAAGAGAACCGGCGCTTTGCGCGTCTTCATTCCTCGCTCTGCCCCTTCTCTCCGGGGTTCTCCTTCCTCTTCCCCCTGTGCCTTCTCTGTCCTTAGGAAGACCCTACCCCAGGCTGCAGAGGGCCCTTGTTGGGCAGACGCCGCGCAGTATGGTCAGACTTGCAGTATGATCTTCGTGGCAGCCCAACTATTTGGGTCTCAAGTTCAGCTGGAAAGGCATTTGGAGCCCTGCAGCCCTGTCTGCATTTGGAGGGTTGGAGGAGCTCCCCTTCGGCTGAGAGGAAGCTTAGCTTTGGCAGCCTGGCGAGGATAGCTTAAGACCGAGGACTAAGACTGACGCAGTTCCAAATCCTAGCTCCCTCACTTACTAGCTAACTAGTCACTTACTACCTGGGGACTCTTGGTAGGCCATTTAGCCCTTCTCAGGCCAAGTTAACGTGTTGATAAAATGTGGTTGGTAATGACACTTGCTTATTGTGTTTAGAGACTTTAATGAAATATTGCACATTAAACATTTACGGTGCCTCCCATGAGGAAGTGTTCAATAGGTACTGGAAGTTCTAGCTGGGGAAGTGAGACAGGAAAATTATCTAAAAGGCACCCAGAATGGAAAGAAAGAAGTAAAATTATCTATATTTGCAGATAGTATGATTGCCTTAGAACATTCCCATGAATTCTGGTTAACTTTACCTTTAAATTAATAATTCTTTCAGATAAATTCTAGAGTGAAATTGGCACAATGCTTAAACCATAGGGACTCTCTGTCCTTTTTTTTTTTTTTTTTTTTTAGTTTTTCACGTAACTAGTAAGTAAATCAAGTGGGCAAACCCTTGTGCTGAGTCTGTACTGACTGAGACAGAGGTGGGCCCTGCAGAGTTTGTGAGTGGCACCAGGTGTGTCTGCCCCGCTCCCTGGCACCAGCAAGCCGGCAGGAAGCAGGAAGGAAGCATGGGCCAGTCACCGACATCCGGCCCAGGGTTCATCTGAGCACTGCTAGTGGGGAATGGAGCCTTTAATGAAGTGAGGGTCCCTGCTGAGGGGTGTCCCCTGGGCTTCCTGAGGCTGGGGACGTGGCACCTCAAGCCAGCAGGTGCCGAGAAACTGTCCCACTATCGAGGTCCTGTCAGGTCCTGTCACCACCTACCCCAAGGGGAAGTCCGTTCCCGACCACTCCCCATTGTCCTGCCTGGGGGAAAGTGCTGGAATGTGAGGCCCCTGAGGACGAGGACTTGTTTGCTCATCACAGTATCCCCAGAGCCTGGAACAGTACTGTCCAAGAGGAATACAACTTGAGTCACGCATGTAATTTAAAATATTCTAGTAGCTGCATTTTAAAAGTGTAGAGAAGCAAGTGGAATTAGCCTAATTTATCAGTTCAGGTCAGTCGCTCAGTCGGGTCCAACTCTTTGCCACTCCATGGACGGCAGCACACCAGGCCTCCCTGTCCATTTCCAACTCCTGGGGTTACTTAAACTCATGTCCATTGAGTCAGTGATGCCATCCAACCACCTCATCCTCTGTCGTCCCCTTCTCCTCCTGCCTTCAGTCTTTCCCAGCATCAGGGTCTTTTCCAATGAGTCAGTTCTTCATATCATGTGGCCAAAGTATTGGAGCTTCAGCTTCAGCATCAGTCCTCCCAGTGAATATTCAGGACTGATTTCCTTTAGGATGGACTGGTTTACATAAGCAGATATATCTGTTGTCGTTAATCCAATATACCCCAAATGTTATTTCAGCATGTGATCAATATAAAAATTATTAATGAGGCCTTTTACGTTTTGTGCTCAGTCTTTGAAATCCATGACGTTTTATACTTGTAGACCAGCTCAGTCTGCACCGGCCACCTGCCAAGTGCTCAGTGGCCATGTGTGGCTGCACTGTAGCCCTCACAGACCTAGAACACTTGCTGGCACATGGCAGGTGCCTGCACAGAATTAAGAAATACAGCTAAATCAGAGTCTCTGTGTTTCCTGGGACTGCAGTAACCAATCACCAGAATTTTGGTGGCTTAAAGCAATAGAAACATATCCTCTCCTGGTTCTGGAGGCTAGAAGTTCAAGATCAAGGTGTCCACGGGGTGGGCTCCTTTCAGAGGCTCACAGGGATAATCCCCCCATGCCTTTCTCCCAGCTTTTCCCCAGCTCATTGGGATTTCTTGACTTGTAGACCCATCAGTACAATCTCTGCTTCTGCCTTCTGTGTCTCTCTGGGTCCTTTTCTGTCTCTCATAAGGGCCCGGGGTCTCCTCTACTCCGGGATGATCTTGCCTTGATCCTTACCATCATTACATCTGCAGAGATCCTTCTCCAAACAAGTTCACTTTCTGAGCTCCTAAGTAGACATAAATTTTGGAGGGGCATTACTCAGTCCACTATGGGAGCCTAGACATTTATATTTTTAACAGCTCCCAGCTGATTGCTCTGTACACTGTGGCTTAAGGAAGCCCACAATATAACCTCATTGAATTCTTAACAGCCTTGCAGGATTGAATTACCATCTTACTTTTACCCAGGAGAAATCTAAAGTTGTGAATTTAAGTAATTTGCCCAAGTTCTCAAAGCTGGTAAATAGCAGAGCTCAAGTTCAAACTCCGGTCTATATGACTCTAAAGTCCATAGTCTTAAAACGTATTCAACCCAATCTCATGTGTTCAACGTCTGTGGATTTCTGTTAGCGTCCCTAAATGAAAGTCCTTTGTAAAAATACTTCCTTTCATATTTCTAGTCTTTGAGTCAGTGGCTTGACATCACTGTGCATTTTTCATATTTGATCAGAATAATGTATTCTGTATGAGAACCATCTTTAAGATTGTGCAAAAGACATTTCCATGCTTAGAAATGGCTAAGAAAAGGATTTGCTTTCATTTTAAGGCTGAGGAGACTATGAAGGAAGCAGGGACTAAGTTCAGTAATGCATCTGGCATTAGAAAACCATCATCAGATCTGGGAGCAAAATCTCAGTGTGTGTCCAGAGGTGGAAATAATTCCTGGAAAGAGCTTATGAAGAACTGTGTGGGAGAGGCACCCCGTACTCCCAGGAAGAAACTCAGGATTACTCCAAAAGGAACTTTTCTTTATACAAAGGAATGATCCTCCCCTCCAAAGTGCGTGTTCTCTATTTAATAGCAGAGACTCAGAGGACAACTAGGAAAGTGATTCCAGGCACTTCTGGTTGCAGGAGGGTGACCTGGCAAAAAATGCTCAGTGGGGAGATGGGAATGTCTCATTTTTCACGTACATGTGAGAGTAAACACAGCTCTGTTCATCTTTTCTTTCCAGGTTTTTGTTTTCCAAAATAAGTAGAACCACCTAGCTTCCTGGACTGGTATCTGGAGTCCCCACTGCAATGGGAAGGACAGGGCCAAGGGTCAGGTCAGGGTTGTCTCTTGGTGAACTGGAAGCCTGTCACCAGCCCTCTGCCAAGTGGCTTTAGCTGAGCGCAGTGGCATCACAGTGTCCATTGTCTCTGGCCCTTCCTGGGCCTGACCACTGGGACCTGGGTGTCACTGACCTGGAGACACAGTTCCCAGCTGTGAAGAAATCCCTTTACTGAAATTGGAAGAATCTGTTTCACTGAGATTTTCCAGGCCTGGACCTGGTGTCTAAAGACTTGGCATTTGCTTCAAATTTGGTGGAAAGGCCTGGAGAAGATGTTGATTCTCTGCCTCTACCGTGGCAGTGCAGAAGGCCCTGGGCCCACCTCATACACATTTGCTGTGGTTAAAAAAAAAAAAAAAAAAAAGCCCAAAAGCAAAAAAAACCCAAAAAACGAAAAACAGCAGCAACAAAATAAACTCAAACCCAAATTTGAGCAAAACCCAGCTTGTTACACTACTGCCTGGGTAAACCAAAACTACAGGATTGTGGCTGCACTGGAAACCATCCCTCTTGTGGTCTAGAATGTGGATTCTTGTTTGCTTTTCTAACAGCCCCTTGCTCTGAGCCATACAAGTTCTGCACGCCTGCCTCATGGACTGAATGTGCGCTTTTCCTCCAAACCTTAAATGTTGAAAGCTTAACCTCAGTGTGGCTGAGTTTAGAGACGGGACTTCTAAGGAAGTAATTGGATTCAATGAGGTCATAGAGTGGGGCTTGGAGCCAACAGGATTAGTGTCCTTATAACGAGAGACGCCACACTGCGCGCTCTCCCTCATTCTTTCTGTCTCCCTGCACAGGCACTGGGGAGCAGTCGCAGTGAAGTGAGCACACAGGAGGTAGCCATGTGCAGCCCAAGGGGAGCGCCCTCACCAGACATCAACCCTTCCTGTTGTTCAGTTGCTAAGTCACGTCCAACTCTCTGTGACCCCATGGACTGCAGCACACCAGGCTTCCCATCCTTCACTATCTCCCAGAGCTTGCTCAAACTCATGTCCATTGATGAGTGATGCCATCCAACCATTTCATCCTCTGTTGTCCCCTTCTTCTCCCGCCTTCAGTCTTTCCCACCATCAGGGTCTTTTCAAATGAGTCAGCTCTTCGCATCAGCTGGCGAATTGGAGTTTCAGCTTCAGCATCAGTCCTTCCAGTGAATATTCAGAATTGATTTTCTTTAGGATTGACTAGTTTGATCTCCTTGCTGTCCAAGGGGCCCTCAAGAGTCTTCTCCAGCACCATGATTCGAAAGCATCACTTCTTAGGCACTCAGTCTTCTTTATGGTCCAACTCTCACATCTGTACATGACTACTGGAAAAACCATAGCTTTGACTATACAGACCTTTGCTGGCAAAGTGATATCTCTGCTTTTTAATACACTGTCTAGGTTTGTCATAGCTTTTCTTCCAAGGGAGCAAGCGTCTTTTAATTTCATGGCTGCAGTCACCATCTGCAGTGATTTTGGAGCCCAAGAAAATAAAATCTGCCACTGTTTCCACTTTGCCCCCATCTATTTGTAATGAAGCAATGGGACTGGATGCCGTGATCTTAATTTTTGCAATGTTGAGTTTTAAACCAGCTTTGTCTCTCTCCTGTTTCACCCTCATTAAGAGGCTGTTTTTTCCCTCTTTACTTTTGACCATAAGAGTGGTTTCATCTGCGTATCTAAGGTTGTTGATATTTCTCCTGGCAATCTTGATTCCAGGATTGTGCTTCATCCGGTCTGGCATTTTGTGTGATATACTCTGCATAGAAGTTGAATAAGCTGGATGACAATATACAGCCTTTACGTACTCCTTTTCCAATTTTGAACCAGTGTGTTGTTCCCTGTCTGTTTCTAACAGTTGCTTCTTGACCACCAAGTCCAAGAAAATACATTTCTGAGAAATAGATGTATTTATTTTTATTTTGAAAACAATAAATTTCTGTTGTAAAGCTCCCCCTTCAACTGTGTGGATCACAACATACTGTGGGAAATTCTTAAGGAGATGGGAATATCGGACCACCCTACCTGCCTCCTGGGAAACCTGTAAGACTGAATGCCAAAAAACTGATGGCCTTCGAACTGCAGTGCTAGAGAAGACTGTTGAGAGTTCCTTGAATAGCAAGGAGATCAAACCAGTCCATCCTAAAGGAAATCAACCCTGAATATTCATTGGAAGGACTGATGCTGAAGTTGAAGCTCCAGTACTTTGGCCACCTGATGTGAAGAGCTGACTCACTGGAAAAGACCCTGATGCTGGGAAATATTGAAGGCAGGAGGAGAAGGGGACGACAGAGGATGAGATGGTTGGATGGCATCACCGACTCGATGGACTTGAGTTTGAGCAAGCTCCAGGAGTTGGTGATGGACAGGGAGGCCTGGCGTGCTGCAGTCCGTGGGGTTACAAAGAGTCAGACATGACTGAGCAACTGAACCGAACTGAACTGAGGGAACTTCTGAGAAGGGCCAGGCCAAGAGTGGGAGCCCAGAGGCAGGGAACTGGATCTCAGAGCATCCCTGGGGCACCCTGAGGGACTCTGGGAAAGTGAAGGACAGGGAAGCCTGGTGTGCTGCAGTCCATGGGGTCACAAAGAATCAGACCTGACTTAGTGACTGAACAGCAGCAGCAGCAGCCAAGCTCCCCGGTCCATGGAACTGCAGAGGAGTCCGCGCAGAAACAAGGCTGGCAGCGGGGCGGGGTGCAGAGCAGGCAGGCTTTCACTGCTCCTTCCCGACCTGCTTCAGCCTGTTTCCTTCTAGGTGAAACAGTGTTTGCAAGGTTGCCAACGTAACCCCCAAACAAGCGAGACTCCCACGGTGGGGGGCCCCTTTGGGATGAGGCTTTCTTCCTCGGAAACTTAATCCCTCTTTGACTCTGCTCAGTGAGAGGGGAGATGTGGATCTTGACTTTCCATGCGAGTTCTGAAACCCTGAGAAGATGGCTTCTCTTGTGAGGCTGCAATGATTTTAGTTCTCTATAGACTTACATGTCAGTTAAGGGTATAAAATGTTCTCTCAGGTCCTTTCCAGCTCTAAACCCAGCTTTTCACTGTCACTGTTTCTTATTATTATTCGTCTTTATAATATATATAATTTTTTAAGGAAAAACAACAACAAATCCAAAACCAGCCACAGAAGAATAGAGCTTTCCTGTGTTATGAAGGAAATATGTGCATATGGGTGTGTAGAATGGTTCAGAATGGTTCATTCTGTTTAACTAACAGAGTGAACACGGTCTGCTGGGTATAGGGAATACAAAGACAGTGAGAGGGTCCCTACTTTCAAAGGTTTAGAATACACTGGAAAGCATTCAAGTAATTGGTCTTCCTTTTTATTTTAAGCTCAAAAAGAAAAAGAACAAAATACAGCGATGACCTGTTCTCCTACCATTCCCTACCTCATTTATAGAGCATGCCTCATGTTTTAAACCTCTGGGAAATAATAGCAACAGACGCCAAGTGTGTTTTAACAGAGCCAAGTATCTGGCTCAGGTTCTAAGCACAGACAGGGTACACTTGTATTAAGTTAACACACATTAATATATGAGCTCATCTGATGCACGCGGTGAAGGGTCAAGATAGCAAATAGCTCTTACAGCTGCTAAACTCAGCAAAAGCCAATTGCCCTTTGGAACTGGACAAGGGTGGTGGCTGTAGGACATTGTGAAGGTATTTAATGCCACAGAACTATGTACTTGAAAGTGGTTAATTTTTATGCAAATGTCACGTCAATTAAAAAAAAAAAAAGCTGATTGTCACTTGGGCCTCTTGCTGGACTAAGATGCACTTCCATACCCGAGATTCAAGGTCTTCTGAGAATAACCTTGAATCAAGGCCACGGGGTCACGTTTCCTATGAGAACGCACAGTAGAGGTGAAAGCCATAGGCGTGAGCAGACGATTAGACCCAGAACCACGTTCTTAGCCCAGCAGGACCCTGACCTGTGCGCCTCACTGACACATCTGACGAGGTGAATAGGATTCCATAACTTTCTTTGCTATGGCTGTCTGCCTCCTCAGAGTTACTCTTTATTTAACTTTTACCATATAATAGCGTATTTCACTCTTGCCTCATCACCCCTCCACCTAATCCGCAATGTTTCCTACGTCTGAAATGCCTGGCAGTGTTCAGCGTGACATTGGTCTTACTATGCTGTGGTTGCCGTTTGCCCTTTGAGGGCCTCCTGAAAATGTCTGTGAGTGGAATGCCTTCTTTTCACACATAGGGACACACCTCCTTCTTCCTCTTGGATTCCTCCCAGCTGGGGGTTCAACCTTAGTAATTTAATCACCCAGCCTTCTTGGCTTGGTTTCCGTGGCCTTGGTTACATCATAATTTCCTTTCACCACACAGTGTATATTTTCTGGCCAACTGTCTTGTTTCTCCTCTTCTGTACAATTGTGGGACAACGATGGAAGGACATGACTTCAAGCTCTTGTTTCTTTTCTTTGCGGGCATGTTCAGGCTCTCTTCTCAGCTCCCTGAGCCACTGATTTCTTTCCACAGCACTTGCATATCAGTGCTCGCAGGGTGAGCCGTTCTCCTCTCTCTTGACTCCAGCTTTACTGTTCACACTCTGATGGTCTGCATGTTGGTTGGTTCCCACCCTCAGGAATAATGGGGCTCTTTTTGTAAATTTGCATGTTTGTTTCTTTAATCTTTGTTCTTGTCGGCCTGCACAGGTGCCCTGTGGCTTTCAGTGGGCCCAAATGCAGCGAGGTTGTTGCTGTCCTTCAGTACACAAGCCATTGGACCTAGGGTTCACATCCTGACATGGTCACTTTCTGACTTTGGATTCTGGGCTCAGTTCTTAATAATTGTTTAGCAGTTTTGGGAATTCAATAAAGTTGTGCCTAGGGCAAGACATATAGAACACACATCCAGGGGATAGTAGGTATGCCATAAGGGTTTGTTGGATTTAGAGTAAAATTATTTTCATCTCAGGAAATATTTTCTCTAATCTGAATCTCTGACTATACAGACCTATTTAAGGGATTAAGAAAACAGTCATTCATTGTGGTGGGAACATAAATTGATACAACTCTTCCAGAGAGTGATTTGACCACATGTATATTAAAAATAGATAAGCTCTCTGTCCCAGCAATTCCAATTGGAGGTATTTATACTAAGAAAATAGTTGATCTACCCAAAGATTTTACTGTTCACTTGAAACCATGTTTGTATTCATAATTTATTGAAAATATCTAAATGTTCCCCAGTAGGTGGTAATTAAAAAGATCAGAGTATATCCATAAAAGGAGTAGTATACAGCTGTTTTAAAAGGTGTTGCAGAAGAATACTGAATGACAAGCACAACATGCATGACAGTTTTTGTAATTATTTATCTTTGGCTCTGCTGGGCTCCATTGCTTTGTGCGGCTCTCTCTAGTTGTGGCGAGTGGGGCCCACTCTCCAGTTTTGGGGCTTGAACTTCTCATTGCAGTGGCTTCTCTTATTGCAAAGCATGGGCCCCAGGGCGTGTGGGCTTCCATAGCTGCAGCTCATGAACTCAGTAGTTGCGACTCGGGGACTCTGGAGCTCAGGCTCAGTATTGTGGTGCACGGGCTGAGCAGCATGTGAGATCCTCCCAGGCCAGGGATCAAACTCGTGTCCCCTGCATTGGCAGGCAAATTCTTATCCACTGGGAAGAGGAAGTCCCTGCATGACATTTAAATTGAGAAATCAAGGTCAAAACACACTTGGATATTTAATAGATAAAAATATCAATCCTGTCAATTTAAGAAGTAGAAAGTCTCTCTCTACCCACTTGCCGAATATGCTCTACCGGTGGCTACTGCCACAGCAAACAGAAGTTCTGTCCTTCCCATCGCTCAGGACAGAACTTCAATGTCCTTTTTTTATTGTCACAGCCAGTCTAAGTTATCATGATGTCCTTTGACCCTCTACTTTCAAGAGCTACCCAGAATCTCAGCCTCACAGGAGTCATGGCTACCATCCTAGGGCAGGCCACTGCCATCTCTCAGCTGAATTGGTGCCACATCTTCTCTCTCCTCTTCTTGGTATTACGCCTCACGGGTTATTTCCGACAGCAGTGGAGGGAACCTGTTAGGCATTAAAACTCTTCACGGAGTGCCTCTGCTCACTGCTTCCCGTCTCACTCAGAGTCAAAGACACAGGAGATGGCCTGCACAGCCCCCCACGCCCTCTCCACTAGCTTTCGGACTGGATCTCTTACTCCTCTGCCCCTTGTGCTCCCCTCCCCAGCCACACTTCCCATTTCTTGAGCACACCAGGCAAACTCTGACTTCAGGGCTTTTCTGCTGGATGTTCACAGATACACCTGCATAGCGCCTTCCTCACCTACTTCCAGTTTTTGCTCAAACCTCAGCAAAGTCTCCTTTGACTGCTTGATTTACCATTCCATCATGCGTCCCTACTGCTGGCAGGCTTCATCACCTTTACTAGTTTTACATTCTTCCCATTGTCTTATGGCTTTCTATCATCTTTCATTTATTTGTGATGCATATTTTTTTCTACAGTTAAACATCTATGAAATTGAGATGCAACTGGCGATCACATACGTCTTTCAATGAGTTGGTAGCTGTTATCTTTCGTAGTGGTGAATGAGCTGATGGTGGACCTTACCATCAACAGTGAGGAATTGCTTGCAAAAAATGATTGCGATTGGTTTCTTCCTTGTATCCATGCTTTTTGATGTGACTTTATAGCTCCTCTATTTTCCTACTCCCTGAAAGTTACCCAGTCCTGTGGACTGCTTTGATTAACATATTGTTGCAGAAATGAGGGGCCAGTTCTGAGCCTGGTTCTGTGGAGGTCTGGTGTATATCCCGTCTCTCCTTTGGAATTCTGGGTCCGGTCCTATAAGCTGGCCTGCTGGGTGATGAGAGACAATTGGCCCAATTGCCTCCCCTGCCCCAACTGACAGCCAGGAGAGCTCCCTTGCTGATAGGAAGCTGACTATGGATGCAGAAGTCATCTCAGAAGAGACCAGAAGTACCATCAGCTGAATCCAGACAAAATTATTGATCTCCAGAATGACCTAAAGAATGGCCTTTCCTTTGATGTGTTTTATTATGCAGACAGAGGTGATTGATACTGCTGGTGTCTGAGAGTAAGTGAAAAACAATGAATGATTTTCTTATTATGTTTATACTTATATGTATATTTCCCTCTAAGTAAAATACAAGTTTCAGGAGAGAGGGCTTTTCCACCCCTTCGTTTTAATTATGTGACCGTCTCCTCTGCCTAAAGAGCTCAATATATATTAGCTGAATGTCTTATATGTAGGTAAGTGCAGGATAATCCTGTTTATATGAAAGACTAGCGGACACATGTTGAGGTCTTCATCGGGGTGGAATTTTTCCCCCTTCTTTTGCTTTGCTTATGATGTCCAAAATTCAGCAATAAACAAGCGTTCCTTTTATTTAAAAATCATTTTTGATGTATTAATACTTAATCTTTGCAAGCAAAAAAATTGTAACTCAACTAAGCCACTACCCTTAGGGGTGATACCCCCTCAGTGGCTTGGTGGGGTCTTATTTTAACGTTTCTGGCTTCAGGGGTTTCTAGTGTTAATAATGGGCTTCCCTGATGGCTTGCAGGTAAAGAATCCCCCTGCAACGCAGGAGACATAGGAGTTCAATCCCTGGATGGGGAAGATCCCCTGGAGGAGGAAATGGCAACCCCCTCCAGTGTTCTTGCCGGGAAAAGCCATGGACAGAATAACCTGGTGGGCTACAGTCCACGGGGTCGCAAAGAGTTGAACATGACTGAGCACGCAAACAAAACAAAAAAATGGTGCTAATAATACAGCTGTTTTAACTGCAAGAGAAAAGTATCAACCCTGAATAATTCCTCGTTTAGGGCTTCAGTCTTTTGAAATTGTTATCCAAAGATTATCCTAATCGACTATTTCAGTTCCAGATATGCTAACATTTAGTTAATATCTCTTCTTACCTGATCAGTACAATTCTTATCTGCAGCTATTACTACATCAAAATGGCATCAAAATGTTAGAGAATCAAGACACTGCCTATGCTGACTTCTCTGTACTCAGGGTAAAATTTTCTTGCTAAACATCCTTTCTACAAAACGTATTAAAAGTCAGATTTATGCTAACTAAATAAACAACCCCTTAAGCTGAAGAAGGTTGTAGGGTAACACTCCCACTATTTGTTCATTACTGATGAATACTCATCACTGGCAAACTTTTAGCCAATGTATAGACACAGTAATTGTTGTTTCTTAATTTTAATGTAGAAAACTAGAGTACTTTATAACAATCTGAAAGCTTTCCCTTCTTCACTGACACCCCAGTTGCTTCCTGAGGCATTCTTCCTCTCTGTCAGTCCATCCTTTTGCCCTAAAATATCTGTTAAGCATCTCTTCTTTTTAGGCGCAGTGCTAAGTGATACATAGAAAAACGTGGGTGAGAGCTTCTCCCAAGAAGCTCCAGTGTGGCGAGACAGGCCTGCAAACATATAATCGTCCTCTAGTGAGATGAGTGTTAATGATAAGTAGTAGTGAATATATAGTGGTGCCCAAAGCAGAGGTGACCCAGTTTAGTCACTGGGGTGGAGGTGAGTGAGGTTGGCACAGTCTTCAGCAAGACTGAGATGCGCTCATGGGGTCTTATGGGATGAGTAGAAATGGAGGAGAAGGTGTCGAGGAAGGGGAGTGTCACAAGCAGCAGGTGAGGCAGAAGAGAAAAGGGTCATAAAAAGTCTTAATTAAAAAAAACAACCACATTACCAAGATACGGTTGTTTTCGCTGAGAGCACTGGCATTTTGATGTCCCTTGTCAGACCGGGGGCTCAGGTGTCATGGCCTTGGAGGACCAGTTACCAGCTGTGCAAAAGCCCCCTTACTTAGCAGGATTGGGAAGATCTGTCTCACTTCACATCTCACAGAATTTATTCTTTTTAATGTTCGTTTATTTTGTTTTATTTTATTTGGCTATGTCGGGTCTTAGTTGCGACACATGGCTGCTTTGTTGCATCACGCAGGATCTTCTGTTGTGGCTCACGGACCCTCTGGTTGTATCGCAAGGGGTTAGTTGCTCCACGGCATATGGAGTCTTAGTTCCCCAACCAGGGATCAGACCTGAGTCCCCTGCATTGAAAAGCAGATTCTCTTCGATGCACACCTAGGAGTGGAATTGCTTGGTTCCACAGTAACTTGTCCATAGACACCTAGGAGTGGAATTGCTAGCCTTTCTTGGCTACCCTTGGTATCATGCAGGGATTCTTTTCCATTCTGCCGTGACAGAGAGTTGAGAAATACTGCTGAGGATCCCTAATAACCTCTGCATTGCTAAATTCTACCAACATTAAAAATAAAGATCTTTAATTTACTCTCTACCCTTGGCTTTCACAACACAGCCCTCTCCTGGGTCTTGTCTGCTTCTCCAGCTGTTTCTCTGTCTCTTCTCTTATACATTTTCTCCTCTATCCAACCACTGTAGGTTGAAGCTCTTAAGTGCTCAGTCCTGGACCCTCTCCTCCTACTCCACACTTGTCTCGGGCATTCTCATCCGTCAGTGGGTTCCCATGTAGGGATGCCTGAAGATTTACGTTTCCTCTGGGCTCCAGGCTAGTACATCCTACAGCACACTCGAGGTCTTTTGGACGTGTCAGAGTCACCTCAAAAAGAACATGTCTGCAATTAGGTTCAGCATCTACCTCCACTCCTTCAAGCTGGCTCTCTTCCAGAGTTTCCTAACTCAAGGAATCAGAGGGACCATTATCCCCTCCATAAGCCAGAAAGTGGAAATTACCCCTAACAACTCTTGCTTAAACCCCTCATGGTCAAGTCCTGTTAAGAATCCCACTGCTGGGCATACACACCGAGGAAACCAGAATTGAAAGAGACACGTGTACCCCAGTGTTCATCGCAGCACTATTTATAATAGCCAGGACATGGAAACAACCTAGATGTCCATCAGCAGACAAATGGATAAGAAAGCTGTGGTACATATACACAATGGAGTATTACTCAGCCATTAAAAAGAATACATTTGAATCAGTTCTAATGAGTTGGATGAAACTGGAGCCAATTATACAGTGAAGTAAGCCAGAAGGAAAAACACCAATACAGTATACTAACACATATATATGGAATTTAGAAAGATGATAACGATAACCCTGTATGCGAGACAGCAAAAGAGATACAGATGTGTAGAACAGTCTTTTGGACTCAGAGAGAGAGGGAGAGGGCGGGATGATTTGGGAGAATGGCATTGAAACATGTATAATATCACGTAAGAAACGAATCGCCAGTCTATGTTCGATGCAGGATACAGGATGCTTGGGGCTGGTGCACTGGGATGACCCATAGAGATGGTATGGGGAGGGAGGTGGGAGGGGGGTTCAGGATTGGGAACACGTGTACACCTGTGGTGGATTCATGTTGATGTATGGCAAAACCAATACAGTATTGTAAAGTAAAATAAAGTAAAAAAAAAAAAAGAATAGCTCCTAAATATCCAAGTCCCCGTCTCCACACTCACTACCAGCAGGAGTTTATCTGTACTGCCTTCTACCCATCTTCTCAGCCCCACCTTCTTAAAGCTTGTACTGCTGCCAGAGTAATCTCTTTGAAATGAACATTTGATCCCATCACCACCTCCACCTCTTACTTAAAAACCCGTCAGTTTCTCTGAGTTGAAAGATAAACCACCATTCTCCCTACAGGACCTACCACGCCTGTCTGTCTCTCAGGTGCCTCACACCTTTCTTCCTCCACACTGTCCCTTGGGTTAGCATGCTCACTGCCACCACTGAGGCTTTGCATAAACTCGTCTCAAAATGCTCTTCACCCTCTTCTTTGCTACTTAACTCTAACCCAGCCTTCTAATCTCACCTCACGACACCTTCCCTGACCTCCTGTCTCCATCAAATTTCCCTCTCAGATTCTCTCATTGTACCCATATATAATACTCATCACAGCTGAAACGCTACTTGTGCAGTTATTTGATTAATGTTTATCCACCACTAGACCATGAACTTCAAGAACCAGGGGGTTGATTTATTTGGTTTCCTATTATTATTTGGTTTCCTAGTATTACTCAGTACCCCCACACAATGGCTGGTGCATCGTAGATGCTTACAAACTGTTTGTGGAGAGAATGAATAAGTGCCATCCTAAGAAGCTGGCTGTTTATCCCGTGGGCATCATTGAAAGAATGCAAGCAGAAAAATAAGGTGATTTGAATTTTAAAAAGAAAACTCAGCAGTTTTAAGATAGGACAGACAGGGGTTTAAAGGACCAGTTAGAAACCTGCCACAATAGTACAACTGAAATTTAATGAGATCGTAAACCGAAGAAGTGCCGTGGGATTGAAGAGCAGGAGATGGGCATGACGGTGCTTAGAAGGTTGAATCAATAGAACTTAGTGATTCAATGACATGGATGCCTGGTTGGAGGGGAGTGCCCACTAATCCAGGCTGTTCAGGGCATGAAACTTGTTTGCAGCAAGAGAGAAAGTGAGCTCAGTTTTGGATCTGATGAAATTAGAGGTCCATATGAGTCTTGCATGAGATATGAGATATCTACCAGGTGATCTGATATTTTCAGCCCTCTTCATGGTGGCTTCTTCTCATCCTGTTAGCAAGGTCCCAGTTCATTCTTTTAAAAACTGAACGCTCTTGGAGCCTTATCACCCTTTCATTACTCCTGCTCGTAACAGAATATCCCTGAAAGGGCAGGGGACGCATGCTCTGTCTACATGTGCTTACCTCCTGTTTGTCCCTGTACTCTCTGCTCTCTTGGCATTTCTGAAACTGCTTTCAGTAAGGCTCCCAGAAGCTAAATCTGCACCCCTGGAGACTGAATAGACAGATGAACAATACCAGACCATATATAAAAACAGAACTTTGACCCGCAACCTTCAGCAAGAAGCCCAGGAAACCAATCCTTTATGTACAGTGAGCAACCCCAGGAGCCAGCCTGTTATCCATCAGACTTGTTGGAAGCTTCAGATCACCATCCCCAGGGACAGTTCAGGAAGTTGGGCCATAACTTCTATAACAACGCGCCCCAGATGACCAGGACTTGATTCATAACCAGAAGTTTCCCTATTTTCTTCCCCACCTGAGGGCGACTTCCTCGGCCCTCTTCTCTACTTACATTCTTAGCTCTGCTCAGCGACGGCATCTGCTCTTTAAAGTTTTAAATGCCACTTTTGGTCCACTCCCTCACCCCTGTGTGCAGCCCAGACTTGTTCTGCAGGTTGTCCCTTTCCACATGCACCACAGTCCCTGAAACTATATATATATATCCCAAAGCAAGCTGGTCTCCCACCCCAGCACGCTCGCCCTGTCATCTTCCCCCGTTAGTCACGCCACCCTCACCAGATCACCCTGGAGAAATAAGTAGATTCCACTGGTTGCTTTGGCCTCCTAAACACGTCCTTACTGCCTCTTCTTCATCCCTTTCACCACTGCCCATGTCAGGACTTTACTATGTCTTCCTAAAATATTGCCAGTCCCCTAATGAGTTTTCAGTTGCCAAGCTTGTCCCCTTTCACACAAGCCTCTACCCATGTTTTATAAGCGTACATCTCAGTATGCCACGCCCTACCCCAAACCCTTCACTGCCTCCTGACTGTTTCATAAGGCATGTTGGCTCCTGTGACGACTCACCAGGCACATTTCCTGCGAAATGGAACTTCATGTCCTAAGTAGACGCGACACACTGTTGAGACCCCAAGGATGTGCAGTGATGTGTGCCAGGTGGAGGGAAAGCTCTGATGATGCCTCCTCACAGGTGACCTGCGGTCTTAGCTTGCAGTCCTGACAGAACATTCACAGCAAGTAGTTTGACGCCTGTGAGGAGATCTCTGCTCAGACAGCCGCCAGCCTGAGGGCCATGTTGGATTCAATTAGCTGTGGTTCATGAACTTGAGAATTCTCTTTCTTGGACGCCCTGGTTTCCACTTGGCTTTTAGGTGGATGGAACCAAATAGAAGAAATAGATGCTTTCCCAGGAGCAGGGGAGTTTCAGACTCTCACCCTCAGAAGTTTTCATCAGCTGCACAGAATGAGTCCTTGCTTATACTTACAAATGTGGCCCTCCCCCTCCTCTGACCCTGTCACCACATGAGGGTAAGGGGGACAGTGGGCTCCCCCCAACTCTCCAGAGACACGGCCAGGGTCCCAGCAGGCGTCCTTCTGTCAGCCAAAGCAACAGGAAGAAAGAAAGTCAATACTGGAGGGCAACAGCTGATTGTTAGAGCTGTGCTCAAGTGGAGGAAAGATAATGGTCTGGTGATTTCACACGTAAACATTTTTAAGGTGCCAATAGCCAGCAGGCAGCTTTTCACATCAGATATCTGTGAAGAGTGGTGGAGTAGGGGGAAGGTGGGCAGACAGGGTGCTCCCACCTGAGGCTGAAAATATAGGAGCTCAGACTGGAGGAAAGGGTGTCTCGTTTTCCAAGTGCCAGGTCGCACCTCCCTGATTTACGACAAGACTTTTGAAGCTGACTGCTCAAATCTAAAGCTACTGCAGCGGCCTCCTGCGCTGGGAGCAAAGGATGAAGTGGATGACAGTAAAGGAGAGTAAATAGAGCCCTAGGAGGCCGGCTCTGGCCAGGAGCTGGGCCTGTGTCACGGCAGACTATGAAGCCTGACGCTGTGGGAGTCGGGATCATCTTTCTGGGGGTGATACAAAGGCAAACGCCTGGGACACTTAAGCTGCCTGCGGCGGGGAGCTGGCTGTGCTCTGTGATGTGGGCTCGTGTTTTAATCACCACACCCCCACATATGCACATATATACACACACAGCACATTTGCACCACACATACATGTATACACACTGCACACTCATGCATACATACATGCTTACACACATAACACATATTCATACCATACACACAGATACATGCATACATGCATACCACATACACACACACACCACACGTGGCACATACGTACACACATACACTCCTGCACACACACGCACTGCCTGTTCACACCATACGTATAGATACATACACTGCACATACCACTCACACATACACACTTTCAGGATGCCTTTGTGGTGAGTCCACTAGGAACTCCAATGCCGGCCGCCACCGTGGATGCTGTGGAGTGAGGGGGAAGGAGCCTGCTAACCTCAGCAGCGCAGAAGCCGCGGTGGTTCTGGTTCTGAGCTCTTAAAGCTACATGTTGGTGCAGCAGATGTCAGAATGGAGAAGCTCCATCTCTAGCAGGCCCACTGGCTTATGATGGGGGTCGAGTTTGCCCAGAGGTCAGTCTGGATATAGGGCCACATTAAGGAGAAGCGAAACCTTGGGCACTTATAGTGGTTTTCAGGCGACAGATGTGCCTCTGAGGAGGGGCGCAGGTTACAGCTTGGAGTGAATGAATGTGGCTGTGAAGGGGTTTATGGGGCTGTTTTTGCTGGAACGCCGACGAGTGGAGCCAAGCACTGGGAGGAGGCAAGAGCCTGTGCAGGGAGGCCTGACTTGGCCCAACAGACCCTCGCCTTCCTCGCACCTAGAAAGTTCTTCCCTGCTGGCAAGTGGGAGGCAGAGCTGAGTTGGCTAATCTTCATTGTGATGGATCGGAGTGATCCTCTAAGTCTGAGGGCACCTTTGCTACTGTAAGAGGGACTCATGGAGGCTCTGATCGGCTGACACTAAAGAGACTAAGGCTCAGTAGTGAGCAGACCTCCAGGCTGGCAAGCCTTCAAGCTCTTTTATTCCAGAGACCTGATTACTCAGGTGACAACTGCCTGCCTTCTAGGCTTCCCTTGTACCTCAGCTGGTAAAGAATCGCCTGCAATGCAGGAGACCCCGGTTCGATTCCTGGGTAGGAAAGATCCCCTGGAGAAGGGATAGGCTACCCACTCCAGTATTCTTGGGCTTCCCTGGTGGTTCAGCTTGTAAAGAATCCACACGCAATGCAGTCAATACCTGGGTTGGGAAGATCCCCTGGAGAAGGGGGCTACCCACTCCAGCGTTTTGGCCTGGAGAATTCCATGGACTGTATAGTCCATGAGGTTGCAAAGAGTCGGACACGACTATGCGCCTTTCACTTTTTTTTCTCCAGCAGGGCTGCCCTTGGTGTGTTTTCCTCAGACATTTTTGGTACAGACTTGTTGAGAGAGGGAAGCCCTGTTGTGAGAGGCAGAGGGATTAAGGTATACATACCCACTGACAACATTTTTGCAGAGAAGCACACCAAGGTGTGGGCAAATCGGGAGAACCCACAAAACCACTGGGCAGGAGAAGTCCCGTGAGAGAATCAGTGGATGCAAGTGTTGGAATGAGGTCTCTCTCCCATTCTGAGTAGGAAATGTTCAGTTTTCCAGTTTAAGAAAACAGCGTGAACCTTCCTCTACTGAGAAGCTAGGAAACAACAGAAGCTACTGATGAAGCCCAAACGATTTGCCCAGCACGAGAGCAGAGAACTTAGAAAATGTTCTTGAAAAAAAGAAACATCCACAGCCGTGAGAACAGAGGGAACCATGTCGAGAGAGGAAATTAAACATGTCTAGGTTGATTTGGCCTTGATTTACCTGTTGAAAATGAAAGGATATTTCACGTTCTGAACAACGTGCCCTTCATGACAAGTTCACCGCTTCGTCAGAAGAATCCAGAAAATTAATAGGTAATTCTGATGGAATAACGAAACCTCTCTCGGGTGGAACATTAATTATCACCCCGCTGCAGGGAAAGGTGATAATGTGGATTTGTCCGGGAGGGAGGAGACAGAGAGCTATTTTCAGGGTCAGTGGATTTCTCTTTTCCTTTTTTTTTTCCCCAGTGGTGAAGCAACACAGGAGAGAAAGATGTGATTCTTTTCCCCGCTGTGATCTGAGAAGCTTTGTGATTTGGAGACTCCACTCTTGTAGGAAGGCATTAACACATGATCAGCCCCTCTGTCTGCACAGGGAGGCTGCCCTCTTGTCACTGCCGTGAGGGATCCATCAGGGTTCGTATTATTTCAGAAAAGGAAGGGTCTCTACTGCCCCCTCAAGTGCTGTTCACCCGGCTTCACTTCCTCCTTTAACCAGCCCTGGGGACCCAGCATCTGGGCTGTTTCGTTTCTACCCACCACATTTTCAGTGGACCACATGGGCCGGCCCGCACGCCTGTTCTGCGTGCCAGCTGAGGGTCTGAGGGGCCCACTGCCCGGGCTGTACCCTGGCCTCCTCAGGCCCGGCCGTAGCCTCCATCTTACCCACCCTGAGCTCCGCCGTGTTCTCTCCGTTCCCATGGCTTGAAACACATCTCTCCTTCTCCTGGCTGATTCCTGCTTCTCCTTCAGACCCTCCCTTAGGGCCACTGGATCCAGGAAGCCTCCTCTGAGTCCCCCCAGCCCTGTATCTCAGTGAGGTGAGTTTCTGGAGTGCCCACGGCGCACCCTGGGCTCTCTCCTCACAGCCCTGACCGTGCTGGGTGCCGCCCTTCAGCTGGCAGGTTTCCCACACCAGACCCCAGCGGTCAGATCTTCCATCTCGTGATCCCAGGATGGATCCTGTCATCCAGCGGAGGGACTGGCGCCTGACAGGGGCTTGCTGGGAATGGGACTAGAGGGTGTGCCCTGAGGGCGGATGGCGGAGAGGGTCCCCCAGGCTGAAACTCCCGTTACCGGGTCCTCTGAGAAGTTCCCGGAAGTCAAGGAGAGAATGGGCAGGGAGGTGTGAGAATTAGACCATTCTTGGGAAACACCTCACCTTCCGCTTCCTAAAGAGATGCACTGACGGTGCCATTGGTGGGATCTTATTGCTCATCCTGTCTCGGGGAAGGGGGCACTGCTCACCTGGATGAAGAGACCAAAGCCATGTTCAACCTACAGGAAGGTATGCCCTGTGATTCTACAGAGCACATCCTCGGACTGGGTTTGAGGAGCACACTGTGAGACACCCCTGGTGGCTCAGAGGGTAAAGAGTCTACCTGCAATGCGGGAGACCCAGGTTTGATCCCTGGGTCAGGAAGCTCCTTTAGAGAAGGAAATGGCAACCCACTCCAGTACTCTTGCCTGGAAAATTCCATGGATGGAGGAGCCTAGTAGGCTACAGTCCATGGGGTTGCAGAGTCAGACACAACTGACTGACTTCACTTTCACTTTTCTGTGAGACATTAGTAGTCTTACCCTCAAACGACACGCTCAGTCCTAAGACCTGGGCAGCTTCAGTCTTGGCAGCTATCATTCCTTCCTCTCCTCCTATTCTCGCTCCCCGCTTTCCTCCCCTTCTTTGCCTCCTTCCAGGGGCTTTCTAAGGGCAACACACAGATCTCTGAATTGTTATAAGAGAGCAAGCCACAGATGCATGTGCGCATGACTGAAGCTTGGCCTGCAGACTCAGCAGGCTGCGAGGGCCAGTCTCAGGCTGGTAGGGGTGCCTCGGCCCCCAACAAACTGGAGTTCGGCCATCTGTGAGTGATAAATCAGGTGCCCCAACTTGTGGGCATCCAAAGAAGAGTTCTCACCAGATCTGAGATTCTCAAGAACAGGAATTGTGTCTTGTTCATCTCCGCCTCCACGGTGCGCCACTCACTGTAGGTTCTGGACAATGCTTGCTGAATAAATGTGCTAGTTTAGGACAGCTGTAAATCGCGTGCTAATTACGAAGGGCGGAGAGGACTCTGGGAGGCCTTCTACCTCAGAGGGCCAGGAGCAGAGCCAAGGGTATCACAGAGGGTGGGCACCACCAAACAGGCAGATGGCAAACACATCCTCAAGTGAGAGAACCCAAGTTGCCGTAACCACAGGGTCTGATGGGATGTGATGTCCGGGTTGTCTGAACCCCAGACCAGGAGTCTCAGAATAAATAGCAAAGCTTTCTTCTGGAGACCCCTGTCCTTGTCTTAAACATCTTCTGATCATAGTAAAAATGAAAACGGACAACAGAGTTTCCCTTTTCTTTTCTAAACCCCAGTGAAGTGCCCCAGTAAGTGTGGTGTTGGCACTTACTCAAGAAACATTTGAATAAACGATTTGGATGTGCAGGCAAGCTGGCAAGGACATCTGTCGCTGAGCTGGCGGCCAGCGTGGGTTTGGCTGGTCCAGCTGGCTGGGCGGGGCTCCCCGTCTTCCCTCGGTGCCCCTTCTGGAGCTGGGGAAGCTGGCTACCTTCGAAGACAGAGCAGAGCCTCTCTTGTGTGTAAGGAATTCCCCGGGATGGCGCTTTCCCTGTTACCCGTTTACTTCCGTGTGCAAAACTTCCTTAATTGAACGTTAGTCCCGTCCCGCTGGAACGCTCTTCTCCCAGTTTCCTGACATGGCAGTGTTATCCTCCTCAGTCCCAGAGATGCCAGTAGCGTTTGATGTTTCTGTGTCAGGGCACTTTTTTTTGTTTTTTCTGATGGCAGGTTTTTGGGGAAACTGCCAGCCTCATAAAACAAGGTAATGGTCCTTAGGAAACAATCACTTTAGCTATTGTTTCACAGCAGGTGCCCCGAAAGCCTAGAAAGGACCCAGCAATTTCACTGCAGAGGAGCGAAAGGCGAAACAACAGCCGCAGCGGCAGCGGCCGCATGTAGATGGCCGGGAAGGGGATCGCTAATTTCACAAGTGCTCCGAGATCCTCTGGCACCTTCATAGGACACCAGGGGACCTGCAGTCACGTTTGCTGGCCGACTTTTCAATCTCTTAGCTCTGAACAACTCACATAGGAAAGAACTTGATTCCGCTGTACATTTTTGCAATTTTCTCTCAGGTCAATATCACACGTGGGTTGCCTAATGGGACATCACTATAAAAAAAACAGCAGCTAGTTACAGGGTAGCGGATAAAACAACACTCTACTCTGGAGAGCTGGGGCAGATAGGTGGAAGGATAAAATCAGGCTGAATGGTATTTGATTTCTTTGTGTATATCCGAGTCACTGGCCCAGGCGGGAAGATAATATATGAAACGGGACATTTTTGGAATAGTTGTTTTTGAATTATGCTCATGAAATAGACACTCTGCTACGAAGGACATGTGGGAAAGCTACACTCTGACCGCATGACTAATTTTTAAAGCCTTGCATAGAGAGAATTCCCCCCAAGAACACAGCTGGGTTATTCCTTCGTGGACTGAATGTGTCAATTATGAACTGAACTAAAATGAAATTTTACTCCGTTATGGCAGAGTGAACTGAGGAGTGGACATTGGAGCTCGGGTATTACGTAGTAGTTCATACACCAAGTACTATTCTTTTATTAACCTTTAAGAACATGTTTTACATAAAAACAGGCAACATCAAAAAAGCTCAGTTGATAAATGAACATAATATATCACAGATGATTTCATCCACATTAACCTACATTTATTAGCTTAAACTGAGAGATTAGGAAAAAAATCAGATCTCATTCCAGCTTTAATCATGGATACAAATCGTTTGATAGTTACTTCATTAAGATTCTGAAAATCAAAGATTAACCTGTGCCATCTGATCCATGCAGCAATTGATAAATTCAGCATTTTCAAAGGAAACATTGAATTTTTTTTCTTGCACCAAATTGAAACCTTTCAGAAACCTGTTTAAATGCATCAAGTTCCGAGCCCACCTTTTCAGTATGCATGAGCAAAATGCTATTTAATTTCACACTCAACTAATCTTTTAATAATTTTCTTTCACCCAGAATGAAAAAGACTATTATTAATTTCCTAATAAAATTAAAAAAAATAGTTATCGAGGATATGACTCTAACCTTGGACCAGTTTCAGTTTTTTAAAATTTTTTTCTAAGAATACATCAAAGATTAATGTCAATGGCCAGTGAGAAATTGTCCCTAGAGAACTATTCAAGGTCTTTTTCTTACCGCATTCAATTGGACTGGAATGAATTGACATTATAGCATCTTTATCATCACTTTTAAAACCCTACTTTCTCTTAATACCAACAGTGAAGGCTTTTAGAACTATTATTTAAGTTAATAAAGTATATCACAGACAAAAATATACAATTTTACACTGAAGCAACATTAAGGGTCTCATGTCAGTGGACCAAAAGAGAATGTCGAGGAAATTTACAGGTAGGGTTTAATTACAGAGATTGCACTTCCTTTATGAAAAAGAATGAAACTAGGGCCCTCACTTGTCTCCAAGGGCAAGAGATTGCAAACCCCATGATCAAAACACCTGCCAGTTAGAAGCTCACTCACTGAAAAATGATCGCATAGCTTCAGCATTGAAGCCCCTGAACGACAACAACAGCAACACACACAAAAAAAACCGAAGGGGGAAATAAAGACCACCTCACCCAGAGGCATCCTAAGCTTCTACACTGAATTTCCTGTTTCCCACCAGTTTATGACCCTTAATGTTACTGGACGGATGGTTGCATATTTGAGATGATTAAAAAATGAAAGACTGCCTTAAAAGCACCTCCTCCTCAAGTATGTAATTACATACAAATGAAAGATTCCTTCTGACAGTCCTAGGGACCCCATTTGTTACTGTTTCATGTATAAGCACCATTGAGCCAATTTTTAAAGCACATTTGCAGTGATCAAATGTGTTCTCAAGTTTCGTTGATTTTGTGTTTTTTTTTTGTCTTAAAACCAAAAAATGTGTGAAGTGTGTCCATTGATGCACGCCTTATCATATCTGAATTGACAAAAATGTTAATTTTGGAAGTGCTTTTAATCACTATTTTCCCCAACAGACTAGAATGGCTTCATGAAACTTGATTAAAGAAATCCATATCTCCCAAAGAAGCACATATCTGACCCTCTATCACTGCATGCAAAATAAGGGTCTGAGAGTATTTTTTCCCCAAACTCCTAATGGAAATGGCAGACAACACACAGGAAAGGCTAACCCTTGAACTGACCAACTTCAAGTTTTAAAAAAATCTTTGATTGGATTCCCACCCCCACCCCTCCCAAATCATGTAGCAGTTTAAAAAATTAATGATTTACAAATTATAGAAAAGATATGTTATCTACAATATATGCCAAGTGAATCATTAATTTTTTTTAACCCACACCCAAATGAATAATTATATTAAACTGCCATCTTGGATCTTGGTGCTTTCCACAATTCTGAAATTACAAGGAAAGAGGGGAGACATACCAGATTTTCTTTTTTTATTTTTGGTTATTCTTTTCTCTGCAGAATTGGGCAGAGAAAAGAAGGCAGTGAACCTTCATTCTTTGGAACAGGCCCTCTATAGCAAACTTCAGCCTGGGGCACCTTTTTATGATCAAATTAAAAACCTTTGAAATCAGAAGTTTATCATGGAAATGCTGACAGACCCTGACCCAGAGAAGGGCTATCGGGCAACACAATAATATGAAGAAAGCTCTCCCTCAAGCGCAATTGCCCTTCAGCACAGGGACAGAGTTGTGTAATGGGCACCACTAGCCAGCAGACAACCATGATTTAATGTGGGTGAGCCTTGGCCACACAGTAGCTCCGTGACCCTCTCAGCTAAGCCAATTTTTCTTTTCTTTTCTTTTTTCCAACTGAAATATGCCTCAAAGGGTAAAGGATTGCAATTTTAGCTTTCATTTATGGATATATTGCTTTCTTTCAACAATATCTGACGGGCCTGTTGAGCACCACCCATGGGGGTGCTGAGCAGGTTCTAGGAAGGTCTCACTGAATACAGAACACCAAGCATTTTCAGTAGTTTATTTGCATTTTTTTTCTCTGCTTATTTTAGTATGCACCACGTGTAAAATCAGATGAGGGCTACAGAAGAAACATTTTCAATGACCAAAATCTTACTTTTCCTTCTAACGATATGGAGCAAATCACATATGCATTGATTATGAGAATAAACGGTTTCTGTTACAGTGCTGAGAAAAAAAAAATGTGTTCATCAATATGAACGGTTCTCATCTACAGAGATGGTTTACAGGATGCAAGTAATGAAAGAGGTTTTCCTTAACTAGTCTACTACCAAAACTGAAACAAAAGGAATCTTAAAATTCCCCTTGAAAATACCATATGGTTGGTCATGTATCAGTAGAGGAAAGACAGTCCCCATCACCAGGCCACCACCATAAAAGCTATATTAAATACATAGAAAAGAAAAATATGGGGACACTTGTGGCAATGAGTAAATTGATAAGTACAGAGATACACTGCCATAATGGTACATATTTATTCTCTAATAAAGTGAAATAAAAAATAAGATCAATTTGGTTATAGAAATTCCTTAAAGAACACCACCACTTAATTATTTCAAACTTGAACTATCCCAAGAATGTCGTGAAAAAAATTAGCACTGGCTAAGAAGCAAAAGCAGTCTGGGTACACCCACGTAATCAGCATGCCTTGTGCTTGTCTGTTAACCCTCTGAGTACATCTCTGACATTCAGGATCTCGATAGCTTAGTGCTGAAAAGATTGCATTCCATCTGATTACTCAATATTTCTACTTGACAGGTCGCATTCCACTATTTATTCAGCATAGATCATTCAAATTCTGCAGCGATGCGCTGGGATCCCCATGCTGAACGGCCCTGCATTCTTCCGAGCGGCCCCTCTGCAGTGTCGTGGGAAACACGCCACAGCTTTACACAGTCCACAGTCCTTCAAGACTTGGGTGGAAAAGGCCTGAGCCATGCACTGTAAGGTCTGTACGCTAGATGCTGGCATCATACACACAACGCCCACGGGAAAAGCAGTAATTCAGAGAAAGAAAGGGAAGTAAAGTGAAAGTTGCTCAGTCGTGTCCAACTCTTTGTGACCCCATGGACTATACAGTCCATGGAATTCTCCAGGCCAGAATACTGGAGTGGGTAGCCTTTCCTTTCTCCGCGGGACCTTCCCAACCCAGGGATCAAGTCCAGGTCTCCCGCATTACAGGCGGATTTTTTTCCCAGCTGAGCCACAAGGGAAGCCCAAGAACACTGGAGTGGGTAGCCTATTCCTTCTCCAGGGGATCTTCCTGACCCAGGAATAGAACTGGGGTCTCCTGCATTGCAGGCAGATTCTTTACCAACTGAGCTACCAGGGAGGCCCAAGGAAAACCACAGTCTTGCTGCAGGTAGGTCTCCGCAGACAGGCTTTCTTCATATTCACACGTTTCTAACTGAGGCCAATCTAGGAAGCTGTTCCTTCGTCTTACTTTGAATAGTGCTTTGCTTTAGAGTTCTAGAGAAAGCAGTGATTTCTGACCAGTTCTGAGCACTCTTCTGTTTGGAATCTGCCTACACACCATACCTTCCTGGTGTCCTGCCCGCCCCCTCTTCGCCAGAAAACCCAACTGATTTGTGCTACTTTGTGATGGTGTGTGTGAGATTTCAGGACTCTCTTAAAAAACAGGTGGGGTGCTCTCAGTAAATGACCTAATATTTACACGGCAAGACAACACAGAAGAGATAAACCTAAACGTGAAAGAGTCAAAAACTCGGGGGGCGGCGAGGGGGCGTGGGGACCATGGTGCAGAAGTCACGGCATGCTGTGATTTCTAAATCGATAGTAATAGAGACCATAGATTTATCAGCTGAAGAGTAAAAGGCGGTCACTGAAGACCGATCTGTGTCTGAACTGACTGTGGAAGTGCCGCACACACATTTCAAGACTTTCAGGTGTCGAAGTACACCTCAGAGCAGAGACAGTGAGTGCTATCCAGCCATCTAGACACAAATTTCATGAGCCATCATGGTTGTCTTCCGGGCCAGGGAGCGAAGCAAACCTTAGGAGGACATTTGAGTTGGGACAAACCCCGCCTTGCCAAACACCCCGGCCAGCCTCTTCCTTAAGCACCTAAGCAGTGACCGCAGGCTGCTGCAGGCCCCCATTCCAAGCATAACACACTCCAGGGGAGACACAGGGCTGGGGAGAAAGATTTGGAAACAGGAGTGAAATACAGCTGTTGGACAGGACTTGGACCAAAGAAAGAAAATAGCATCTCTCTCTGGACAGCTAAAGACAGTGCTATATAAAGGTCATCCTAGGGAGCGGAGGTTTTATCCTCAGGGATACCCTCTAGTTCTCCCATCCTGTTCTCCCTGAGACTATATGTAAGTAACCTAAAGGTGCACGTGGAATCATCTCACTGATGGTTTATTTCGTTAAAAAGCATTTTGAGACTATTCTAGATTGCTGGTCCACTCTGCTTTCTCCTTGGCCACCTTGCAAAGCACTTGCCTCTGGGCGCCTAGTCCCAGGCGCTCCTCCTGTGTATGGATTCATATTCTGTGTATAGACTTCACACTCTGTGTGGATCTCACAATGAAGACTGAACTGTGTGAAAAAAGCAGATAAGACAAAGAACAGGGTCTTGTTGCCTCTTCCTGTTTGACATTCCAGCCCTGTAGAGCACCTGGCAATTTATTGCTTTTCCACCAGTTTGTTTATTGTTTTCCTGTAGATGTTTCATGCTGAGCAGGCAGACCCTGACTCACCATGTACAGGGCAAGCTATGGTGACTTCCTGAGGGTCTGCACTGGCAGTAGCAGCAGCTGAGATGGAAGCAGCATTTCCGGGGCGTCATCAGCACGTCTTCGTATGGAGGTGATTTGGGGGAGGGGGTCCACCGTCTATATCCTGGGTCAGGCTGTTGGCCACAGACCCAGGTCCCTTCCCTTGGGATGCAGGACTCAGGGCAGCTGGCAGTTAGACCTCTTTCTTTAAAAAAGCCCCTTTCTTAATAGGGTTGTGAAGAGGAAAGGGATGCTGATGCTTAAGTTATAAACCTGACATGTTCTAAACCCACAAAAAAAGGACAAGCAAGACAGCACGCTAGACGCTCTTCCTGTCTGGACATCTCAGCATCTAATAACCCCTTAATCTTTAGCAAAATCAAGAAACATGTGCATATAACTCCAGAGGCCTGAAAGATTCCCTCAAGCATTCTCCATAAAATCCCATGCACTCAGAGGGTTAACACGTGCTATGTTACATACTGCAGAGCCTAGCTCCACTGATGAAAACATTCATTGCTTATACATTTTAAAAGTCGCAAAATAGCCTTAACCCTTTGAGGACCCAATTAGCAGCAAGTTGTCATCTTCACCAACAACATATCACAGTCTCATTCAGCTAAAAGGAAATCGCTACAAGGATACCAGAAAAACACACTGTTCTGCTCGGCCATTCAAGCATTGAGTGCTAGGTAGATCAGATGAAACTGTTTGACATAAATTTGGGGGTGGGGGGGAAACAAACCTCAGAGTCTCAAAGGGTTAAGCTAGGACTTCGAGTAAAAGGGTCTTATTAAAAGGGCGAGTTTGGGGAGCGAACAGTCTCGGAGGAGCTCGGCGAGTAGTCTTCCGACTCCGAGTTGAGTTCCGGCGGAGCTGGCTGGGCCTTGTACCGGCTCCTCACATCCGGGTTGCGTCTTCGTCGGAAAACCTGCCTCTCCTTATCAAGAGCGGTGGTCTAGCAGGGGCATAAAATGAGAAAGAGGACAATTAGGCCGAAGGAAATGGCAAACACACACACACAGAGACACACACAAACACACGATACTTGATGGAACTTTCTGAGGTCAGAAAAATATGCTGGCTAAAGTTAACCGTCCCCAATGGCTCACTTATGGTGCCCACAGTCACCAGGACGCAGCTCCTGCGAGCCCCTCGTGGTGACATCGCAGGCACAGGCAGGATGGATGATGTGGGGGTTCAGCCTCTCGCCCGCCCTCCCTAGACTCCCCTGAGCTCCACATCTGTGACCCTTGGTTGCTCTCAGCCTATCCAGAGACACACCCGCCCCCCACCTTCCCCCAGCCCCGCCGGTAAAGGGGAGCCCAGGGCTTGTGCGTCTGACATGCGAGGACACCGGGCAGTGCCTCGTTCATCAACATGCAGCTCCAGGCAGCTGTATAATAAAAGATGAGAGGTGATGAAGTTGTCAGACTCGGAAACAGAGCCACAAGCTCATCCCGTGATTTTAGCACCTCCTCATTCTAAATGATCTTATTATCTGTTGATGAGGGAGTGTGGGACGGGTGGGTTTAATTTGAATAAACCAGCGCCTGACGTTGAAAACTGCTCTGAATGCAATTAAACCTGATGGAAACCTTCCCATGGATTTCCCTCTACAAAGTTCATTTTCATTGTAGTACATGGGAATCTACGGAACTGAGGTTCAGCGTCAAGGATTCCAACTCCTGCCTCCTTTTCCGGAGGCAACCTCAGATCGTCTCCAGGATGTGCTCTGGAAGTGATTATGACATCAGGATTGGGAAGGGCATGGCTTCATTACAGATTTAATGGGTGTGAGCAGGATGGCTCATTACAGAGAGACCTTACAGAGAGAGCAGGTACAAAGCCTGAAGAAAAATCCAGAACACACATAAAAGTTTGAAGGCATCCTTGTTTGAAAGTCCCTCTTTAAAAGGATGTAGCCTGGAGGTTATTCTGCTTTTAAGAGATTACTTTTCCTCTACAGGGATATATACCACCATTTTTCCTCTTGGAAATTTACTGTTAACTTCTTCAAAGAACAGAGATAAATTTATAGCCAGCCGGGTTCTGAGAACAAAGTGAAAACTAAGCCCCTCATACAACTGCAATGTAGCATTAGAGCAATCTTAAATCTAAAAGGGGGCAATCAAAGTTACAAAATGAAGTAATAGAGAGAGAAAGAGAGGCAGTGTGAAGAATCAGTACAGTAAATGGCTTCGTTAGGCTGAACGGCTCGGCTTTAAAAACTACCCACACGTTGAGTAACAGTGTTACAAATCAATAAGGAAGATAAACTTTAATAATTCACTTCTCATTTCACTGGCTTATTAATACAATAATTCAATAACTGGTGTGTTGAAATGCCTACCTTTGATTCACCGACCTCTTGAATTTCTAAGGGCCCTCACGTACTTATACGTGAGGCCCTCTTGGTCTTATACCCGCCGATTTTGTGATATTTTTCAGCATCATAAACCTAAATTCCTAACTTTATTTAAAACATTGTAAAGTTACAACACATGGTATTTTGCTTTCAAAGTAAACTGAAAATGTTGTGTTTGTGTAGAGCTGAACATAAAAAAGCAGGAGTCTATTTAGTCTGATGTACATAAACACCACCCTGTAGGTAATTCAAGAGTAATATAAATTCTTCTCTTGGTAATAAAAAATATTTCTATTTCTACCTTCTTGAGAAAGAAAAAAATCACTTGGCATCAAACTGAATACTGACTAGCAGACTGAGGTTCCCCAGTGTTGCCGAGAAAATTGCATGTTGGGTTTTGTTAGAAATTTGGAGTCCTGCTCAGTCCACTGCGGGTTGTGGGAACCATTTACTCAGTTCTCAGGTAAATAAGGAGCAAGGATAACCCCGTGCCCCTGCCGCCCTCCTGCACTGTTAAAAGGTAAAAATAGAAATAGCAAAGACTCCCAGGAAAATAAGGTGGTGGCTTGTTTGTTCTCTTTTCAATGTAAGAGGTTTTAAAATGAAGGCACTGCACAGGTCAGAGGAAAGCGGTGCAGAACCCAGCTCACATTAGAACCTAGAGTACGTTCTCGCCCTCACTAGCACCTTCTCCACGTCTACCTCATCTCCCCACAGGGACTCAACCCACTCCAAGTTGCTCTTGGCGGCAGCCACTGACAGGCGATTTCCCCGCCGACACCGTAATGCCCCGTCTGTGCGCTCACAGCTCGGATGGCACCACTCCCTTACGTTCACTCCTCCAGATGCTCTCAGGGGCAAATCATATTCTCTCCCTTCCTTGTCCCTCTGCCTGGCCAGCCCTTTGCTTGTCCCTCTTAAGCGGTCAGTTCTGGCCCCTCCTGCCACCTTCCCTAGTGAGCAGCTTTTAAACGCTGGCCTTTGTTGCTCGGCCCTGGTGCTCAGATGCTGCTGGGCTTTCAGTTGTGCTGAGTCTCCAAGATCTTGACAGCAGCTCCTGGGCTTCCCTGGTGGCTCAGAGGTTAAAGCGTCTGCCTCCAATGCGGGAGACCTGGGTTCGATCCCTGGGTTGGGAAGATCCCATGGACTGAGAAGCCTGGTAGGCTACAGCCCATGGGGTCACAAAGTCTGAGATGACTGAGCGGAATGACTTCACTTTCACTTTCTATTGTTGAAAACAGCATGTCATGATCACAGGTCATGGAAAAGGGTGTGATGATTGTTTCTGCTGGATGTATAGACTCCACTTAGAGAAAGCATTTGTAAAGCATTCTTTGCCTGGGGCCTTGCCTGGGCCCAGACATGCAGAGAGACCCGCCCTTGTCACCAAAGAGGGACAGAACTTGGTTCTCCTCCGGGCTCGGGCAGCTCCTTCCCGCTGACTCTAAAGCCTATTGAAACAGAACTCGAAGGAGCCGCTGCACTCCAGGGGTTGCCTTCTCCAGTCCCCAGCCACAGTGAGCTGGGGCGGAGACACAGACCACAGGCAGCATCCAAGGCCAAAAGCCCAGGGCTTTCCCATGCCAGAGACCCGAGAACTCTCTCAGGGACAGCAGGCCAGGGTTCCCCGCATATGCAGTCCCATTCTGGGCCTGCGAACTTTGAGGGACACCTGGGCATGATGACAGGCGGGCAGTTTCCAGCCCACCCAGGTCTACTCAGTATTCTCAAAGGCTCCACAAGCAAGGCTTAGGGCTCCCAACACACTTGCTCTGAGAGATGACCCAGAGGACGCCACTGCCCCCAGGCCTCTGCTCCCTGGGCCTCTGCTCACTCTGCTTCCACCTCGAGGGACTGAGCTTCACTTTAAGAACTTCTCCGCGTTCCCATGAAGCCCAGCATAGCTATCACCGCGCACCCTGCCCGCACCGTGACCGACTCTGAAGCACTGTCTTCCCTGCCACGCTGCGGACGCTAGGATCAGGTCTGGGCATCCTGTCTGTTGTGTCTCCACAGTTCACAGCACAAAGGAGATGCTCTCAGACGTGCAGCTTTTTAATTGTGGGGGAGTATAAGAGAGGTCCTGGCACTCCCCTCCTCCTGCACACCCCGGGCCGTCCCGCACCCAGCTGACAGGTCAGTCTGCCCAGGACTGATTTATTTACAGTTCCTCGTACAGTCAGACTCCTTGTCCTAGCAGTCACAATGTGCTTACAATAAATTTCCCAGCGTCTAGTTCTCAATATTACTCAGAATGATCCCGTGACATCAGGACACTCAGTGTCCCCATTAGCAGATGCAGCACCCGCTTGCTCTGCTTGTAGTTGACCATATCTGTTTCCCTTCAGACACCCCCCGCTCCCGCAGTCTGTGGTTCCATCTCAGAGGGCGGGGCAGGGTTGCTTGTGACCCAGAAGCAAGCCTGTGCTGACTGCGTTCGTTCCCCAGGACCCGTGGTTGGTTCAGGATGGGCACCCCACTCAGTTCCTAGGCCAGAGGAGACTACCGAATGATTTGGACTCACAGTGACTCCCAGCTGAGAGGGTGGCCAGGCTGGAGGTGGTACCGTGTGAAGCTCCAGACTGAAGCCATTACAGGGAGGCAAAGAGGAGGGGTGGAAAGAGCCAGCCTGCTGACAACTGAGTCCACCCATGACTGAAGCCACAGCCGCATCTGAACCTCTCAGGTTGTATAAAATCATACTTCTCCTTTTTGCTGAAAGCCAGTTGGGTTTGGGTTTTCTTTACGTGAGACCCCAACAGTGCTAACTGATAGCTCTCTGCAGATGCTTCAGTCACGCTCGTCTCTGCATCTTGGCTTAAGGCCTTCACCAACCTGACATCACCCTCTCTCGCTTCCTGCCCACTCACATTTCTGTTTTCTAAGATTTCATCAAATCTCACCTTCTACATCACACTTTTTTCTTTCTAAATCCCTCAGGAAAGTATTGGCTTGACCAGACTTTTGACATTTACTACACCCAGGTCTTTTCTGTGCATCGTTTTCAAATCCTATACAAGCTTTCTTTGCATTTTCCAGACTGCCTAGCCAATTGTGGCACACATTGAAGGGTATATTAATATCTCTTAGCTAATACATAATTAAATTATTTTAGATGATTATGTACTTTCTGAATAACAACAAAACAGAACCCCAAGCAACTCTATAGTATAAAAGAGTAAGAAGTTAAAAATATTGTGAGTCTTACTATTTAAGAATGCAGTTTATGTTTTAGATATGATCAAATGCTTACATCAGATAAAGTTAATAATCTCTTATACTCCTATTTATCTACTAAATAACCTTGGGTCGTGGTCCAATTTCTTATCACAATAAGCTCTGTCATATATGATCTCTTTGGAATTTTAATTGTGGCTATAAAATTAACTTTCCTCTAAAATCTGTGTTGCTCAAGTTTTTCAGCTAAGTTCTGTAGCCCCTACAGGTAGTTAAGGACAGATGAATTCTGCAAAGAATAAGAATAATATGCCAATACGTAATTTTTAAGAATAATGCTACAAAAATATTTATTATCCAATTGGTAATTTTCTCCCCAGAAAACATTCATAATTTTCCCTTTGAAGTGCTGCCTCATAGATTTAAATTCCAGGCTCTTTCAACCATTTCTGAAAGCCTGCTTTCCTCTTTCTCAATCACAAAAATTTCCCAGATATCAAGCAAATAGGGTCTCTCTTCCCTAACACCTGTCTTTATAAGGTAAGGTTGTCCCCAGCCTTGATGTTCCTTTAAAACTTAAGACTTTCTAACGGATTTATTATTTCATGAGTTTATTTTGCTCACAGTTTGCAGCTCTGTGCAATAGACATGAATGGACTTGCTGTGGAATTCCCAAGTGTTTCTTCAGTAAGTTATCACTTCATTAAGCGCTCGTAAGAAAATCTGAAGCCTGCATTATCACATTTTGGTGCTAATTATTACAGGTTAGAGGTGAGCAAGCAATCTCTTGAGATGCTGGAGTTGACCAGTAGTAACCACATAGGAAGCTCTGATCTAGTTATTGTACACGTGAACCCAACAATGACGGCTGTAGTGCACGGGGCTACAGCCAGCTAACAGCGGACTGGGGGATCCTGATAAACAGAACCAACAATGGACCAAAGGAAGTGAGACGGAGTAACAAATGTACTCGGGTTCTACACAGAAGAGACTCTACAAGCCCCTGCTGATCAGGGTGTCCTGAGGAGCTGCTGGATGAAATGTGAAACCCGAGGAATGGTAAAATCATGCCGGTTACCTCAGCAGCTCATGGGCAGACGCACATAGCAGTTGAAGCTCTTAAAGAAATTCAGACTGATCATGTTTTGGTGCCTGGTAACACCAGGCATGCACAAATGAGAGACAGTGCTTGAATAAGACCAAGGAAATGTATTCTAACAACAGATTCACCGAATGAGTTTGGCCAGTGGTGGCTTCTATTACAGTAAAACTACTCTAGACAGTACTCAGATTTTTGAAATCCTTCTTTCTGACCTCGAATTTGGAAAGCAACATGAACACCTAGGCTGTACCCACCTGGCCTATGTTATGGGAAAAATACAGCATGGGGGGGCGGAAGGTCAGAAATGCAGTGAGAACAGGAGATGGGGCGTGACTTTGTTTTTGCCAGGCTGAGTCACCCACATCTGTGCAATGCTTGCCTTGCCTGGTAGCTGTAGCCTAAGCCCCTTGGTAGCAGCAGCAGGGGGAAGTGGGGAGAGCCGGCCTTCTGTCCTGCCTCAGCTGATTGTGTGACCCTGGGCACATTTCCTAACCACCACGTCGGTTGAGCTATTTCGCAGTGCAGAGAATGATGGGAGGTGCTACAGTGCCTCACCCCCAGGGGAACTTCCACCTATGAAATGCCATGAATATGCTTAATATCACCATCAATCTACTAGAACGGGTTCTGTTTTTCTCTCGGTCAACAACAGGCCTTCTGTCTGTGGATCAAAAATATTTGTCATGGCAGACCTGCAAGATACACCTCATTTAAGTTTGGAGGCGATGCTTTCTGATGTGGCAGTATTTATTGGATTTAAGTAACTGCATTTTTCAGAGGCAAGCAGTGACTGTTTCTCCTTTTTTACATTTCTAAATTTATTGCTAGCTATCACAAACAGTCTTCATTTCATTAATAAAAGAACATTACTGTGCATGTTGCCTTTGAGCCCATCCATTATTCATACCACCTAGGAGAGTGAGCCGGGGATGCAGCTGTTGGGGCATTAATCTCAGGAACCCTCTCCTTCGCTCGCCCTTACTCTGTGGGGACTGAGTTACGATTCGCTTGCCACTTTGGAAATGTTTTGCTTGCTAGTAAAATTAAGCTGACACCTCAATTGATGTATCACCCTACTCGTTTCTCTTTTTTTGGGTGTGGCCATACTTATTACAGTTTTATTTTGTTTTGCTTTAATATCCGTTGAGGGTCTCGCTAGGCGTTGTGCAGTATCTGGACTGAGACATGGTATTTCCCTGAAGTGAAGGAGACAACATGGGGCTTCATGGAATGAAACTGTCGGCCTCTGAAGCTCTTTCCTAGGCACCAGCCTCTTAAATGGGGTTTCTCATGTCCTGGGGTAGGGGTGCCCCAGGTTTCTCTACCGCTTCATAAACGCAGGCTCCTGCCGCTGATCTGGTTCTTAACAGAATCTTGTCCAGCTCTGCAGAGGGTTTCTAGTGGCCTCCTATCAATAGGTTAAAATGATAGCCCCTTGCTGAGCTCGGGCTTCTAGAGGGTGAATTCACATGCTTCCTCTGCTCTATGACCCCTGACTGTCTCACAGCAGAAGTTAAGCTGGGCTGCCATGTTGCTCTTCCTTCATCAGGCTAATAAACTAAAGGACAACTGCAGGCATAGTTTATCTTAAGAAAATCTATGGAAATTTAGAACTTACTAAGCAAGTGGGTTAAGGGGTAACTCCTTTTCTTAGAATTTTTTGTTACTCCTGGGTTGATGTAATTGTGGAGCATTTCATATGTGATTTGATTGTTTAGGCTCTCAGATATCCCAAACTCTTAAAAAACACATTGATTCTCAAAAACTCAAGGTTTCTCTATTAATGGTCCCCTCCTTGCAAAATTCAATCATTTATTTATTAGCAAATATTTATTGAGGCACCTACTCTGTGCCAGGCATTCTATTCCACTAGGTGGTGGTTATACAGTTTTTAACAAGCCCACCAGGTGGTACCTTTTCCTACTAGAATAGGAGAAGAAAATTTCTTTCTGGAAAGGGTGAATAATTAATACTTCAGGTTTTGCAGGCTATAGTTCTCTGACACAACTACTCTATTCTGCCCTTGTAGAGTGGAAGTGGCCATAGGTTGGTTATAAGTGAATGGATGTGTTCCAATCCATTCCAATGTGTTCCAATAAAACTTTTATTTACAAAAACAGGCAGTGCACTAGATTCAGGCCATTGGCTATAACATGGCAATCTCTGTCCTAGAGGATAACTTTTTAATTAAACATATACTTAAAAAAAAAAAAACATATACTTCATCAGGATTTGGGGCTATAGACTACTTTAAGTGAAATTTAATGCCCCTCAATTCATGAATAATCTAACATATAGCTTATTCAAGTTTGTTCTAATCACAGCATCAAAAAAGGTCATGGTTCTACTTTAATAATAAATGCTTTGCTCTGGAGAGAGATGAGTTTTCTCAGGAAAATCTCTCTCTTGTGTAGAATGGATGGCTTTCTCTTGGAGCAGTCTTTTCTGGACTCTTCTTTTGGGCTGAGTCTGTGAAGGCACTTTTTGTACAGGCAGCTCATTTAATTCTTGCCACAGATTTGGAAGGTTGATAATACCCATCTCATTTTTATAGGTGGGGAAACTGAAGATCAGAGAAGGAACGCATGCCTTGCCTGAGATCACAACACAGGGAAGTAGCACAGGTGAAGTCGCTCAGGCGTGTCCGACTCTTGGCAACCCCATGGACTGTACCCTACCAGGCTCCTCTGTCCATGGGATTTTCCAGGCAAGAGTACTGGAGTGGGTTGCCAGCTGGATCCAAAACAGGGCTTCTCAACACCGAGGCCACAGGCTCTCCATGCACAGAGCTGCCCATCTTTAATCGAGCTGCGATCATCTCAATTTTCAAGGCTCCTTAGTTTCTAGGAGTGTCGCGTGTCTGACATGTATTTGAGAATTGTCTGACTTCAGCATATGGATATTTTGCACTCTTTCTTAACAAAATAACAGTGTGTCAATACTTTCAATTAAGTTCTTTACGATCATTCTTTCCTACATGTTTATACCCCATAAAACCTACATTCTATCAGTGAAATCACTGGCGCACATGTGGAATCAAAATATTCAGGAACAACTACATATAAAAGGAGGTCTATGGCTTTTTAAATCATCAAGAGGGAAGGAGGTGCTGAGGCAAGATTAAAAGAAGTACAATACCACAACATTTCCCATTAATACCAAATTACCAAGACTTTCAGGAAAACATATAAAATTTCACTTCAGTTTATACACAATCAGTAAGTCTTGGAATGCCATGCAAATTTCTCTTTTCTAATATAAAATACATTAAGCTTTAAAAAAACTTTATGTATGTATGTATAGATAGGGATCCTCTCTGAAAATAAAATGAAACAAAATAAAATCTCAGATAGTGAGCAACCTGTTTGACTTGGTAAAATAATGCAGATGTCTCTCACTAGCTCTGTGTTTCTCTTAATGACCATTTGTGGAACTGTCGATAGAAGACCAAGTACTGTTGCTCAGCTTTTGAACCTAATAACTCACTTTTTAGTATCATGGGACAGGTGTAGAACCAGACCTCATACTTTCTCTATACTTTTCTCTGTAATCACAGTCTGGGTGGCTTCGAAGTTTAAGTCTGTGCCTTTTCTGTGTGTTAAACTTTCTGTTGCTGAGGGAGGCCCAGGCCAGGGGCGGGGAGAGTGGTTAATCCTTTGCTAGAACTAAGACCCCTGCCCTTCCTTCCTACTGCACTTCTGACACTCTTTGGGGGCTATGGTACTTTTCTCAAGGGCAGAGCAAGGTCAAGCCAACTTTCGCAACCTATTGCAACCTCCCATGTGTCTTTGGAGGGGTCTGCCTCCAATGCGGGAGACCCGGGTTCGATCCCTGGGTTGGGAAGATCCCCTGAAGAAGGAAATGGTAACCCACTCCAGTATTCTTGCCTGGAGAATCCCATGGACGGAGAAGCCTGGTAGGCTACAGTCCATGGGGTCGCAAAGAGTTGGACACGACTGAGCAACTTCACTTACTTACTTACTTCACCCTGTGAGGAGTTCTCTCTGGCTTTCGTGGGAACTGATCTTTCAAACCTACACCAAGCAAAATGCCTTTAACTGACCCATTCCTTTTTTAGCAGCGCACGGCAGCATTGAATAGGCTACAAGGGCTGCGTGGCTGCCGCGGCTCTGCCTCATTACTCACTGTTGTAGGACGGCGCTCGAATCCAGGGTGCACATGAGTCAGGTCAGGGCTGGAACTCCAGCCCCCTATCGTCCTAGCTCTACTCCGCGTTTTATCTTATGTGCCATTCTTAGCGTGTGTCTTGCTTTGCTACTTGTTTCATTCAGTTGGTTTCTGGCTCTTGCCCCGTTCTGTGTGCGGAAGACGCAGGAATTCTTCTTCATGTGCTGCTGGGCACAGCACCTGCCAGGGGGCAGCTTCCCTTGAAAAGCAGGGATGGGGATGACTGCTTCCCCTTTGGATAAGGTTGCATTTTCAGGCAGGAAAAAACGGAACAGAATGTCAGTGTTTTCCAGGGCCTTTGGAGTCCCCTCCATGAGAAGGTGGAATGGCCCAGGCAGCCCATTCCTGGGAGAGGGTCATCCAAGGCTCTGGAGGACAGGAGTAAGGTCTCCTGGAGAAAGAAGCCTTGCAGGATGCGGCTCCCTTGGCCACAGCCTGGAAGCATCTCTGTGTTCAAGGCAGGCGACCGAATGAGAGGAGGAGGAACAAGCTCCCCTCCCCCATTTCTCCACCATCAGCAATAAGCCTCCTAAGAGGGACACTGCCAATGCTGGGCACCTTGAAGAGATGCTCGCTCAGCCTCTGCCCTGATGTGAGCTGCTTTACCAAATGCAAGCCCATCTCTGAGTGTTCTGCTCAGAGCAGTGAAAACAGCCAGGAGCACTTGTAAACACAACAATTGGGAGCGGGGACATTCCGCCCGAAATGATTGTTTATGTTGCGAGTTGGCTGCCACCGTGGTTAGACAAATGCTCCCACTTCCGTGGAGATAAAAGGCAAGCATTTGCAATCAGTGAGGGGAGTGTGTTCGTTCTGGAGCTAAATGGCATTATAAAACTTCCTAATTAAGCATATACGCAGATGAGTTTTTAGCATCATTTCTCCAATTTAGCTTTACATACTGGGTGTGCTGTTGAGTACAGCATTAACTATAAACATTGTTGTTACTGCCCCCAGCTGGAAAACAGAGCAGTTTATGTGTGGAAGGAAAAAGAGATTATCTCCCATCTGCTCCTGCCCATTATTCAGGGATGTGTCATTTTGTCTGCTGATGGGAACCACTGCTAGGATTTCAGTTAAATGGCCTTCTCTAGCCTTGGCTACATCTATTAATTATTGTGTTTATTTGGGGTTTTTGCACCCACCCTCAAGCCCACAAATTTAGTAATATAATTATCTGGAGATTTTTTTAAAAAATTAATGTATATATATTGTCATTTGTTATACAAATAGGCACAACTGTAATTAGACACATTTGATACCTATCTTTAACTGTATATCTTTATACTCATATATGTTTGGTTAATATCCCTGAGGTTAGGAGACACACAATTAAAAAAAGGGTGGCGCATGATTCGATTTATATAAAGAACAAAACCAGGCAAGACTAATTAATGCGGACAGACTCCAGGTCAGAGCTTGCCCTCGGGGCTGCGTGGCCCTCCTGGAAGAGCCCTGGGGGCAGGGGTCCTCTGGGGGGGCTAGAGATGCTCTGTGCCTCATCTCGGGGCTGCTGTTTGTGAAAATGCACTGAGATGTGCACTCGAGTGCACTTTTCAGAATGTATATTACATTTCAGGAAAAAGTAAAAAACTGGATGCATCATCTTCCATGTAAAAAGAGTCTGCACAAATCATGACTGAGTCATCCGCCCATCAAAAAAAAAAAAAAGGTTAAACATAAAACAAAGTTCTTTCTGTATCTATAAAGCTATTAGGTAAATAAAAAGGAGTGCAACTCCTGCATGTACATCCGTCCAGAAGATACAAATGCCTGCTGTGTAAAACTGACTTTAAGACACTTCTTGAAATTTGAGTATTTTCTTGTTTTCAGCAGGCTTAGAAATGGCCACAATCTTAGATAGTTGGATAGTTTGTCAAAGATTAGCTTTGTCTGCTTCTCTAAGGGCTTTGATCCTATTGTCTAATTGTAGAAAAAAGAGTAATAACTGGGGGTTAAATTTATATATTATTATACATATTATTTTTTTAATGAGTTAGTCTATTTCTGGAAACAGTATAAGGCACCGTCATTTGAGGGGAAATGCCAAACCCAGTAGAATTTTTCTTAGCAAATGCTAAAATGTGGAGCTTTACCTGGAGATCATTTCAGAAACATTAAGATGGAGGAGAAAAGTTGCCTAGGACTTCTCAGAGTTCATTTCTCAAATCATCAAAACTCATCCTGCCTGTGGATAACTTAAAGAGACACAAACAATGCCCTCTGAAGGAAATGCCACGGCAGTTGACCAGAATAGAAAACGATTGGATAGAATTCTTAACCCAGTTAAAAAAAAAATCAATACCTCCCATAGTCCCTTTTGCTTGAGCAGATAAGCCAGCTAAGTAATCTGACAGTTACAAAATATCGAAAAATAAATTCATGCAATAGCTAGTACATAGAGGGATTTCCAAGGGGAGAGAGGTAACAATAAAACAGAAACAAAACGAAACAAAAAGGTGGAGAATCTGAAAACACAAGCTTACCAACACACACAATGCATTCTATAGCTCACTGTGTTTAGAGGAGCTTCTATGACTAAGGTGTAAATGCATTGTTTCATCCATCTACTAAGGTCAAGGTCGGGCTTGATGATTTTAAAATGACAGTATATACTTCTATAGAATATATACTAAGGTACTATTTTTCTTTCATTTGTTAAGGGACAGAAGAACACTAGAAATCATCGATTTAATTAGCAACATCAGGAAAATGCTTTGACATTAACACTAAATATACTGTCCTTTTAACTGTAAGGAGAACTGATACTGAGCATGTGCAATGGAAAGAAAGCTGGCAAATGTCAGTGTGAATAATGGGTGAAAAAAAGGAATGAGGGGGTGTGGCATCTCAATCAAGATTAAAATGAAACTGATAAAGCAGCATATGGACTGGATAACAAATCAAAAGCATGTTTATCCACTGAAGGAACTGGTTAATGGAGACTGCCAGCACGTTGCCATGGAAACACTGACTTGAGCTGCACCATCTCATACCTTATCCAATACATTCCTGGTTGTTGGTAGTAGTCCAAAGACCCTGATCTCTTGATGGTAAACCCGTGGTCCAGCTGAGCAGAGAGAAATGGGGGCAACTCAGTGGATCGACATTGTGCTAAAGGATTAAGACTCCAGACCAAGCTGTTCTTCACTGACTATATATGTATATAGAAATAACGACGCTTCTTGTGCAGGGCGACTAGCTAATACCCTAAATCTATACATTGAAAATAAAAAGGCAAGAAAAGACACTAATCCCTCATGAGTATCTCGGAGGCCAATTTGTTAGAAAAGATCTAATTTGTCAAACAAGTTTTTGAATGCACATTTAATAATATCCTCTCAATTTCAAAAGACATAAACACCTCTTCATATTCTAGAGCAGTGTTACATGCCTTACCATAAAGTGTTGCAATCAGCTTTAGCCACCTAAGAGAAAGCAGATTGGTACCCCCACCCCCCGCCCGCCAAAAAATCTTACCCCATCAAGCTTAAATTTGAGGCCTTCATAAAAAAAATAAAAGATGAAAGGAATCGAGTTTTGAATCACAGCACTTTGGATTTCTCTCAGAGTTAATCTTCAAAAGCAAAGCTACTCTTAAATTACATTTCTAAACTAGATACAGTATAAAACAGTAAGTTTTCTCTAAGAAATTATAGAAAATAAAATGAAAGTTTTCACTGTATATTAAAAATGCACATGTACAGGTAAGTGCTTATGCCAAAAGGTACAATAAATAGAAGACAGGATAAGTTCTCAAGGTTGTCCCTCCTGGAATAAGATGGTAGCTTTTGGCTTCCTAGGAAGAAAAGATTCAATCCCCCAAATTTGAGAAACAGTAATCACGCCTTATGTCCGACTCCCCGTTCTGCCCATGAGAGGAAGCAAACTGACCACTTTTCTTTCTGGAGAGTCTCATGAGTGCTTTAAAGTGTGGTACTGCAATGATGCTGAGGACAGTTTCTACTACAAAATTCACAAAGGCATTTCAGAAACGTGCCAGGGCACCCGTCATTTAAACTAGAAACTGCTCAGAAGATTTGGTATTCTGATGACAAACTAGGCTATTCCAGTATTCACAGAACAGCACTGTGAGATTTTAATCTTTAAAAAAAAAAAAGTACAGTTCGTTTTATTTAGGGAAAAAAAAAAATCGAAGTACACTTGCTGTGTACTGGAAGGGAAGATGAAGGCCTGCATTTCTGTGTCAGCTCAGGGATAGCTACTCAATAACTGGCTCTCTATTGCCACCTACAGGCAAGGCGGCCCATGACACCGCATTCGGAAATGGCTCACAGCGCAGGGGTCTCCGCCTTCAGAAGGAAGCTGCCCACTATCACAATTACTAGTACACTGATTAGTATGGATTTGTTCAATTAGACTGAAATTCTCTATTTGCATGAGCAAAATGCAAAATAAGAACTTGAAAGCATTAGGAAAATTACCGGTTAAAATAATAAACAGCCTTAAATGAGGAAAAATAAATTGGAACTGACATCTGAGTCATCGGTTCTTCATCAAGCTGAGCAAATCTAATAACGCCTCCCTCCCCTCCCTCGGCTCTCAAGAAGTCCACCGTTAAAATGTCATCTCTAATTCCATTTTACGTCTATAAATTGCACTTTAATAACCTTTTGTTTCCCTTTCTCTGGTCTGTTCTGGGCTTCTTTGGTTTGATTTTGTTTCAATCCCCCAACTACTGGGAAAGGTAGTGAGGCAGCAGGGAACAATGGAGACGGGGTGTTGCAGTTACAAGGGCAGCAGTGGGCTCCACGCAGCCACGCCATCTCACCTAGATGCCAGACACCTCTCCTCCTCCGAGAAGGGCCCTGCGATCCCCGGGAGCCTCCAGTGGGCAATTACTCTCCCAGCCAACTCGAGGACCTTAATATAAAGTTATCATTTGTCCTGTCTTTGGTCTTAATCATGTAGGGGGTGGGAGGCAGAGAAGAAGAAAATGACAACACGAACAGAAAACATTAAGGTTTCGAACCATGGATGCGTGTTAAACTACCCTCATGTCATAAATGATAGCTGTGACTAGAGTCTGTTTGTTATGACAATATGCTCTTTTTTCCTTTGTCACTCTGAGAGAGAAAAAGTGTCATGAATCCCTGTATGAGCAGATAGTGAGGTTTCTAACAGTGAGGTTTTTAACTAAGGGAAGAGAATTACCAGTTAAAGACCAATAGTTTAATTGCTGATTTTCTGAAGAAAAAAAAAAAACAATAAGCCAATTGATACACCATTCTAGACAGTATATATTTTTTTGAATTTTAAAGGGTGCATATAATTTCTAAAAAAATAGTCTTATAATCATGGCAGTTTAAAAGAAAATACATCATTTGATAGCCTCTAGGAAAAGCATACATGCCCATGAGAAAAAAATTCTGTCTGAATGAAATCTATGCTGAAATCAGTTTCTTTTTCCCCTATACCTATCAAATAGAAGTCATTACAGTGTAATTATTACAGAAATTTCTATCATGTGGGTGAACCAATAATTATATTCATTATTAAATTGTCAAATGATCTTTATAGAACGCATCATTTATGAAAGCTATTCCTTCTACCTCTCACTTATATTCTGCCTCACAGCGGAATGTCATTCCTTTGCAATTAAACTTTAGTTTGAGTTGGGATATTTTTAATGCCAGGGCTCCTTCACCGGGCGATGGTCCCCTGAGTCTAATTTTTTGCACTTTAAGAATGGGAACATGGATATGGAGCATACATCATTAACTTATCCAGTGCCATTTTGAAAGCTAAGCACAAAGGCAGTCAAACTGGCTGGTTCTAACTCCCATCCTGTACCTGGTGACCCAGCTCAGGTTTCTGTGGAGGGTGTGGACATGTATATGAGGGAGAAGCACTCTGGAGAAGATGCACACATGCATCGACCATGGCCCGTGAGCGCCTCCTGAAACACTCTCTGAAATTTACAGCCATATTCTCTTTCATTTGAAATATTAATCATAGTGGTCAACATATGAATTGTGCTTTAGAATTTGACAAGGCACTTTTTCAGTTATTTCTCTAAAAAGTCAATTATTTTGAACCTGAGTTAAGTGGATGATTTTTTTCACAACTTTGTAGTGGATAAAGAGATTAAATCAGCTTGCAACTAATGCACAACTCAGCATCACACAGCCCATTCTACAGTTTATAAGTTTATTACCAGCTGGTACAGTCTCCATGGAAACATGTTAGTGATGAACTGAGAAACTGATACTAAATTGCATTCAAAATGGTCCAGTCATGATATTTAGAAAGGTATCAGTGGACTTTTAATCTTCAAATACTAACAGAAGGTTTTGGGGGAGATCTACTTAGATGAAGTTTTAATAAACTCATATGGAATAGGTTTCAAAATTTATCCATATTTGATGAAAGTAGGATTTCCCCTCCTATCTGTGTTATCTGTCCACTGGAGAAGTTCCTGCTCTCAGTCATTATAAGATTTCCATAAGATTCCCAGAATACTGTGCACAAAGCATTCTTGAGCAACCAAGGCAAACTTAACCAAAGACTAATTAAAATAAAAGGCCAGGAAAAACGAAAACAAACCCCAGAATGACAGGTGGGAAAAGCACCCTCTCTAGCGATTGTAAGCCCTCAGCAGGAGCAGAAAAGCAGTTCTTTTCATGGACAAGCGTGCTGGCAGTCCATTCCAAAAGGAAACTGTGGAAGCAAACATTTCGGAATAGACTTATGTCTTGAATGAATGATGAAAGCAGAGGATAGAATGTCTGGTTTCCCTGAGCAGCACCATGAGATTGTTACTTTCAAAAATTACTGACTGAATGTTAGCTGATAACAAAGAACACTGATGAAGACAGGAAGGACACTGTGCTTCTACACTGAATTTCCTTAGAAAGAACCAGAGAGATAGGGCCAGAACAAGGGCTTGTATACTAAACCCCCAGCAGCACAGAGGAGCACCAGGAAAGAGGACGCATTCTAGTTAGCGCTGTCAGTATGCTCGTGAGCCACTGACTCATAGTCATGTAACTCCCTGCTGAAAGGGTTCAGTCAAAAATCATGATATGCGAACAGTCCAGGGAAGTGTATGCATGCCCTCGTGCCACTTGCAAATTCTGGAAGCTCCTCTCAAATATTCAGTAACCCAGATCTGAGACTGCTTGTATCTAATAGGTCATTCATTTATCTTTGTCTCTTTTCTGGAGTTCTGAAACAACCAAAAACAGAAAAGAGAGAGAAAGAAAAACACCGGTAGAAGTAGTTAAATATTCAGTATTGCTGACAAGAATGATGTGTACTTAGTAGCACAAAAACTTTTAAAAATTTGACACAGTGCCTAAGTTGTTTGTTTGGAAAAGAAAAACAGCTCAAGTGATTTCACAATGAATACACTGGTAAAATGTACACACTTGGGGGGAAAAAAAAGGAAATTATTAAAAACTCAAGTAGTCTGGGACTTGAATATATTTACTCTGGAATATGACACCAGGAAGTATGAGGTTTCATTATTTCTCTGCCCAATTTAATCTTTGCCTAGAGCTGCTATCAAATTGCGTGTAGTATATGTCTGCATGTATGGAACAGAGGGAAAGAAAAAAAAAAAAAGCCTTGTGCAGCCGCATCAACAAAATGGTAAATATTAAAAGACTCTCCACTTTGAAAACAGACATTTCTAAGGAGCAAGAAATCGTGATTTCTTTGGGTGTTCACAGCAATTCAGTTTCACTGAAAATCTCAGTGGGTAAGAATCCTGCCATGTTTTTGGCCTTCGTTTAAGTCTTGTACAAAGATCTATAGTGTTCCAACCTCTCTCTGCCATGTCTCAGCTCCCCTTCCCTCCCAGGTCCTGGAAAAAGGACACTAGGAACTCTTTTTTTCTCAGAGCCCAGAAGTTTGCATTGGCACAGAGTCCAGTGTGGGGGAGGTTTTCTGCTTTAAAAAATAAATCATGAAATTAATATATACTGCAAGGCACCCTGGAGGTGTTGGATAATGATGCAACTCCCGTGGAAATGATCAGCAAAAACACATCATATATATATAAGCCCCAGACCTCCCCCGGTGCTTTCCATGGTCGAGCTGTCTAAAGAAATGACCCATTCTGCTGTCTCTGGGTGGAATCTCCTGAGTAATGCCTGTCTCTTAGGTGGATTGCTTTGAAAAAGTTATAGGTGGATATTTCAGATGCTTACTGCTATGACAGAAACTCCAGCTGCTGTGCTATTCGGTTTGGGGCCTGTGTTGAAATGCTTCTTTATCTTTCCCGCTACTGACAGCTGATGTTCATTTTCTGGGAGGCCGTCGTCCTGGAGGAAAGAAATAAAAAAAAAAAAAAGGAGAAGAAAAAAAATGAGATAAATGGGAAATGAGGCCAAGATATTCCAGTAACAGGCAGTGATCTTAAAATTCATAATGTTTCAGGAAGAAACCAACCAGTGTCCCCTCATTAAACAATGTTGTTGGAAGTACTGCTCCAAGGGCTCCCTCATGTTCACATTTGCTCTGAAATTAATTTGCTCTGTCATTTCACCCTCTTACTTTGTCCCTAAATAAAATTTTTCTGTTTTTGGTTATTAGTAAAATTGATTCCAGTCATCACTCTAGAGACATATGTCAAAGAGCAAGTTAATCTGGGCAACCAAAAAAAAAAAAAAATCTAAAAAAAAATTTTCCCCCCTAACACAAGAGTTTTATTCTCTTAGCCCATAATTCTTTCCTGCAGCCAAAGGAAACTGATGGACCTGGGCTCAGGCAGGAACCCCTAAATAAACTCAGTCTGGTTCCACAGCCACTTGATCAGCCACTCCATAATCCCAGGCAGCTTTCCAGGGGGAAGGTTCTTCCTTACGTTTTCTAATTGTGTGCATTTATGTGTCTTATTTTTGGCTGTGCCAGGTCTTCTTGGCTGCTCAGGCTTTTCCCTCGCTGTGAAGATTGGGGCCTACTCTCTAGCTGTGACACGCAGGCTTCTCACTGTGACGGGTTCTCCTGTTGCAGAGCAGCGGGCTCTAGGGTGCTCGGACTTCAGTGCTCCATGGCACGCGGGGTCTTCCCAGATCAGGGATTGAACTTGTGTCTCCTGCATTGGCAGGCAGATTCTTTACCATTGAGCCACCAGGGAAGCCCCCTTCCTTACGTTTTTAATCCTTGCTGCCCTTGACATACTCCACAGTGGAGCTCACTTGAACTAAGGCTTCTGCTCTCTGCCGGAGCCATTTACAATGAAGATTGGACTGATTTCTCTCCTTTGCTAACTACTGTTGGAATAATAAGAACCAGGGTCAAAATCATGTGCCACCATTTACTAGTGCGTGCCGAAGAGACTGCACGATCCTTGAAGACAGAAAGTGTGTTTTGTGCACTATAGAATCCCCAGGTCTTAGCATGTACCGTGGCTCATAGCAGATGCTTAGTAAATATTTGTGGGATAAATGAATAAATACACAATTGTTGCTATCAATTCTGGCAAGACTTCAGCAGCATTCATCATTTTCCTTCCCTACTTCCTCTCCATAATTTTGCATGGAATTTCTTGGCTCTACCCAGGAAAATAAATTTGCTGCTTTCCAAGCACAGCAAGCTTCCTCCCTGGTCCCTCCACATGGGATTTACTCCTTTTTTCAGCATCCAGCTATTTGTTTATTAAGCTAATAGTAACTGCATGCCTGCAATGGGCCGGGCACTACAGTAAGTGATGAAGAAATAACGGTGACCAAAAACAGGCACGGGCTTTGCTCTCATGGACCCTGTGGTCCTTCTCTTTCTTCAAAATTTGAGTCCTAATCACCTGTTCCAAAACATTTCCCATCTGTTAAGCACCATTCATTACAACAGTTCTTCCATACGCTCCTAATGCTTTTTCATTATGCACTGTTTCTCTTCTCTTTGGTGTTAGGTGACCTTGTTTGTGTGCCTGTGAGTGTGTGTATATACACACACAGGTAAGTTTATGTGTAACTGAATCTTTGCCCTCTTGTACCACATCTTTCATGTTTTCTGTAATCTTTAGTGCAAGTCTTGGCTCAGCGCCCTGCACACAGTGGATGCTCAATTTATGCCCTTCTTGTGCTGCTTTATTAATGGCTAGGAGAGAGAACACTTATCCTGCTTATTAAGACACATCTGAAATCAAATCTAGACGAAGGGGGCTTTCCAATGATGCAGGGTGAATTCAAAAATTTTTTTAAATTCTGTATTGTGGAAAGAGATATGAAGTGAAGGTCGCCTGGAGTAAAGGTGGGATGATACCTGAATGGAAACAGTGTTGTGTGCAGTCCCCACTCTGTGCAGGGCTGTGCTGGGGATGGTTAGGCAGGGAAAAGATAGCATTGCCATCTGCCCGACCCTCCCGGGCTAACTGGGAGGCAGAGGTCACACACCACGCCAAACAGTAAAACAGGCCAATAAGGTAAGAAAAGAGCTATTAGCACGCAGTGTAGCCACGTGGCTCAGCGAGAAACACCAAAGGAGTTTTGGGGAGAGAGGATGAGTTTCCAGTGAGCACCGACTTCACAAGGAATCCAGGATCCCACTAGGTCCCTGCTGGTAAGAGTGTCCTGACAGGTGTGTGTGTGGTGGGGCGATGTTGGTGCAGAGATGGGCCTGAGTGGGAAGTCACAAGGCATGTCTGCCAAACAATTAGTCAACTATTCTCCTTCTAGTTAAGAGTTTTCCGTGGAAGAGAGACTGCGAGCAAGTTGAAAGAGCAGGGGAGGACTGGTCAAGGATGAGGCCCAGAAGATCTGGAGTTGGAAGCCTTGGTCTCAATGAGGAGTAAGCAGTGCTCTTTAAGAGGGGTGCAAATGCAGGATGCATGGAGGACCACCCTCCCTTTATTCACTTCCCAGCTCAACAGGTGAAAGAGAAGCTGGGGGACAGTCCCAGAGAATTAGGATTAGAGGCTCTAGAGTTTTAAACACAAGAGCAAACTCAGAGATACATGGAAAACAGCTTTTCTTTTTTGGTTAATGAAACAAGAGCCTTGGAATCTAAGTTAGAATCTGAGGAGGATTTAAACATTTGATGAGATGAAATGAAATGATGTGTCTTTACTGAAAGTCTTACAAGTGTCTTATCTCTGGTGTAATCTGAGGTTCTGCCTGAAGGGACAGAGGAAGCAAGATGGAGTGGTACCTCACTGAGTGTCACTTCCCAAATTATATGGGTACTTCTGCTTCTGCTAAGTCACTTCAGTCGTGTCCAACTCTGTGAGACCCCATAGACGGTAACCCACCAGGCTCCCCCGTCCCTGGGATTCTCCAGGCAAGAACACTGGAGTGGGTTGCCATTTCCTTCTCCAATGCATGAAAGTGAAAAGTGAAAGTGAAGTCACTCTGTCGTGTCCGACCCTTAGTGACCCCATGGACTGCAGCCTACCAGGGTCCTCCTCCATGGGAGTTTCCAGGCAAGAGTACTGGAGTGGATTTGCCATTGCCTTTTTAAGATTTTTTTAAATGTGGATCATCTTTAAAGTCTTTATTGAATTTGGTTGCAGTATTGCATCTGTTTTACGTTTTGGGTTTTTGGCCCAAGGCATGTGAGATCTTAGCTCTCCCACCAGGGATTGAACACACAACCCCTGCATTGGAAGGTGAAGTCTTAAGCACTAGACCACCAGGGAAGTCCCTCCAGTAATTTCTTAATAGAGCTCCAGGCTATGTAAAGCAAGGCCATTTGTATGAGCTTCCGATGATAAAATGAGCTTCCCTGGTAGCTCAGCTGGTAAGGAATCCTCCTGCAATGCAGGAGACCCTGATTTGAAGCCTAGGTTGGGAAGACCCCCTAGAGAAGAGATAGGCTATCCACTCCAGTATTCTTGGGCTTCCCTGGTGGCTCAGACAATAAAGAATCTGCCTGAAATGTGGGAGACCTGGTTTTGATCCCTGAGTTGGGAAGATCCCCTGGAGGAGGGCATGGAAACCCACTCCAGTATTCTTGCCTAGAGAATCCCCATGGACAGAGGAGCCTGGTGGGATACAGTCCATGGGGGTGCAAAGAGTTGGACATAACTGAGGGACTAAGCACAGCACTAGATTATAAAACAGTAAGGAAAGAAAGGGATAAGGAGCGAGCAGAGTTAACAGAGAAAGGCAGGAAGGTGACAAGAGATAACCATGACATGGCCCCGTGCTAACTCTCTACATCTAGGATCTCCTTAGTCCCCAGATTACCTTCTACACTGTGCACTGTTAGTCCCATTTTGAAGATGAGCAAACTGAGGCTCTGAAAGGTTAAAATTTTGCTCAAGGTCACAGGGCTAGAAACTGGCTGACTCAAGCCTGACCCAGGTTGGAACTCTGTCGTCTTCCCACCACACTGCGCTGCATTGTCAAGGGCATTCAAAGGCATCCAGGGTGTTAGCTCCAGACAGAGGTCCCGAGTTCTTAAATGGAAGGGCTCAGTGAGTCAGCTTTTCCATGATGAAAGTAGTACGAAGGTAAGGAGGATTGCATCAGGGGCCGAAGACACCAGAGGGCACGTGGGCAGGGCTCAGTGGAGGCTGAGAAAAATTTGGATGGAGGTCAGTAAACAGGACGCTGAGCACTTCCGGGGGCCCAGAGGAATGTAGTTAGAAACTCGAAACTTTTAAGTCTAGGGACACTGGGCATCCACTCAGCTGGGATGTGGGGAGGTGATCCCTTGAGCTCTCGAAACGTCTGTGGAGCAGGCAGCGCTGGAAGGCCTAGCTGATCCTGGGTGACAGGAAGGTGCCCCGGGTCGCAGTGTGGGCCTGTGACAGGTGCGTGCAAACATGAAGGAAACAGCTAGTGGGGACTCAAGGGAGCAGCCTCTACTTAACTTCCCGAGGGAGAATCAGCCTTACTGCAGTCTCATCTCCTCACTTGCCCACCACTGCCATCTTTGCCAGAAACTTCTCTACCTGGCTTCTTTTTCTTTTAACCTGCCTGTTTTCCAGCTAAGAGCTGACTCTCTCACCACGCACACAGTGGGCTTCGTGATCATTTCCCGGCTCTGTCCTGGTCCTAATCCCCTGTCAGACTCCTAGCAACTCTTTCAGATGTTGGGGCCTGGGGGTCCAGGCCTCCAGCTTTAAATTCTGCTGAAGGTTTCAGCTTCCCTTGGGTTACGAGTTCATGTTGAAGCAATGAAAGTAGTGACACAACCTTACAAGCTGTCAGGGAAGCTTCTGACTTCATAAATCTTAAAACATTTTCAGGGTTGCTTTTTTTTTCCCCCCAGTGAAATAAGGTGTCTCCGCTAGAGAAGGAACAACACACACACGAGTGCACACACACACAACTAAAAAGTCTGCAGTCTCTATATCAATTTTGAAGGCTTTGAGCATAATTGGATTAAAAGACAAGCAACTGGCTTTGCAGAGCCCTCAATCTGCACCTGAGGCATCCAGATTGATGATGGAGATATAGCTAACTTACTATCTTGCATCAGTAGAATAAATAGGGCCATGAAAAAGATACATTTTTAAAATATATATATCTTCATTGCCATTATCCTGAATAGATGATGTGCCAAAAAATGTGCTATGAATTTTCCCAAACGTGACAAGCCTGGCAGTATGCTACGAATAGTTATAGTATTATTACCATAAGTTCTGGTATGTAGTCTCCAGGAGTAGTTTCTGAAGTTTGACACGGGCTGGTTGTGGTTTGAGGTTAGTGGTTTTTGATTTAGAAATTCCCGTCCACTACTTGGCAGAGCATTGCAACTGACAAGAACAAAATTAGTTTGCAAAATGGAAAATGAACTCCCCCAGCTGTCTGCAGGAGACCTAGCCTCCTGCTCTCCATTCCTCATGTTGGGGAGGAGCTGTCTGAAGGGGTGTGGGGCTCAGTCGTGAAGTCATTCAGTGAAGTGAATTCCTCTCTCTACGAGGGAAACCATTCCAGGGGTCGTGCTGTAGAAACCTTCCTTCCTTCACGGAGTTTTGTTTTTGAATCACGGATCTGGTTCTCGGCCTACTCACTGCCAGACTCTATTATTAATAATACCTGTAAATTTATGAGAAGGGTGGCAGTCTGGAGTGGTTCACTACCAGAATATCCTGACTTGGTTTTAAGCAATCCCAAGTCCATTAGCGCACTCTCCAATAGTGGGTCCATTTCACAGCCCTTGACTCTTAACCATTCCCAGCTGGACGACATCTCTGGATTCTGACTCCCTTGTCTCAGCCCTTTGTATCCTCTGTGTCCATAGTTCACACTGCTCTTGGGGAGAAAATGTGAAGTAAATTAATATCTATCTTGGAGGAAGGAGAGGGTAAGCTGCCCAAATGGAAAGTAGAATTCCATGTCCTCATTTACAACTTACAAATACAGACAGGTGGTTTTATTTATTATTACTGTATAATTGGGGACTCATCTTAATTTCTAGCAACAATTAGATGCATGCCTATTTATCTTTGTATGGGTAGTACTGAATTTTATGAGCAGAGAAGAAAAAACATATTATCTAGGTTCTTGGTTTTTTCTCCTTCCTCTTTTTTTTTTCTTTCTGAATATCTTGGCAAGATAGTATCTTTTCAAAAGAAAGGTGAGAAAAAAAAGAGGTAAAAATTTAAAGGCCAGGAAGGTGATAGGAAGTCTTGCATGGACTAGGTAACTACCCTTGACTTATTTAAACCTGCCCTTTCCTCTAGACAAGAGGGTCTCTATCTTGGATTCACATTATAACTTGTTGTTGTTGTTTAGTTGTTAAGTTGTGTCCAACTCTTTTGCAATCCCATGCACTGTAGCCTGCCAGGCTTCCCTGTCCTTGGAATTTCCTAGGCAAGAATACTGGAGTGGGTTGCCATTTCCTTCTCCAAGGGATCTTCCCCACGCAGGGATGGAACTTGCATCTCCTGCACTGCAGGCGGATTCTTTACCACTGAACCACTAGGGAAGCCCCACATTATAGTCACCTAGGAGAAGGCACTGGCAACCCACTCCAGCACTCTTGACTGGAAACTCCCAGGGACGGAGGAGACTGGTAGGCTGCAGTCCATGGGGTCGCTGAGGGTCAGACACGACTGAGCGACTTCACTTTCACTTTTCGTTTTCATGCATTGGAGTCTGAAGCAGGCAGTGACTCCATCATCTGTGGCTACGTACTGATGAAACGCAAACTGTGATCAGCACAGGCGTATGAGAAACTGGATTAAGGACGAAAACCCTTCAAATGCAAAACGTCTTGCTAACTGGGCTTCCTTTTACATTCCTAATTTATTTATTTCGATCGGTGTTGTTCATTCATTGTACTCAGAGACCCCAACAAATACTAAATGCTGGCTGTGAACACTTGGATACATATTTTTTTCACTTGTTATTGTGAGACAAAGAATCAGTTTCTTTTACTAGTTACTACATAATTTCAAAACTTAAGCAAAAACTTTACACATTTGTTTTTTTTTTTTGCTAAAATTGCTATTTTCTGTTAGAATTTAACATCTGTTAGAATTATATTAAAAGGTATGTAAAATTTTTAAATCTCCTAGATAATGCCTTAAATGTTATCCCTCCTTTTATTTAAAAAATTTATTTATTTGTGTGTTTATTTTTAATTATTCTTCACTGCCGCCTGGGCTTTTCTCTACTTGCGGCAAGCAGGGGCTCCTCTCTAGTTGTGGAGTGCGGGCTTCTCATCACAGTGGCTTCTCGCGTTGTGCAGCACGGGCTCTAGGGCGAGTGGGCTTCAGGAGTCGCAGCTCCCGGTCTCTAGAACACTGGCGCAGCAGTTGTGGTGCTCGGGCTTAGCTGCTCCAAGGCACGTGGAATCCTCCCGGATCAGGAATGGAACCTGTGTCCCCTGCACTGGCAGGCAGATTCTTTATCACTGAGCCACCAGGGAAGTCTTAATTTCGTTTCTCTACCCAACTGAGTTGGAATATATTGATGTAGGGTCATTCGCTTTGCAATCAGGGTGAGGGATTATTTTGTTTCCAGTAGCATCTCAGGCACCTCACATGTGCCTCCCATTCACAAAGACAAATTTGCTCCCATTCACAAAGTTCTCCTAGAACAAACATCCATGTCCTGCCTCAGCTGGCACTGCCTGATGTCTCTTCCCAGCCTCCTCCAGGAAGAAGGTCTGACTCTGTGTCCTCAGGGAAGCTTTCCATCCAACTTCCCCACAGAGCCTGGCGGGGGTGGTCCTTCTCCCACTGCCAAGCTTTATCAGATTGAGCTCCTGGAGGGCTGGCCTGGCAGGTGGTGGTCCTCTGATGAAAATGTATTTCGGATCTAAAATGGATGTTTGTAACCTATGAACCTCTTTCCTGCATGGCTCTCTGTGAGCCTTCCAAGGCGGTGTTTCAAATTCAGATTTTCCACTGTATTCTGTGTGGTCACACTCTGAATGTTTCCAGTGCTAACATGCAGGGTGACAGTTTGAGGACCATGGGCTTTTAATTAGCACACAGATCAGTCCCAAACAACTGCTGCCACCAGGAGAGCCTGCAGCTGGCCTGTGCCTCTTCCACCCTGGACAGCTAAGAGAGAGGCACCATGACCCACTTTGGAAAGACTGCGACCTTGCATGAGCAACTGTTAGAGCATGCACTCTTCTGCGGCATTCACAGTGCTTTCTTGTATAACAGAGAGAGGGGCAGATGCAGCGTGGTGCAGGACTTGGAGTGAGGATGCCTGGTTGCGAATCGTGCTTCAGTCACAAGCCCAGCTACTTGGGAAAGTCATCCCTCGTAGCCTCTGTCTTTTCATTTGTAAAATGGGCATAATAAAACCCACCCTGCCATTCTTGCAGGCTCCTTATTAGATTTGCATGAGGTGGTTCCTAACCTTTCCAGCTTCATGGAAAAGGAGAACTTTTGCTTAGCACCACAGGGGTAAATCCTAAGGTTGTAAAGCTGGAGATAATGGCTCCTGGACTCTGTCTGACTGTCCCCACCAAGGGCTGCAAGGATGCATCTTTACACATCTGTACATCAGTTGGGAAGCTCTGCTGTGTCCAAACAGTTAACAAATCTTAGCCATATACCCACACAAGCTCACATTCCTATATATTCTCCATAGATATAAAGCCTCCCAGGACTTTCCTGGTGGTCCAGTGGTTTAGAATCCACCTGCCGATGCTGGGGACACGGGTTTGTTTCCTGGTCCAGGAAGATTCCACATGCTGCGGGGCAACTAAGCCCGTGCACCACAACAAGAGAAGCTACTGCAATGAGAAGCCTGTGTACCACCCACCAGAGCGTACAGCCTCCACTTGCCGCAACTAGAGAAAGCCCATGTGCAGCAAGGAAAGTGCAGCACAGCCAAGAAAAAAGAATAAGTAAATACAATTAAAAAAACAGCAAAATCCTCCCTGTGGGGTGGGAGAAGCCAGATTCAGATGTGTAAAGTGCTGAACCTAGGCCCATGGCCATAGAGTGGCAGAAAATGAACAGGACCCCAAGCTCCTGTCCACCTCGGGTAGAATCTGTCTCAACACTGTGCTTTCGATCATAACCTCATCCTCAGTCACTAGTTATCTTGGGAAAACATACCCAACCAATCACCAAAGTGGTAATTCAGAGCAATGGAACATTTTGTTGCCTTCATTTTACAGCCAGATCCCTCAAGGCAGCTGGCAAAATTCATATCAATGAACTGATGATGTTACACCTGCCTGTGTCTGCATCTATACCCAAATCTATGTCTGTCTTCTGTTCTGACCGCAAGAATCGTTAGACCCAAGAATGGACTTCCACACATGTCAATAAGGGCTGTAACTGCCCCTGGGTTAGATGGTGCTAGTGGTGAAGAATCTGCCTGCCAATTCAGGAGACGTTAAGAGGCGCAGGTTCAATCCCTGGGTCGGGAAGATCCACTGGAATAGGAAATGGTACCCCACTCCAGTATTCTTGTTTGGAAAATTCCATGGGCAGAGGTGCTTGGTGGGCTCCAGTCCATGGGGTTGCAAAGAGTTGGACACGACTGATTGAGCATGCACACGGGGTTATAAATTAATCTATGTGAGATGCTTAAAATGGTCCTGGGCAGACACTATAAGCTAAACACTCTGTTAGTATTTATTATGATGATGATTCAAAACAAACCATATCAATCAGTTAGAGGGAGAGAATCAAAAAATAATGACTCTACTCTGGAGACTTCTTTCACAGCTAAAGGAATGTCATCAGATCCTTATACTCAAATAGCAGCAGCAGCATCTGGGAGCTTTTAGAAATCTAGAGCGTCACATGTCCGACATTACCATCTGCATTTTAGTAAGACCCCCAGGTGACTTGTGAGCACAGGCAGGTTTGAGAAGTGCTGCACTGCAGAACCCCGGGGCTGGTGCAGAGACCCTTGGGTCACTGGCATTTTTGGTTAGAAATGATGCAAAAGCAGCACTGACTCAGAAAATCTGCTCTGTCTTATTGATGGACTCAGTTCTAATCTGGACCAGAGAACGTAGGTTGCAGGGTCTGGGGTGGCAACCATGTGCAATCCCACCCCCACCCCCACGGAAGGCAGTCCCATCTGAATCAAATGAAATGCTTTGTGCAAGGGACCGTGAGAACACATGTCAGCACAGATACATCAGAGGCCCTCGTGGAACAAGGCTGAGATCCTGGAACTGTTCTGGCATGTTTGAGGGGGAGGAACAGACGCAAACACAACACTTGAAACAGGAGGCAACATCATTAGGAAAGTTGTGATTTGAGAAAGGGAGGTTTAGGAGTAAATACAGGGAAGGGAGGGAGTCACTTACGTTAACCCAGGGATGTTCAAGGACCTGCACGGCAGAAAATCGCTGATCGACATCCACCAACAGCATCATAGTAATGAGCTCCTGTGAACAGAAACATTTGATGCTGTCTGTGTCTAACACTGAAAGTAAAAAATGGCGTGTTTTCAAATGCAGAGGTTCTCTTTTATCTTGGAAAACCATTTGTAAAAGCTCTAACCTTAAATATATCAACTCAACTTACCTGTAGCCACCTTTTAAAGGAAAGGTGAATATTTGGAATTAAAAACATACACCCTGTAGTTGAGGGAAAAATATAAAGTGAAATATTTAAAATTAATTTCATAAAAATGTTTTTAGTAGAAGGAAATAAAGTAGACAAGTGAAAGAATGAATATTCCTTTCTTCGTCTAGCATTTTGCACTTTAAAGACAGAGTCGAACATTACTTAAATATAGAAATCACATTTTAGAAACCTCTTAACTAACTTTTCACTTTGCCAGCTGAAAGAAAAAATGGATTTTTTTCTCCTAACTGCAAGAGCATATTTGGGTTTGAAAGAAAGGAATGAGGAAAGACGTACGGGATTGCCAACAGCCAGTTGGTAAAACAGAAACTGTTCTTTAGCAGCCAAAGAATTCAGAGGAAATATGTTAAAAATGATTCATAAATTTCCAGAACAATCAATAAAAGTAAAATAGAACCATTAAGAAACAAACTATTGAATGGTTCTGAAATTAATGCATCTCTGCCATGAGCTCAAATTTATTTGCACCAGAAGAGCACAGCTTGGGGTTTAATGATGAAATCTGTCAGACATTTGTCTCCTCTGGATTAGAAGTTCCCATGCAACAAAATGGCTAGATAACGTATTATCTGGTCCCTCACCTGCACAGACTCTGAGTACTGCGGCACAGCGGGAATCATTTATTCCCAATGATGTACAGATTCAACCTGTACTCTCTAACTTGGGCCAGGACTTAACTAAAGTGACTACTGTGTGTGTGAGGCTCTTTGCAGGGTGCTGAGGGGGTGCAGGAGATGCCCTCTGCCCTCCAGTTACGGAGTGACAGCACTGGGACCTGGGCACGTTGCTAAAGAGCCTGCTCACAGGTGAAGACTTCTCCACCCCCACCTCTGCAGCCGTTATCATCCCATCTCCTTCCACCTCTGTGGCTCTTCTTGGACACTTCTCTCAACTCCACACATTTTCCTATGTCCAGAGGTCGATTCCTGGATAGTTGAAGAAAATGAGAGATTCGGGCCCACTGTGCACCATTTTCTATGGAAAGTGGCCAGGCCTAAGGAGTCAGATTTAAAATTGAACTTACACTCAGGATACAGCCAAAGAAGAAAACAAGTACACTGAATAATCAAAAGATAATTAGTTGCCAACATCAGTTTTGCAAAAATTTAAGTCAATGCTTAGAGACATATACTTGAGGAATCAACTAAAAAGTTTTCTTTTTTTAATCTCAGAGTCTACTAATTTCTCTGTGTAAGAGTTTCATAGTTTTCTTAGAGCTTGCTCTTTTAATGACAAAAACAATACGCTTTGTTCCTTTTCGCGTCTAAATCCTGGCTGTCTTCCAGGTCCAAGTCACACCATAACTTCCCCATGGGGTCTTTCTTGGTCATTTTAACTCATGTTGAGCACCTTCACTGTGACTGTCTAACAGATCATTTAATTCCCTCATTCTTTTATCCATTCATTCAGTATACGCTGAGTATCAGTTACGTCACTATTTAGGCACTGAGGTATAGTAATGAATGCAATAGACAAAAATCCTTGTCTTGATGGAATTTACATCCTAGTGAGGAGAGCTAGAAAATGAACTCCATAAATAGGATATATCCACCTATCTATATCTAGGTAGTGAAAGGGAAAGTCGCTCAGTCATGTCTGACTCTTTGCAACCCCATGGACTATACAGTCCATGGAATTCTCCAGGCCAGAATACTGGAATGGGTAGCCTTTCCCTTCTCCAGGGGATCTTCCCAACCCAGGGATTGAATCCAGGTCTCCCGCATTGCAGGTGGATTCTTTACCAGCTGAGCCACAAGGGAAGCCTAAGAATACTGGAGTGGGTAGATATCTAGGCAGGCAGGCAGATACAGACAGGTAGTTAGACGGTAGACCAGATGGAGGTAACAGTGTAAGTGTTACAGAGGGATATGAAGCAAAGGACAGTAACGTCAGCCAGGCAGGGGTTCAGAGCTGCAGCTGGAAATAAGATGTTCTGGGAAAGCTTCACTGAGAAGATGACATCAAGCCAAGACCTGAAAGAGGTGAAACAATAACCTGTACGGAATCTGAGGTGGGTGCCAGCCTGGCGTGGGCAGAGCACAGCTGAAGGCTGCCACAGCGCAGCTGGAGCGGCCACAGCGAGTGATGAGCCAGGGAAGCAGAGGCACCCGGCGAGGTGGACGACCTGAAGACTGGGAGCGCTTGGGGAGGCCAGTAATTACGACGGACATACACACAGAAAGCATATTCACCATACCATTCGTTTCTTCGCACAGGATGATTCAGAATCAATAACTGCACAGAGACACAGGCTAAAAGGAAGAGGAAGGCACTGGAAGCCGAAACCTACCTTTGCAGAGTCCGAAACGTTATCCCAGTATGGAGAAGGGAAGTCCACTTGCCCCATCAAAATCTGATCAAAAAGCACCTCCTGGTCATCACCACTTCTGTTTAGACGAAAGACAATAACAGGAATAAACACAGGAAAATGCCACCTCATGGTATCCTTATGCATTGGAGGCCTTCCTTCCCCCGTAAATGTGTAAAATGTGTGTTTTTAAGCAATTCAAAATGTCAGTATGGAACTGCTTTGGCAAATTAAGAAAGAATGAGTTTTTAAATTATATGAGAAAGATTTATGGAAGGCATGTAAACTAGCGTGCACAACATGGAAAAAATAACAAGTCCTTATTAAGCAAAAGGTAGTAAAGTTATGTTCTTTAACACAGCATTCCGTTCTTTCCTGCTACAGGCTGCTTTATGCATGGAGGCTGAATGGATCATTCAGAGAATGGACAAATGCCTTGTGGGTGCTGAATGAAGGATCACTGCCCATACCCACGGAACGGAGGGAAACCACACAGCAGGATGTAAGTAATGACGCCAGCCGCCCAGATGTCCACCTTGAGGCCATATCTGAAACGGTAAGTGACGCCGCCATTAGCAAAGTTGGGCCAGGACAAATCATGGAGCATGGGCAAATGGATCATTCTGCTATCATAAACCAAACAGCAAACCAAGCAAAAATTGTTAAAAAGCCACAACTAGCACTAACATACAACTCACTGGCTAAACAAAATTCAAGAAAAGAATAATAATTTAAAAAGAGACAATTTAAGGCACATGATTAAAAATCAAAGTAATGCTAGGGTCATATTTAAATATCAGTAAGTGAACAGTTTCAGTAACAATGCCTATTATAGTCATATCAAGTTTGTTTTTTAAATTATTTTTTATGAAGAGTATAATTGCTTTACAAAGTTGTGTTAGTTTCTGCTATACAATGAAGTGAGTTGGTTGTATGTATGCGTATATTCCCCCCTCTTGGACCTCTCTCCCACCTTGCCTCCATCCCACATCTAGGTCATCGCAGAGCACTGAGCTGAGCTCCCTTGCTAGACAGCAGCTTCCCACTAGCTACCTGTTTTACGCATGGTAGTGTATATATTAATATGTCAATTCTAATCTCCCATTTCGTCCCACCCTTCCCTTATCCCCTGTAAGTCCATTCTGTAAGTCCATTCTCTATGTCTAGTTATATCAGATTTAAGACAGAGACAGACCCATGAGGCGATTTAGCTCCCAAATTTTAGAAATAATAATTACACATAAGACATTCTCTAATCTACAAAGCACTGGCATACATTATCTGATTTTGTTTTCCCAACAACTCTGTAACTTGTACAGGACAAGTATTATTGCCTGTTTTATAAGAAAGAAAACCTAAGTTCAGAGGTGTAAACAATTTGGCTCAAGATCACACAATTGGTGGCACAGCTGAGTTCCAACCAACGTCTTCAGGATACAACCAAAATCTTCTGCCCCACACCACTCCTCCCCAGCAGCCATCAGAGCACCCGCCAGAGCATCGCCTGAGGTGGTGCCTCGGAGGAGGTCAGGCGTGGCCACAGATGTGGCTCCCAGTCAAATTTGATGATTAATAAAGTCCTTACTACCCTGCACTGGGGATTTCTCTTCTCATTTGTTCTGTATTTCTGCCTTTCCGGTCTATGCATCTATAGTACAAGTAGAAACGACCTCCAGCCGTCACAGGGGAAGATACTATCTAGAGTGCTAGGTGTGGGCTGGTGCCACTCATGAGAAGAAATGGCAGGGCTGTCTCTTCTTGCTCTCCCACCCTTCCCCCCTCCTTCTGTTTAAGGACAGCGTTGAGAACCCTGCCAGTAATCCTCGGCAAGAAATGGGGCTTACCGAAAGAGCCATTTGCCCACCTAGACCTGGAGTTCAAATGCTGACTCAGCTACTGTCACGAGCTTGTATCAGTCATCAGAGACAGAGTTTTTTAATATGCAAAATGGGGATTATATCATCTACCAGAAGAGTAAGAATTAAATAAAGGAGTTTAGCACCTGGCATATGGTACTAGGTCATTAGTAAGCATTAGGCGACCCTACCATCTCCCCTGATTCTAGAGATTTTCTTTAATTTCTGTTGGCTGCACTCCCAGCGGCCCTCTGATGCCTGAGGGTGTTTGTGCCGCACAGACGGTCCATGAGCTGCTAAGTGGACCAAAGTAGGACTGGAACTGGAGGATAAGGAGAGCCTAGAAGAAGTAACCGCAGGGGCTATACTCACCCCACACAGCAATGTCTGTTACTTTTATCTCCCAAAGCTAGTTAACTACCACTCTATGGTTCTCTGTTAAGTTGAATATTTTTTACTAAGGGGTTAATAATGGCTGTTCTACCTTTAATAAAGGCCAAAAGGAAGGCTTAAGCAAGACTGCAGTAATTGGCAACTTGATTGGGAAAACAGAAAAAATGGCTTCCACTTTTCAAGCTAAAAAAAAAAGTGAAAAGTAGATGATAGCTAGCTCTGTCTGGATGGAACACAGCACTATGTCATCTATTCTCAAAGCAGACTATGTTGCAAGCACATCACTGCAATAAACCCATGAAAAGCACGTACCCGGTCTCTGCAATGATTTCGGGAGCCACATATGTCGGGGTACCACACACGGTGTACAGGGGGCCATCTACAATGGTGGCCAGTCCAAAGTCACCCAGCTTCAGCGATTTGCTGCCATCTTGGTGTTCATACACCTAAAACAAAAATTAAAAGTGAAAATGCCTTTAAAAATAAGGACATTGTGGTGTAAATATAATATATGTTGACCTAAAACAAACAGACTGCCAGATATTTCTCTAGCAAACATGGATTTATTCAGGATCCGCAGAGAATTACAATTTGAAGTCTGTACCCACGGCAAGTTACCTCCAAGTCCCCACATGGCAAGGGAAGGAAATACATTTACAGAGAGGAACAGGAAGTGGGAGGACTATGGAAACAAACAGTCCATGGCTTTTCATTGGCTGAGTCCTTGCCAGGAAAGAAGAGGAATCTCTCTTCTTCCTGTTGGGCTCAATTATGGTCACAGGACATGAGAGCTCCCCCTTCTGGTCCGCTGACTATTAATAATTGCGATTTCGGTTGATCAATTTCTTAACATTTATTTTTCATAAAATAAAAACTCAGGCAACTATGCAGGGGTATACATACAAGAACATCTTTATATTACTGCAGAATTAAGAACATGGCAAACACCCAGGAAATGAAAGTTCATTAAATTACGGTATGGTCATACAATGGGAGGCTATAGACTGTTTGAATGGTGATGTGAGTTTACATTTATTGAAATGAGTTAGATTTGGGAAGTGAGGACAGACTTCTGACTGGTTGCATAAAATGTTTATTGAAGAAAAAAATATGTACTAAGAAAAATGTCTGGAAGGACACTATATTAGTGTGTCTGTCTCCGAGTAGTAAGATTATAGGAGATTTTTTTTTCCTTTTGATTCTCTATATTTGATGTTTGCTGCAATTCAAATTGATCTGCAGAACACAATGAAATATAGAAATATAGATTTTGTGCTAAAAACCAAAAAATATAGATTTTGTGTTTAGTGCAAAATATTCCATTTATGAAAATAATTATGTCTTCATTTTAATGTATCAGAAGCTTTAAAGATGCAGTTCTTTAGTAAATGGAACAAAAAAACTACACATCTATTAAAACACTTTATTTTCAGTGCCCCATGTTTCCAACAAGATCTATTTATATTTTTTATTAATAATTGAAAGGGGCATTAACATTTCATTTCACCTGTGGCAATTTTGAAAGATTTATCAGGTGCAGAGTCAGCATTCTGTCCAGTTTTCCTTATTAAGGCAGTAATAAGCCTTTCACCTTATTATAGTCTTTCTCTAATCTTTCACCCAACAAATCAAGAAAAGGATGCATGTGACCACAGGCAAGTATTTAACTTCTTTAATTGTAGCCCACAATCAAACAAAATGGATCTGTTCTAAACAGTATCCCAAACAACGTCTGTTATTTTAAAGATAGTATCAAAGGACATTCAGAATTCTAATTCAGAGCCCTCCACCGGAATCAATAAGATACAGAAAAGAGAGCCACAGTAAAAGGCTAGTATTCCCAGAGAAGGCAGTCGCCAGGAGATGCCTCAAGGGAACGGTGAAGTTCTCCACGTCCATCAGAATAATTCTTCCAGCCCATCGAGGCCTGCCTGTGCCCCCGTTATTGCTCTGTGATCATCCGTACTTGCTACAGCGGTATGAACCTCGCGCACAGCAAGGCACATCTCCACCCATCAGGAGCATGGCTACCGTTCACACACCGCATCTGCCCTCCTTTGGAAAAAGATTCACTTCTCATTTACTGCAGCATCAAGTGCAGATGTTTGGCCAGCTAAGCTGCAGTATCAGCAATGATCATTTGGATCTAACTGTTCTGGCAGAAAAAAAGGCAGCCAGAGCCTCCTCTCTGGAGAGGCTGTCTTTTCTGGGCAGAAAATGTTTGTTCACATTTTCTCCATACTCGGAACACCGAGTCCTCTCCCTGAGGGCTCAGCCACAATCAAGTGAGGGCTGCCCTTAGGCAGGTATCCAGAGGCTTGGGCGGGGGGGGCACCTGCACTTGGGCTGTTAGGGCAAGGACAGCTGTATGTCCCCCAAGGATGTGGCTTTGCCCAGTGGTCCTCTGAGATGGACACCATCATCCCTACTTTAATGAAGCAGCCATCCAGCCCTGGTCGGCATCAGCAAGTTTGAATCATGGCCTTTGAAGTATCAGAGATGCAAAACATAATGTCCTCCCTGACTTAAACGCTCTCAGGCAAAAGAAATCCCTAAATTGTAGTCTTAGCATGTCAGCCATTCAGGTCGTCCAAATGACAAGCAAATGTTTTTCATGAAAAGAAATCTGAGCTGGAAACACCTAGTAGATCGTCTAGCTTAATTCCCAGAGAGAGCAGAATTGTTTACTTCCCTAATTCCATTTTGTTACCAGCAATCTCTTCGAAATGCAAAATAACCTCTTGCTTTGATGTTCTGTTAGGTCCAAACATTCATGGTGCCTGTTTTGTGAGGTTGTGCAGATTTCAAATTACATAACTCCATTTACACAGAGATTTTGTGGCTTGTTTTTAAACATACTATCCATAATCACCCAACTCTATTCAAAAGTTGGACAAAGGCAGATGTTGGCAGATGCAGTCATAAGTAACATTTTAGTTCTGAATATGACCATGTAATTTTCCTCCATGTACCAAAGGGTTTTTTTAAGCATCTACATTTTAATAGGAATTCCATCTTACATATAGCCATATGCCAATTATATTTAATATAGCTAAGCAATAAAGTTCAAAGCTTCAATAACTAAGCAAAACCACTAAAGACTTACCTAAAATAAAGAAAATGAAGATTATTTAATGATAAATATAAAAGTAAACCGGCATCGTTTAAATGAAATACATAGAATCGATCATTTTCATGTTTTCATCTCTCTTTAATCACTACTATGCTTCTCTCTCTCTCTTTTTAACTTTGAAAACCATATAGTAGAATTTTCATGAACACATAAAGAGATTAAAGTGATGTTTAGGAAAGGCAATAAGAGCTAAGAGACAAAGGCCTAATCCACGTAATTGAAAACATTTATAGACCCAAGTACATTTGAAATGCTTCAGCAAAATGTTTTTGCAGGTGAATAAATGTCCAGGCCTCTCGTTTGGAATTCTGTTTAACTTACCTTCAGGCAGGGCAGGAAACAAGGTTGCTTTGGGTTTTTCTCTGTCAACACTTGGGGAGAAGGATATAGAATATATTGTCGTGTCTCCCTTCCTCCCGTTGGAGAGCGCCTTCCCTAAGTGTTATTGGATTGGCCAAAAAAATTCGTGTTTTTCCGTAGGAACATACAGCAAACTTTCTGGCCAACCCATCCCAACGGGCGTCTCACAGCTGGGCTCCCGAGAGCTCCTGCTGCTGCCTGAGCTGGACTCTCCTCACCTCTGCCCCAGCCATTCAGAGCAGGGCAGGAATGAGGCCATTTTAAAATGTAGTCAAAACTTCTGTTAAAAATCACCGATTGTGAAATGCATGTGTTTCAAATGTGTGTGTGTGTGAGCACACACACACAATCTTCACAAAACCATCTCCAGAAAGTATTTCACCAAATGGCAGCTATAAATTCACTTTGAACTAAGTTTTTAATTAAACGTTAGGAGTCGGAAAAGCTTCTAACATGTTCACGTCAAAAACATGGTGTCCATGGCGTCTCCCACTCTCGGAATTGAGTTCCTTAGCTTGTCTCCTCATCCTGACCTTCTTTCAGAAAGACCCTTAACAGCCTGCAAGTATAAGTTTGGGCAGCCTGACCCAGCAAGTGGGGTTCTGGTTGAAGAACTTTTTGCTGTAACTGTATTTTAAAGTCTCCATAAAACATGCCCCACACATGAGGTGGGGGTGCATTAATTGTCAAAGAGTATTCACAACATGAGATATAATTTAATGTTCATCCAGGCCCTTTAAATACTATAGATGTTCCTCCACATTTTAAACACCGAGGGGCTATTAAAGAGATGGGGATTAGTGCAAATTACCCAGTATGTAGTGCTTTCACTGTTTTAACTAAGCAATAAAACTGTGTAATTGCACAACACTAATTGAATGCAGCCACACATAATTGTGGGTTGCCATATGTATCCTATTACCATAAAGACTGTCAGTATTTTGTAAGCTACTCTTGTGATCATTGCAGATGGCTACAGTCAGAAAAGTTGTTCTCTAGGGTTTATTATATGGCTATAAAGACATCCCAAGATTTGACAGACTAAATGTGTTAAATGGCAACAATTATGAAAAAGGTTCCAATTAAAAGCTGAAGGCATGTCCTACCAAGAATAGACCTAGTGAAAGGTCAGGTACCTAGGTTTTTGGTATTCTGCTATTTTACACAGGTTTTTCTTTTTTTAAAGGAGAGGTTTTTGTTTCTTTTTCATTTATTTGGGGTTTTGCAGTAGTTGTAACTTGCTGAACAGTAGATTTGGGACATATGTCTGATCTCGCTTGGATGAGAAACTAAGACCATTTGAAAAAGTTATTTGAAAAACTAAAAGGTTTGATGCAGAGTCATAAAATGCAGCCGGTGGCCATAAAATAATGTGAAAATTCACAGATAACCTGAACCCAGTCAAATGGTTTCTGAGATTCCCATAATAGAGAACTAAAAGCTGACTAATATAACAGATGTGTTGGAACAAACATAATTTTCAATGATAATATGAATTCAAGGATAACCCTGTTGAAATATTGGCTAATGAACTGTCAGGAACCACTGAGATTTCTTCACAGAGGAGCTCAATAGGTACTAAAAATTACTTCACCAGATAGAATTTAACAAAACTGGCATGAAATTGACAAAGCCATGACAAAAAAGTGAATTTACTTTTTTAATAAATATGGTATCCTTTAAAAAAGACATTGATTTTTCTTCTAGCCACAGAATATGGCCTTTATGACACTTTCTAAAAGCAGTGGATTAAATTTAAACCTTTAAGAAGTGAAGTATAACAACATTTATGCAGGGAATTACTTGGCAAAATGTATTTTATGCTCCACATACTTTAGAATTAAGCCTGCTAAAAAAACTTCATTCTTAAAAAAACAAATTCACTTTATACCAATGTAAAATCTTTATGAAACAAAAATTATGTGAAATAATAAAAATAACAAAATGTGTATATAAGTCAGAAGAGGCGCGGCAACATAAGAATAAAAAATAAAATAGCTTTTCAAAGTGTTACCCTAGAGATGTCTGTGAAGATGGAGAAGTGAATGGAAATTCCAGGAAACCTGACTCTCATCCATTCTTTAAAACAGTTATGAAACTATCTAGAAAGGAGTTCTATGCAGCTGCAGTGAGATACAGCAAACATGCGCATCCCTGACTCTGCAGTGACTGTACATCCCAGAACGCTGTTATAACTGGGAATTCAGTGTCATTGCAGTTTTTAAAAACTGTTACATTTTTGTCACACAAGTACTCACACAAGTACTATCCAATATGTCATTGTAGGAAAACTGGAAAAGACAGATAACATTACAGAGAGAAAAGAATTAAACTCACTCGCAATCTTGACACCTAGAAATAACCATTGTTAAACATTTGGGCGTATGAACTTCCAGAGCTTTCTTTCTCTCTCTTTCTTTTTCTCACTGGACAGCATACCCTGAATGCGTGCCCCCGTGAATAAGCATACATGTGTATAACGATTTTCAGTGCCTGCTGGATAGTCCATTGTATGGGTGCACCAAAGTAATAACCTGCCAGACTACCGCCCACTGCCATTTACCGAGCCCCTGCCTGGCCTCATGTCGAGGACTTCATGCTTAACATCCCACTTAATGTTCACAACAACTCTGTTAAGTACTATCACTGCTATTTTTGCAGATGAAAAATATTGAGGCTCAGAGATGTTAAGTGACTTGCCGAATGTTACACAACTAATAAATGGTAGAGCCAGAACTTAAACTCGGGCGTGTTCAAGTCCGTGATTCTAACCAGTGTGTCCTCCTGCCGCCCCATTATGCCAATATTTTAAAAAATCAGTGCCCTGACCCAAGTTATTTCTATATATACATTTTTCCTTTCCATGCTAAAAAACACTGAGATGACCATCCCTTTGTATGTATACATACCTGATATTTTTTTTTCTTTAGGTCACATTTCTAAAAGTAGAATTACTTGACCACAGAGTTCATATTATTTAAGGCTGTAGTTACGTATTACCAAACTACTTTCCAGAAGAGTTCCATCAAGTTAATCTTGTACCGAGTCATACGAGATGACTGGTATCTTCCTAAGTCTGCCAACCCTGCATATTATTATTATTATTAATCTTTGCTAGTCCAATAAGACCGTGTCATGTAAACAGTCATTTTATTCACTCATAGCTGGGCTGGGTCTTGGCTGCTGCGGGGACTTTTCCCCAGCTGCGGCGAGCAGGGGCTTGCTCTCGACTTGCGGGGTGTGGGCGCCCCATCACAGTGGCTTCTCTTTTGCAGAGCACAGGCTCTAGGGCACACGGGCTTCAGTGGCTGTGGCACGAGGGTTTAGAAATTGAGGCTCCCAGGGTCTAGAGCGCAGGCTCAACAGCTGTGGTGCATGGGCTTAGCTACTCTGCAGCATGCGGGAGCTTCCTGGGTCAGGGATTGAACCTGCGTCTCCTGCATTGGCAGGCGGTTTCTTTACCACTGAGCCACCAGCGAAGCCCCTTAAAATGAAGCGAATGATGTTATTCTACACCACAGTGACAGAGGAATGGGCGGAGGAGCAGACAGATGCTGACCCGCCCCGAGACACTGTACTTTTACTTCCTGTCTTCTCTCCCCAGGTGGAATCCCCCTGGTGGCTCAGAGGGTAAAGCATCTGCCTGCAATGCAGGAGACCTGGGTTCGATCCCTGGGTCAGGAAGATCCCCTGGAGAAGGAAATGGCAACCCACTCTAGCACTTTGCCTGGAAAATCCCATAGACAGAGAAGCCTGGTAGACTACAGTGCATGGGATCCCAAAGAGTCAGACACGACTGAGCGACTTCACTTTTCTTTTGCAGAAGTGAATGAAAGTCACTCACTCAGTAGTGTCCAACTCTTTGGGACCCCATGGACTATACAGTCCCTGGAATTATCTAGGCCAGAATATTGGACTGGGTAGCCTTTCCCTTGGAGAAGGGCCCTCAGTAAATGCTTAGTACAATAACTGGCATATTACTGTAGTAAATCATGTTTGGGGAAAATGTTCTTTTTCTTCTGTTTTCCTTCAACTTTTATCCCAATGCAGATAGAAGGACTTTTTTTCTTTCCTAACGTTTTCAGTCACTCAGTCGTGTCCGACTCTTTGCGGCCTTATGGACTGTAGCCTGCCAGGCCTCTCTGTCCATTGGATGTTCCAGGCAAGAATCCTGGAGTAGGTTGCCATTTCCTGTTCCAGGGAGCAAACTCACATCTCTGGCATCTCCTGCACATTTTTTTTTTTTTTTTTTACCACTAGTGCCACCTGGAAAAACAAGCATTCCATTTCTTCTGGGGGATTTCAGTGATTAAAAGCTACTGACTTTTCAAACAGGTATAATTGTTAGAAAGGTTTTCCTTACGTCAACCTCACATCTGTCATTAACGTCTTCTTAGTTTGAGTTCAGTGTCTCATATGCAGCACAGAAAAGGTTTCCCATCTTCCGTTCGGCAGCCTCTGCTGGGCCACTCTGCTGCGCTCTCTCCACGTGTCTGGGTCCCTCCCCACTGAGCTCACCAGCAGCACAGAGGACTCTCTTGAGAGTGACGCTCCTTCAGGGAAAGCGTCTAAGGGCACGTTGGTATTTTTAGCAGTCATGTGCTCTCGTAACGAACTTGTTATGGTCAGCGAACAGGCTTTAAACTAGTCCACATTTTCCCATTACTGTTTTTCCACAATGGTCATTAAAACAACCACACCAAAACAGACCTAGTCCTTAGGGACTTGTGTTTTTAACTCTCATTAAATTCCATCTTACTGGTCTGGGACCTTTATGGAGCCAAAGATAGTTGCAGATCTCAGTTCTGTTATTTACTATATAGACTACATCTTCAAGTCAGCTCAGTGGTAATGGTGATAAGGGTGGGGCCAGTGACAGACTCCCGTGAGAGCCGTGGCTCCCTTCCGTAGGGTGATCCCCAGTCTGTTCATCCCCGTTCTGGTGGCTCAAGTCCATCTTGCAGGTCTATTCAACTGTCTTTGTTTATGACCTCTGCTGTCCATCTGCGGCACTGGCTTTATCCACCAGTGGAGTGAGCTATCTGACCACAAAATGAGTTTACTTGAGGATTAAGACAGAAGAAAATCCATTATTTGGTAAACTCAGTGTTGACCTGAACTGGAAACTAAGAAGAGCAGGAACACAACCTCTGGTTATCACTAGGGGAAAACAAGATAATCTATTCCTAGATTCAACCCATTTTGTGAAAATGCAGGTCATTTAGCTGTACATGCCACTTTGATGGGCAGCAAGGAACAGGCACAAACACCTTGACAAAGTTTCTAAAAGGAATTTTCTGACCTAGAGAAGCAGTTTCCCTGAGAAACTGCTTTTTCCCAAACAGTATTTAGGAGTTTGGAAGCAAAAAGATTTTTGAACAGAAATTTTTTTTTTTTATATTTCAAGAAAATTACTTTGTTTATTTCTGGAATCTAATAAAAAACCAGTGATGTCAGTTATATTTTTGCCAGGAGGACTGTAATTTTCCTAAGGAGAAGGCATCTGTGTATACATTTAAAAAAGACGGTCCCAGCTCACTGCAAGAAACAGCTTGCCATCTAGCGGTGGCTCATGTAACTGGAAAGCGGTTGATCTTAGACCGTTTCTGTTTTGTTTTAAAGCAAAAAGTTCCTTTTTGTCATAAACTATCATGTCACATGCGATACATATAATGGTTTATGCATAAACGCAGCTGGGGAAGCTCTGTACTTACTCCCCTCCCTTCAGAAAGGTCTAGTCTGCAGCCAGAGTGCGCCCTTAATGTAACTGATGAATTGAGAAATGACTAAGGCTTGCCATATTTGTTTGGCTGCATCGTGCCTTGGTTGTGTTATGTGGGATCTTTAGTTGTGGCAAGTGGGATTTAGTTCCCTGACCAGGGATAGAACCCCGGGCCCCTGCATTGGGAGTGTGGAGTCGCCATTCACTCACTCTTTCATCTAATCCACCCTCTCATCCACCTGTCACTCATCCACAGCATCTAAGGACCAGGCCTGATAAAGCAAAAGAATCACATAAAATCACTGACACAATATACTAATTAATAAAATAAGGCCTTAGTAACAATGTGATAATAAAATTATAAGAGCTATTTCTATTAGGTCAGCTCCCAGTTTTTACCTAAAATATGACTGGAAGCATGACTGTACACGTTTTTTTTTTTTTTTTCATTAAAATGCCTTGATCTTTAAGTATTCAGACTTGAATAAATAATTCATAGGATCAATACAGATCTGAAGGCCAAACTACAATATTTTTATATTGCTCTTTAAGAATTAAAAATAAAAGAGTTCTCAAAGTTTTTGCTTATACGATATTATATAAAATGAAATCTATAGCTGAAATGCCTACAAATGTAATACATAATTCTTTGCTACTTATTATAAACACTAAACACTTATGAAGCAAAAATTTATCAGCAGTCTAACAATTTAGGGTTGGTTTTTGGTTTTTGTTTTTTTTTTGCGCTCTCTTCATAAAATAGTAATGCAAAGTGTGCAGCGGGGCCTTTTTTATTTAAGTTTCCGGTAGTTAGAAATGGATTGAAACTCTCTGAATTAAATTTATTATAGCATTTTTCCAAAAATAGTCTCTGGCTCTACATTTTTCCATTAGATGGTAAATCCATGCCTGGGTAAATAGTGACACTTTAAAAGCAATGTCAAAAATGATGAAAGATGATTGTTACAACTTACAGTTTTAAACAGTTTCATTTTTAGGGATAATTTAATTTTTATTACAAATAAAAGGGGAATAAAAAAGGAAGGATATAGTCGCATGGTATCTCTTTATCTTCATACAGTCCCCTTAAAGGAGACCCAAAGGAGTTAAGTATCTTGTTCAAGGTCAGAGGATCAGCCAGTGTAAGAGTAAAGCCCTTGGTTTTGAACTTTTGTCCATCTGACTATAAATCCTGAGTATGTGATTTTGTGTCTCCCATGATGATTCTTCTTATTTCTACAGAAAGGTCAACAGAATGTGAAATTAATAGAAGTCTCAAGGGCAATTAGTAATGTCATCCTAATTTGTTAAAATTATTCTATTCTTCTACCTAGTTTATGCCATAATAGCTTTATCCCTGCAAAGCTCACCAATCCTTACTACTTTCCTATAGAAAGGAATGACTATACTGGAGAAGCAGAATTACTTTAGTTTTTCATATATATATATTTTAAACCTGAATTATGAATGACTGCAATTGTGTGTTTATATATATACATATTTTTCTCATTTCATACATATTTTTCTCATTCTTAAATTAGGAAGGAAAAAGGGAGAGATTTTTTTTTTTCTTTTTTTGGGTAATTTAAAGTAAAATATGTTCAAACAAGCACAGTACTTTCAAAGTATCCTGCAAATTGTCATTTGTAAAAGCACACTGCTCTGTAACCATTTATGTCATTTATAGAAACAGTGCTCTGGTGAGAAGCAGGTGAACAATGGGTACAGAAAACCGAACTGCAAAAGCGGAAAGGAAAATGAGACTTTAACTTTCCATCACTGAATTTTCGGAGCTTAGAGAAATTTTTAAACAAAGGCTCAGTTGTAAGTCCGTTCCCGTGAGACAATCCTACATAAGTCAGGACACAGGAAGAATGAGTGCAGACGAGGGGAAATTGCTGCCATTTATGGAGGCAGCTATGCAGAAGAGAATGTTTAGGCTACTGTGGAGATGTGGAATTTGAGGGCCAATTAAGTCAGAAGTCCATCATCTGACCTCTGCCACCTTCATTAGCCAGCAGCTCCAAGATCACTAACCTAATTGCAATTAACTGCTTGTGTATGTATTTCTTTCTTTTCTTTTTAATGCTTATTTTTATTTGGCTGTGCCGGGTCTTAGTTACAGCATGTGGGATCTAGTTCCTTGACCAAGGATTGAATCTAGGCCACCTGCACTGGGAGCTCAGAGTCTTCGCCACTGGACCACAAGGAAGTCCCTGTGTACATATTTTTTAAATGCCTATTTTTCCTACTTGAATGTCCCTCCACGGAGGCATGCGTCTTCCTGTTCCCTGGCACAGTCCCTGGCATAGGGCAAACAAGCAGTAAACCTCTCTCCCCAGTTCACATTTTACATAGTCTAGTGGTCAAAAGTCTGAGGTGTGGAGTGGAGCAGAGCGAGGATGTGACCTTGATTCCTCCACTTAGGAGTGATGATGGCCTTGAGTGGGTCTTTCAACTTCTAGGCACCCAGTTTGCTCCCCTGTGAAATGGGACAGTAACCGACTTTACCCCACATGGCTGTTGTGAAGATGAAATGAGATACTGAGTGTAAAGTCTTAGCATGGGGTGAGCACAGAGGTGATTCTCCATAGCAGCAGATCTTAGCAGTCGTTACTGGGATTGGGAGTTGGGTTGTTCCTCTGCTTTTATTGTATTTTTTAAAAATATTTATCTGGCTGCGCTGGGTCTTTGTGGCATGCGGGATCCAGTTCCCTGACCAGGGGTTGAACCTGGGCCCCTTGCATCGGGAGCTTGGAGTCTTAGCCACTGGACTGCCAGGGAAGTTCCTGTTCATCTGCTTTTAAACTTGAAAGTTCACTGAGATCACGTGGGGGAGCTGGTGGCAATGCAGACCTGCACCCTGTCACCAGTCACCAGATTTTGATTTGGTGGGGCTGCAGGGAAGCTCAGAAATTTACATTTTTAACCAGCATCTGGGAGTAATTCTGATCCAGGGCGTCTCTGGACCACCCTTGGAGAAACACTGCTTTAGAAAGAGAATCCTCATTTCCCAGATTTCCGAAGAGATGGACAAACTAATAGTCAAGTAATACATGACTCTTTGGGTTGGATAATGAAAGTAAAAGAACAATTAGCATCTGGAGACGGGGAGAAATTCAATATATTTCATTAAAATTCCACCCTGAATAGCCAACAAAATTTATATTACTCCCATATTCACTAGTGACAGCTCCCTGATGCCCAGTCTCTGTCCCCTTAATTCTTTCAATACCGTCCCCTTAACAATGGGATCAAGAGAGCACGGGGGTGGTGGTAAGAATGTCTCTGATCTGTAAAATCAGTCTTCTTCGTCATGATCATTTTTATGCTGAGGGGCTGGTGTCTTGAAAACTCACAATGAAATTTATCCTTTTAGCTTTTAGATCAGATTATTGGGATGTAAATTGGGAGACTAAGTCTAAAAGGCCTTCCATTTTCTTTTTTTTTTTTCTCCAAGTAAAAGCTTTCTAACACCAAAGTGCTATCGATAAGTCATGCAAGCGTAAATGCTCCTTGTGACTGTGTTGGCCTGGTCCATGGTCTTAACCACAGCCCTAGATTTCCTGAGTTCTTTTCCTGTCCCCCTGCCTCGGGTTTTTATTTGCTAATAAGTTAAGTGCTCCTAATGGTACATTAACCCTGACAGATCAACTTAAAAGACCAGTTTCCAGCTAGTTACTGAAGGCCAGCTGGAAACTAGCCTTTAAGGGTTTTTTGTTTTGTTCTTTAAGAAAATGAAAAAGAAGGAAAAGAAGTGTTCATATTCACTCATGCATGAGTGCTTGGAGCTCAGGACACCCTGAAGTCCGAACCCTTCTTACCAGCAGATTCTCTGGTTTGATGTCACGGTGGACAATGTTGAGGCTGTGCAGGTATTTGATGGCGCTGGCCAGGTTGTACAGCATCCCACTGGCATCTCGCTCAGTGTATTTGTTAGTGGAGGTGATGGCATCGAAGAGGTCTCCTCCCTGAGAGAGCACAGCAGGAGGAAAAGTGGATTAACAGATGGTCCGGTGGGGCCCGGCCTGGAGAGGCACCCGACACGCTATGCGCGCCGGGTTTCTGGGTTCCAAGAGCTTTCCCTGTCACCGCCCTCTCAAAGGCCCAGGAACCCTATGGTGGTTTCTGCCCCCACTGCAAGAGCCAGTGACATTTCCTCCAGAGCTCAAAGAAAGGAGGAGAGGATTCTGCCATTAAACTCCCAGCTGGGGGTGGGGAAGCGGAGCTGGGTCTCCAGGGCAGAGACCTTGGGGCACTGGCTATCCTGCTGGCATGTGCTACACCAACTGCCAGCAGAAGCTCAGACTCATAATCCCAAGTCTCCTGGAATGAGAAACACCACAGATGCACCCTGAACAAAACGTCCTGCGGCCCTGTGAGCTTCACACACACACGCTTCTCGTCATTCTCTAGTCTAGGTCTCTTGGAGTGGGCGTCACGTCTTCTTTTTCAACAATGTGCCTCCTTGTAAGGAACAGAGAAAAGGGCCAGAAACTGTCACCCTAGAGATGAAAGAGAAAGAGAGGGAGGAGGACGGAGACATTTCAAAGAAAGATTTCCAGGCCCATTACTCATCCGAACTTTTGTTTCCACTGTTCTGGGCTAATTTATTGTTATTTGGTGAAGCGAAGATTTCAGGCTCCAATTTTAGATCCATTTATCTGAAGCCCTTTCAGAGAAGTCAGACTTCTCTGACAATGTGTGCATCCTTTTTTGCACACGAGGCCCCAAAGAACCGAGCTCCCCCCGCCAGAGGCTGACTGTGTTCATGTTACCTAAAGGGCTAAGAGATTTAATTTGTTGTTGTTGTTGTTTTAATAGCAAACACAACCTAGAGCACCTGTAGGCTGACCATTTTCAAATCCCACTCCCTAACCTGGCCCTCTGTGACCCTGTACGATCCCTGCTCGGGGGAAGGGTACCCTCAGCCTCAGCAGTTCCCGAACTAAGCAGATACATTTTTTTTCCAAAACGAACACTGTCTCTCTCAGTGTTCTGTCTCTCAAAGGCGAGGTTGTGCAGCTTTGCAGGTTGTTCCCGTGCCACCCAGGGAGATGGGGTTTGCACGGCGGTCCAGGTGGACAGCACCCCTGACCGTGTGTCGGGCTGTAGGAGGTGACCCTGCCAGACTCCACCACTGTCCTCACAGTCTAAACTCAAGACAGCCTGTAATCTCATTCCTTCTTCTTCGCCTTCCACAAAGCAGTCAACAGATCCTCTTAGTCCTGCTCTAAGACCTGCCTCTGACACAGCTTTCTGGGCCGTCTCAGGCTCTCTATGCAAAGACCTTGTGTACGATTGTCACCTCCCACACCGCAGGTCAGTGTTTCCTATCTTTCACTCATCATGAAGTCAGCGTTCTGTTCCCATGGCTCTCCCCACTCTGCCCCCAGCCTTCACTCCAACTTTCTTAACCTCATCTCCTATCTCACCTGGAGCAGCTGCCTTTATGCTCCACGTAGTGTGAGTCTTCCCTGCTCACCCAGACAGACCAAACCCTCCCCCGACTCCACACTCCAAGCTCATCTGAGAGTCCCCTCCACGCCCTTTGTCCTTCTGGCTCCCGCTGATCTCTGAGTGCCGGCCCAAGGGCTGCCCCCGCACAAGGCCCTCCTTGCTCTTGACGCAGGCAGTGTGCACACGTTCGCTTCTGCAGCTAGAAGTCTGAAGTCCCGTTATTGGTACTTATGGAAGTTCACCCTTGAGAATGGTTTTACTGTTCACCCACTTCACTGTTTTCTGGAACACAGACCTTATTTATCCAATGCCATCAGGCCATCCTGGGCCCCCTGATGGACTCTCAGGGTTTGACAAACTAAATTCCTCAGAGGGGTGTCATGGGAGCTTTTCAGGTCAAATGTGGGGCTGGTCTTCTCTTCTGAGATGCTTCCAGACCTGGTCACACAGACATTCTCGGTCAGACTAAATGCAGGGGTACGATACAGTGGTGGAGAAGGGAACAGCAACCCACTCCAGTATTCTTGCCTGGAGAATTCCATGACAGAGGAGCTTGGTGGGCTATAGTCCATGGGCTCACAAAGTCTCAGACACTACTGAGCGATTCACACACACACACACACACACGCGCGCGCGTGCACGCGCACACACACACACACAGACATGCGCACACACGCGCGCACACACACACACACATCCAGTGGCTCAGTTGAAGAGTCCCAATGCTGAGTTTTGCAGGCACAGTCCAGGCTTGTTAGACTGGTCACCCGGAGAGAATCCACAAAGGCTAAGTGGTACGTTGCTACTGTCACCTGACTAAGCATATTACTGACAATCGGATTAAGCTTTCCCACAAACTGTGTTCTGAACTATTAAGCCTTTTCCTCTTTTATATCTTATCTTCAAATTTAATGTAGTCTTAGCTCTCCAAAACCCAGCCAATAACAGGGGGAATTAGTTTTTAATGGCACCCAGAGGGGTAGCAGGAATGATTTGAAGCTGTTGCTTTAAAAATTAAAGTCATTGTAAAATTATTATTCTTGGTCCTAGATAAAGTATAACTTACAATGTTATAATTACCAAACTTTATTTGGTAATAAAGCATCAATATGAAAATTTCCTGAATAATGAAACTGACCTTTCTTGGTTGGATTAAGCGATTAACATTTTTATCTCCCTCAATCTCAACAATGACCATAACCTGGTGTTAGTACAAACTAAAAAGGCTTCACCCTCAGAGAAAAAAAGTCTGAACTTGAAGTAGAAAGAAAACAGACTTTATCTACAAATATAGATTAATCACTAAGTTAAAAGAAGGCCAACAGACCTAAAACAAAGGAAGTCTGAAGAATGAGAATTTAAAGTCCCTAGAATGAACATTTTTCTATACAGTAAATGATTGATTAATTAAATGCTTTGTTGGCCTGAAATTTTTACAGAAGGAAACCCCACATTCCAGCTGCCACCAGCTCAGCCGAGTGGTTCTAAGTAGAATTCCTGGAACCCCGGAGGCTCACTGGCACACCCCTGATGGAGACAATCATCTGACTCACTCACAACTAAAGTAGGAATTACCCATGCCTTTGGTCAGATTAGCATAACAGAAAAGCCTTGAGCAAAGAACAGCTTTATGAAAATAGAACATTCAATTTTAAAAAACTTCTAATTAAGAAAATTTCACATATGAAGCAGAGGAAATAGGTGGGTTACCTTTCACATAGATTCAACCACCATCAACATCTGGCCATTCCTATGTTATATGATTGAATAGAATAAAAACATAATTTTATGTGGCGGGATGAGATTGTACCCATCACTGAGAGGCAGTATTCACATTATTATTAACGGGTGCTGTTTTTCTATTACCCTGGAGTCTAAAAGTTCAGAGCTTGTTTTTATGATAATGAATGATACTTTTGGAGTAGTTCCTGGAAAAGTTAGCAGTTTCTGCTGGAGTAACAACAATCATACTGGTATCTAATACTTTGTGTCACAGAAGCTGGTGAAAGGGATTTCTTTTACCTTCAGAATAACACTCTTAGCAATATCTCATTTTACACAGGAGGGGCCCAAGGTACAGAGTGGTAGACCCAAGGTCAGGGACTATTTCGGTCCAGGCTGAGACTTGAACTTTGGGGATATAATTCTAGTGTGAAGACTCTTAACCGTTACACCAGTGCACAGCAGTGAGACTGAATACGGCTGAGAGGAAACGAAGGAGAGAGCTCTATCTTGCAGGAGAGTGAGGTGCCATATATAGGTTTACCTCTTTTTCCAAAACACACACCTTTACTAATTCCATGACAAGATACAGCTCAGTTGGCACATCCATTTCTTCGATCAGAAGGACAATATTGGGGTGCTTCACTCTTCTCAAGATAGACACCTCATTCTGGATCATGTGTTCCTGTTCAAGAGAAAGTTATCTCCATCAAGACACACAGCAAAACAATGAAGGGCTAACTCAAATTAACAAAGCCATACTATTTAAGGGTTTCCCTGGTGGCTCAGATGGTAAAAAGTCTGTCTGCAATGTGGGATACCTGGTTCGATCCCTGGGTCAGGGAGATCCCCTGTAGAAGGGCATGGCAACCCACTCCAGTACTCTTGCCTGGAAAATCCCATGGACCAAGGAGCTTGGGTGGGCTACATACAGTCCATGGGGTCACAAAGAGTTGAACACAACTGAGTGACTAACACTTAACTTATACTATTTAAAGATCAAGGGAGATATATTTTGCTAAAATATAATGTCTATCTTAAATTCTGATATTCGTATAGCCTGCTGCTGCTGCTGCTGCTGCTAAGTTGCTTCAGTCGTGTCCGACTCTGTGTGACCCCATAAACAGCAGCCCACCAGGCTTCCTCGTCTCTGGGATTCTCCAGGCAAGAACACTGGAGTGGGTTGCCATTTCCTTCTCCAATGCATGAAAGTGAAAAGTGAAAGTGAAGTTGCTCAGTCATGTCCAACTCTTAGCGACCCCATGGACTGCGGCCCACCAGCCTCCTCCATCCATGGGATTTTCCCGGCAAGAGTACTGGAGTGGGGTGCCATGGCCTTCTCCGTCATATAGCCTAGATTTGGCAAAAGATATTGAAGATCCTTAGAAGATGCTTGTAATTTCAGAGCCTACCATGGTTAACTATAACTGCATGTAGAAGGATGAAATGAAACTTAGATCACAAAAGTAAGAGAAGAAGCAAATACAAGAACAGAGAAGGAACTGAAATAATATCCCATCATTTCAACTGACTTTGATGCCAGGAATATTATAGAATAAAATTATATCCTAATAAGTATATAACATGCTACTCTACCAAAACACAACTCCTAGGGTGAACATATGTTTATTTGGGGGTTCCCTCCAAAATAATATATTTTCAAAAGAAGAAAACCTTATACATACTTTGCCTCGACACTTGCTTTTCTTGATAATTTTCAGAGCATACTCCCTAGCAGTCGACCTGCAAAGAAAAAGGTTTTTTTTTTTTTTTTAATAAATGTAATTTCTGATGTGTTGAATCATCTTGTTAAGGATTCACTGGTACCCCATTGATCTGGCATCACGGTGTAAATATTTTGTAAAAAATTCTCTTTTCTGTTTTTAAAAGAAATATGTGAATTTTAAGGGGTTGACCAAGTGTAAGGACAAAACAAACATGATAGCTCAGAAACGTCACAAGCTGTAAGGCTGTCATAACTGTAATAAAGCTACTGCTACTGCTACCCCCATGGGTAACTCCCCCTTGCAGGTGGCTGTGCCCTGTTCCTTCCTCTAAAGTGGACATGAAATAGGGGTGAGCTTCTGCCCTCTTCTCCATTTCTCTTGAGGTCATCCATGAAGTGACAGTTTTCTGAATGATTCTCATGGTCACACTGATAACATTCAAGACGCAGTTCACCCTCTGTAGACTTGGGCTGTGTGCAGCTCTGTGTGTTCTGGTGGAGAACTCATGAATGAGGTGTTCAAGGAGTATAGCAAGGGATACAGTCGTTATCTGAGCATCCTGTGACCTCTTGAGCCTTTCAAAAAAATATTTATTTATTTGGCTGTGCCGGGTCTTTGCTGTGGCACAAGGGGTCTTCGATCTTCGTTGTGGTATCCAGGTTCTCCAGTTGTAGCTTGGAAACTCTTAGTTGCGGCATTTGGGATCTACTTCCCTGACCAGGGATCAAACCCAGGGCCCCCTGCATTTGGAGTGTGGAGTCTTAGCCACAGGCCCTCTCATTCAATAGAAATTAAATGGAGGTGACGATTATAAACAGCTCACGTTCCCAAAGCCACCTGGCAGTGCTAAATCAGAGCTTGAGTTTTTGGGGTCTCTGCTTCTCTTATAGCCCAGCCAACACTGCCCGTCCTCCGTCGTGGGTGTGGGCGGGAGGGCTTAGTCATACTGAACCTTTAAATAGCTTCCTAACTTGTGTGGCCATCTCTCCGATACTGTAGTGCCAACAGTGACGGTCCACTGTCGAAGGACACAATGCACTCTTAACAGGCACCGGGAACCACTACTTCACGATCATTCCTACTTCAGATCTAGTTGGGAATCCAAGAGAGTGCAGCTTCTTACCTATAGATAAAGGCCAACTTTAGAGATCCAAATGAATGCAATGGGAGCAAAGTTGATTAAGAACAAAATTTCAAACTAGGGTTTTAAAATTTTCACTTTGGAGAATCAAAGGGGAATTTCCTAGTCGTATGTTATGGTAAGAGCAAGACAGTGATGTGCCTATAAATTAAGAGACCAGATAGTAACGATGTGTTTCAAGCATTTTAGAAACCATTCATGTTGTTTGCTTCTCTTTTTAAAATATGTATTGATTTATTTACTTGGCTGTGCCAGGTCTTAGTTATGGCATGTGGGGCCTTTAGTTGTGGCATCTGGGATCGAACCCAGATGCCTGCGTGGGGAGTGTCGCGTCTCAGCCACTGGACCACCAGGGAAATCCTCCTGTAACATTTACTTCCAAAGCTCCTTCTCCCACTGCACTTCCAGGACCCTTCACTGTACTAGCTTGCAGAATAAAATAAACATTAACCAAACTGTTATAATTGTATCTAAGGAGAAAGTCTAGAGGCTTCCCAGGTGGAGCAGTGGTGAAAAACCTGCCTGCCAATGCAGGAGACTCACATCCCAGAAGGATCGCAGGGACTCTCTAAGCGGCACTTTTTAAGCGGCTTCTGAAGAGTTTCATCTGCAACCATGAAAATATTTAATCAAGAGGAAAAGTAAAAGCTGAAGTGTTTCTGGGTTCTGCATTTCACAGATCACACACAAAATTATAATAAAGCAAATCTGAGACTGGAATATATGAGCAGTTTCGAATCTAGTCTGGGATGTTTCATCTGATCGCAGGGAATCTGGACTTCAGGACTGAAAGCTCTGATAAGAACCAGCCGTACCAGGCAGGGCGAGAGAGCTAGGACAGTGCTTGGGAAGGTGCTGGTTAGAAGAGCGGAAACTTCCTGCCTGTGTCTTCCCCATGGTTACCACCTGATCCTCCATTTCCCTGGAATGAGCAACATTAAAGCTTTGCTATACTCAAAACAGAAAGCTGGAGTGGGACCCAGGCAGGCTGACTCCTCCTCTACAGCCAGACACACAAGCAGCAGAATCCTCAGCAAATAAGTGAGTGTGCTGGCTTCCAGGACACCAGGCAACCAGGTTGCATGCTGAGCCTCCAGCTGAGGGGCAAATGCAAGCAAACCTGAGCCGCAGCGGCCCACAGCTTCCTAGGAAGAGGACCTTGTGGGTTGACTACCCAGAATCTTACAAAATAGGAGTCAACACTCACTCAGATTTACCCACATTTTGTATCAAAGAGCCCTGTGGAGGAACCACCAAAATTAATACTGCAAGTTTGTTTTTTTTTCTGGATTCTTTGAGAATGGAACTATAAAGTCATAATAAAATCCTTAATTACTAGAAATGCATGTTTATAAGGAAAGAGGATGAATCTGGACTATAAGACTAAAAACAGGTGTTAGGATTAAATGTCCACCATAAGAATAAACACGTCATGGCTTGCTTTCAGTCGGTAAAAGAAAACATTTGGCAAGAAATAAAACCTCAAAGTATCTGCCTTCCTCCATACTCTAAACTGAGGACCGCTGTGCCCGTGTCAGCATCCAGTAAGCAGGAGCGTGGTTCTTTGTCGGCCACATGGGAGATAAGAGACCTGACCTTTGACCTCAAGGAGTCTACAGTTCGGTGTGTGGAGGAGAGAAGACACCTGGGTTGCTGGGGAACATCTAGGCCGTTCACGCATATGTTCCTGAAATTACACCCTTGACCGCTCATGGAATCACAGAGACCTCAAAGGCCACAGCTAAAGAGACAAGCTTGGGTTTCCTCCTTGTCCGTAGGAGCTCAGTGTGTAAGGTCACATTCCTATTCAGTTTGACCCCAGGCTAGAGCTCGAACTACTAGGGAGAAATGTCTGAACTTCACAAATTGGAACTAAATCTAGCCTTTCAGGGTTGTACTGATGATGGTTGGGAGAACGCTATCTTGTTTAGCGCAATGATTCCGGGCCCCAGGACAGTCTTCTCATCCCTTCCCTCAGCCCTGGAGGGCTGCAGAATGTTAATTCAAAGGGCACTCTGGACTAAAGGGATTTTTGTCGTTTGCTCTGTTTTGATGATTTTTATGAAGATTATGTGGAAGAGGAAACACAGTTTCGCAGGCATTTTTCTGCCACAGCCTTTACTGACTGTCATGGCGATCCTTTGCTTATGGGTGAGGTCCTCAAGCAGAGTGGCGGTGTGACTCTCTCTGTGCCCCAGAAATGCCCAGCAGAGGCCTGAACTAGCAGGGCCTCCAAACACGTTGGTGGAGCTGGGAGAACTCCAGAGGCTGATGGCGCTTAGGACATGACAGGGAGACCCTGTCTCCTTGAGGAGGGAATCCGCAGCACCCTTTGTTTACCCAGTAATCAAAGCTAAATCTCAGCCTCCTCTGTGAGCAGAGAACAGAGGCACCCCAGAAGTGTCTTGTCAGACATCTCTGGAGTGGAGCTGTATTTTAAATGTGAACTTGGGCCTTGTGGCTATCAGGGGCCAGAGTATCCTTAGGGAGAAAAGAACACTGTCAGCTGAGAGACACTTAAAATCTTTCCCACTGATTCATCCTCCAAATCCCACTTCAGAAGCAAATGCCTCCAATTATAGGTGCATGGTTCTTCAAACGCCTGAGGACTTTCTAGGTGGGTGCACCCATGTTGACGATACTGCAGTCTCAGCTTGTTCTTGTGGGTGTGGGCCTGTCTCACACCACTGCCAGAGCCAGTGCTTTCAACGTGTGGTTCTTTGAGTTTATCCTATTAATTTTATTTATTTTTTTGACTGTGCTGGGTCTTTGTTGCTACTCAAAGGCTCTCTCTAGCTGTGGTGGGCAGGGGCTACCCTTCACTGAGGTGGGCAGTCTCCCCACTGCAGCGGCTTCTCTTGTTGCAGAGCGTGGGCTTTGGGCACAGGGGCTTCCGTAGTTGTGGCTCGTGGGTTCCAGAGCGCTGGCTCAGTAGTTGGGGTGCACAGGCTTAGCCGCTCCGTGGCACATGGGATCGTCCCAGACCAGGGATTGAACTGGCGTCCCTTGCACTGCTGGGCAGACCCCTAACCACTGGACCACTGGGGAAGCCCTCAACGTGTAGTTCTTTGCATCTCCAGGTGGAGCAGGGAGAGAGGGAATCAGGAGTGGCTACAATTTTAACCCAGTTGAATCCTGTGCTGCCAAAACATGCAAGCAGTCAGGTGGGGAGGAGGGCCGGGAGCCACCCGAGACACCATGCCTGCTCACAGCCACGTTACTGGTACCCGTGGCTTGACCGGTAATTCATCTACACAGAGCCAGGAAGCCAGGGACGAAGGGCACCTCATCTCAAGCCCTCTATCCATCCTCGGATCTCTTCTTAGCACATTTCAGCTTTGTGAGTTTTCTTTGAGGCCTCGAAAGGCTCCACAAAACAGCTTCTAAAGTTCGCCAGCACCTTTCAGCACATCCTAAGGGCTCCCGAGGCCACTGGAGACGGTGCTACAGGGAGACAAGTGGAAACTGAAATGGGCCTGGCAGGCCCCAGGATGGGATGTGTTGACACAGAATCAGGGGAGGGATGCGATGCCACCACATCCACCGTTGCAGGAAACCCTCCCCTGTGACACATCACTATCAGCAGGAGGAGTCGACCTGGTCTCGTTCATCCACATCCATCCTTCCAAATACGGCAGAATGTCCCCACACAAGCAGTGTGTGCCGCTCAAAACATTCTTAGCTCCCTTTTATTTTCCTGGACCTCTGGAAAGTATTAAAAGATCACTCCAGGATACTTCTGAGGAGAGGGGGCAGCTGCCATATGTTCTGGTTCAGCGGGAGCTGAAGACTAACACTTCGGGGAGCAACCTGGTGCTTAGACTCTGAAGGCGCATACGACAAGACCTGAGATGTGAACTCCTGCAAAACGGACGCAATGTAAACCAGAAAGAAAGAAATTAATCCGGGATGAAGAAATGAGAAATTTCTATCTGGGAAGACCAGGGCCATGGGACTAAGATGCTATCGTGATCTGAAGACGGGCATATGCCAGACTCAACAGATGATGCCCCTGGCAGGGAACCAGGCCCCGTAGGGGAAGAGCACCACGATGCTGAACTTGGGATTTTCTGCTGCAGCACACATTACATTTAAAGGGGTTGCCTTTCCTATCAGTAAAAGCACAAATGAAAAACCAAATTATACACACACACACTTCCAAACCCATTACTTTGAGAATGGCTTTCCTGATGTCACTTCTGTCTCCTTCGTACAGGGACAAATGTGACGTGTGTGACTTTGGCCCTGGTTGGAGGCGGGGGGCAGTGGAGCAGAGTGGTCCAGTGGCGTGGGGTTTGGAGCTGAACTAGCATCCATGCCTTGACAAATAGAAATACTTAACTATCTGACGCTTACTGAGAGGCATTTAGATTCTTCAGGCGTTCTTTATATACAACGGAAATAGTTCCAACACCATGGTATTATTATGATAGGTCAATAAAACATCCTAAGTTAAGGACCTTGCATATGGTTTACGTTCAGTAAACAGTGGTTGCTCCTGTTTGGGGAGGCGTGAGGCCCAGAAAAGTAATGGGGCATTTTCTACGTTTGTCAGTCACGGAGCAAACTGTCCAGCTTTGTGGTGGGAGCGGGGCGGAGAGGAGCAGGGGAAGAGGGCCTGGGAGGGTCCGCTAAGGCGTTTCTCAAGCTGCCCGCCACTCTTGCCTCTCCCCACCAAGGAGTGGCTGCTCGAGGCGGGTGCCACCACGTCTGCAGGAGTGGCCTGGCCCAGCTGGTATGCTGGGGGGGCACAGTGTGAGACCCACTGCTCCAGGGGAGCCTAACGGGGGCTCCATTGCCTTAGCCGGGCAGAGGGTGAAGGGGAGCAATTCAGTGGACACTGGCCAAACTCAGGACCCTCGTGTCTGAGGCCCAGGCAGACGTCCAGCTCAAAGGTGACTTGAATCTTTGTTTCTAAGTCAAAGGCCTTGCAGAAAATAAGTTCCAGTTCTGCAGGTTAGAACTTTTAGTCTGAGGCATCTGCTTCAAATAGAGGCAGAGCTTAGAGCCTTTGTGTTGAGAACTCGGGCAGGCGGGCCGAAAAGAACACTGGGGAAGATGTTCACCCCAGCCAGCCCCTGGAAGCCAGCGGACACGCTCCCTTAAGGAGAGGGGCACGTGCCTCTGGCTCTCCAATACCCTGCTCACCAGCCCTGAGAAGAAGCTGCTGGCCGATCGGGTCATCCTGAAGTAAGGAATTCCAAATCTAACACTGGACTCAGGGTTTGAGGCGGCCTTAATCTAGGCTATAACTATTACTTGTCACTTCTCCAACTAGTAGCCCCTGCTACTGTCCTTGATTAGGTACTGAGATCCTAGGGATAAACCTTTCACTCTAAGCCCTCCCCTTTGGCCCACAAGAGCGCCTGGCTTATTCATTTTAAAACATTTTAATGTATTAAATGCTATTTTTTGTGCGGATCAGTACAGTTGCATTGTGAAGCTTTTCGAAGTTCTTATATTTAATTTTATGACATATACATGTGAGAAATAATACACCAAAGAATGTTCTGACATTTACAAAATGTCTCCCCAAAATGTAGAAAAAACTACTAAGCTTTTTTTTAAAAAAACAAAAGGACTTACCTGAAAGAGCTGGCAACATTTTGCTGAGTACATTAAAAAGAAAAATCAAAGCTCTTAATTTATAGATTGTCCCCAGAAATCACTACATTTTTCAAGTCTGTTGTTAGATGAGCTGTTCTTTCTTTTACATTTTTTTTTAACATCTGGAGTTGAGACATTAACCTATTCCATATGGTTTGCCTCAGACCGCAAATAAAGACACAATCTCGGAAAACATAACCCCAAGTGTTTCCTTTAAAGCTCGATGCAAATGATATCTTTCTCACCTTTCTACACATTCCTTGACAACAGCAAAATTTCCATCTCCTATTGTCCTTCCGACTTTATATCGTTCTGTTATTGTGGCTGGAATCTGGAAGCCTTCCTCCGACACTTCTGAAAGAATCATTAGTTTGTTTTTATTGGTAGAAAAGGGAACACAGATGTAGTGCATAGGAGACGTTTAGAAGTATCATCTAATAGACTGGCACTGATTCAGAATCAATATGTCATTTTCTGGACAGGCAGGCCAGTCTCCCACCCCTAGCCCCTTGCTGACGTTGTATAATCAACTGTTTCTACTAAAACAAATGATCAACTTAAAGAAAATGTAAAATCTATGGGGTCCATTCCCACCTATGTAAGACCAGCTAATGCTTCTGCTGAAGCGGGTTGTCTGAGGAGGAAATTTTGCTTTTCATTTCATGCCAATTTGATCAATAGCATTTATGAATACCCATGGTGTTCAGAGACATGACATTCCTAGGTAGGGAGGAAAATGCAGTTTGTAAGGGACTCTGGACCGCTTGACACCATACAAGCATGAAAAATGCCTGCTGTTTGGACACTTAGCTTTACTACATCCTGAAATAGAGATCTCCGTAAAATTCCTTATGTTAGAACTAAGCACTGATCACCGCCCCTCCCCAGTATCAATGAGCAGATTTTGGACAAATGTTCTCACCAGCAACCTGCGTAGCAGATGTTGAGTTAAAATTGCAGTATCTATTATGTCTGCGAACACAACAGTTTTGTAGTTTCAATTATGTTAGTGCCACTAACACAACACATTTTCCCCCTTAAAATGCATTTTGAAATATTTTACAAATGCCTAATAATGCTTTAAATATCTAAGGTCATAAAACTAAATAAGCCACACTTAGGTCACATAAATATAGTGGATAACCTTTAACATCTTAGGGGTATAAAAAGCCTTTTATAGCCGGGCTCTAAAATTTACATGCTTTAAAGTTATAAATCCTGGCTTCTCCCTCAGGCAACCTGAATACAAAATGTGGTGGAAGCCTAGTGCGCTTTCTAAATGTGCTCCTTTTCTGACCTTTATTACAAACTGAGACTAAACATTTCTTCTCAAAATAAAATTAAAACCTTAGGTGGCAACAGGGCTTTCTGGGCGATTTTCATATTCTCATTGAGTTTAGTCTGCAGGGCTGGAGAACGGTCAATAGAAGCTCACAACCGGCAGGCATCTTCTAAAGGAACCTTTACTTTGTTTTTGCGATCATCTCCACCCTGCACCCCTCTGGATGCTAGAGTGGATGGGATTTCTGGAAAGCATGGTATAAATGTAGGACATTTGCTGCTACTGCTTTTGTCCTTGGCATTTTGCAACCTCTTCACCTCTTTAAAGGTGACATTTCACTTTTAACCCACTAGAAGCCATCTCAGAGGTCTCCGGAGAGAGCAAGAGCTGGAGCCTTTCCTCCACTCCCTGCTCCATCTCACCCCAAAGAAGCTGTCATTTTGTATCCGTCTGAAAGATGCAGCCTAGGGATTTTTGTCTGGCCTACGGTTATTACAGGAGATGGTTGGAGAAGTTTCAAAGCCACTGTAAAGCACCCGAATTTACAAAACATCTCTCGGATGACACGGTCTTAAGGCTCTTTCCTGCATGGATAATAAAAGTAACCATCCTGATCCGTTGGAGGCAAGTCCGGTTTCAGATGGGAAATGGAAGGAGATGGTTCTATGTTTCCATGAAGGGCCCCCCTCTGGAGCACAGGGCTTGTTTTTTTTCCCCCTGACTATATAAAAATATATCTTTTAGGCCTCTGATTAAGAAGACTTAGCCACGGGCTTAGTCAAGGACCATTTTGTTTCATTAAGTAAATAAAACACATTGGAACAAAAGAAGACTTCTGGATGGCTGAACTTCATCCTTCTGGAAATACCAAAAAAGTCTGATATTGCATGGCAGTCAGGAAATAATCCTTGGGTCAGTCATGTATCGCATGTAACATAATGAAGTGTTTCCCCCAAGTGGGACTTTATTGGAAAATTAAATCCTATCCCTTCAAACAAATAAGGGGTACTGGTTCTCTAACAGTGGCTTGATTGTATCAGTTTTATACCTGAGGTCCTAAACACTTTCCCATAATTGATTTCAGCCTGATAATAACGTCCAGGGAGGAAACAAGCATGTATTAGGATACAATCTCCATTTCACAGAAGAAAAACTAAGATGCAGAGGACAGGGAAGGCTCATCCAAAACAATTCGGGAGTTAGCAGGAAACACCCATTCCATAACCCGAGTCACGTGACCACTTGCTAAAGTGAATTTGCTGGAGGTCCAAAGAATATTTTTGCCATTTGCCACCAATTCAGTCTTTTGGTAAAGCCAGATGTTCACATATTGACTTTACTGAAGTCTGAGTGCCTCTGCAGGGCTATCTCAGTCAAAGAGAAAACGTGTCTCTCTTTTTATAGAAGTGCACTGAATTTGGAAAACAAAGGCAACAGTTAGCCCCTTTTATTTGCAAGGAGGGCAAGAGCTGGCCTTCTAAGAATGCTTACGCCTTTGGAGGGTGGGAAAGGTCTCCACATTTGGCTGACTCGCTCTTCCCAGCCCCAGAGAGCAGATACCACTCCTGGTGAGAGCCACGTTCGCTCCTGCCCCCTTGAAATGACCCTGAGCTGCTTCAGGGTCATTCTGCTGGAGAAATGTCAGCTTTCTGGACTAAATTTAGCCAACCCATTCTCCGTCTGGATACAAGCTATGCCTTCTCCTCAGACACCACATCCCAAGCTTACCACCTTCTCCGGGTCCATCGTTCTCGTCCATTGAGCTGCAGACTTTGGTAGATGCAAGTGAAGTGGAGGAGCCGCCATGCTGAGAGCTCTGGAGGAAAATGGAAACAGAGAATAAAAACTGTGGATCCTGCCCCATGTCTGCAGGTGCTGTGCCCAGCCCAGAAGCTCGGGCAGCAACTGTGCCCACTGCCACGGAGGGGACTGGTCTCCACGCCCAGAAAGGGAGGCGCTCGGACCACTCAAGGGGGACTACTGCGCCCCACCAGCTCCTTAACCAACGGTGGGTGGTGTTAACTGTGCCAGGCTCATCCTTGTCGATTTGGACGTTCCATGACTCTCATTCCATTTTCTCAAAATTAGCATCCTTTGCTCACTGTTTAGGCATGGCAGATTTGAGGTGCCTCACCTCACTCTTCCATAGTCTATCTCCAAACAGGCTTCTTACAAGTGGTCAGTCTGATCTCTTTTTTTTTATTCTTACCATAGAAAAATTTTTTCTTCAGTTTGATTTTTATGGAATATCCTTTAAAAAAATATTCAGCTTTGCCACATCCTTGGGGAAAGATTAAAGAGTAGGTTTGTTAATTCCACTTTGTGATAAAGACATAAGCACTAAGCAAGTTATTGATACGTTAAATGTTATGTAACAAGAAACATTTGCTTATCATAATTACTTTTCTTCCTGAGGCAAAGAAGAAACTAAAAGCCTAAGCCTTGTGATTCAAATTCTGGGTGTATTTGGACTCAAGATTCATGAGAGCAAACAGGGTAACAACTATATTATAAGGCTCAGAGCGTGTGCCAAGTCGCTTCAGTCGTGTGTGACTCTTTGCAACCCCATGGACGGTAGCCCACCAGGCTCCTCTGTCCATGGGATTCTCCAGGCAAGAATACTGCAGTGGGCTGCTATGCCCTCTTACAGGGTATAAAGCTCTGAGGACAAAATAATACCAAATATTTAATACTGGGATCAGCTACGAGGCAGTATTTTAACAATGCATCTTTCCATCTCTGCATCTGTTCCTTGAGAAAACAAGGTGCACATATCGATGCTGTTTCTAAGTAATGAACACAGCTTGTCCTAAAAGATCCTCCTTCTGTTTGCCTGGGTTTATCCACTTGGTTGGCCTGATGGGAGCCAGGAGGTGGTGAGGGGGCGGCATTGGCTCGGGGTGTCGGCTGTCTGTGGAGCAGAGAGAAGGGAGAGAGAATCTGTAGCTGAATTAATAATGAAGTGGCAAGAAGCAATGTTGACCTACTTTTCCTCTGCTTACCTGTCTCCCTTCAACCTCCTCCCCATGCCCTCCAGCCTTAAGTGTGCACAAAGCTGGAAGGAAGAGTTTCACATACAGTCATTGTGCCCAACAGCACCTTGCATGGCAAATTCAGAGACTTCAGTTTTCACCCAAAGGATGAATATAACTGGGAAAATGCTACTTCAGTCACTGTGGGGCCATTTGGGTCAACTGCACAGCATTCCCCGCGGTGTGTTAAGATGACCATGTTCCATGAGACAAGTTCATCCAAGCTGACAGCTGCCATAATGGGGACAAAAGTCAAACTCACAGCCGTGACACATCTGCTTCCTCCTAAGACTTTCTGGAAGTTTGGTGGTTAGTCTGGGAGTTTGGTGGTTAGTCTAGAAGTTTTGTGATTAGTCTGGAAGTGTGGTGGTAGTCTGTGTCGTGTGCCCTTTATTTTCCAGGATCGTAAGAATCCCCCATCCATCAGCCGAGCCTGGTAGCTTGAGCTGTTTCCATCCACTCTCACTCAACCTCTCCTTGTGGCCAGCAGTGCCCATTCGTCCTCTGTCAAGTCAGAAAGAGGGATTCAGACTGTGGCCCTGTCAGATGGCTCTGACACTAACTGTAGCCACAGCCAGCTCTCTCCAAGGCACTGTGAATGTCTGAGCCTCTGAGCGTGCTCTTTTATGAATGTCTGTTTGTGAAAACCTTGTATTTATAGTATTGGAATAGGAGGCTGAAACAAGGCAGATTTACAAGGTCAAGGTCTGGAGAAAAGAAACATTAGTGCTACCACATTCGAGGGGAAGGTGTGTGTTTTCCAGAACAGGAAGATCTTTTATCCCTGGGGTCACTGCTTTTGCTGTAGACATAATCCTGTTCCAAGCAGAAAAACAGTAAAGAAATGTTTACAATGTAGACTTTCTCTTCTGAGCCTTTCAATCCTTGAATTTCTTCCTCCAGCATCACAAATGGTGTTTAATAATGCAGACACATTGTGGTTTGGGGTGGCAGGTGCTGTCCCATCATATGGTGTTTTAGAATACAAAGACACATTCTTTCAGAATCAAGCATTCAAATTAATAGACTAGTAGCGTATTTCCTAGCAAAGATGCCTACAACTTATGGACTCGATTCCAAAATCTTGTTCTTTTAATAAGAACACCAGACACTCAACACAGAACACTCACCCAAATAATCTGAAAGCATTCTTTTAAACTGTAATGTTTAATAAACTTGCTGGATATTATTCACTAAACTGCCTTATCAACTAATGAATTACATTTTCAACAATGCCACCAATTGTACGATGCCCTGAACGCTTGCTACAGTGCCAGCTGTGTTTTTCTCTGCCTTATGAACAAAACCCCTCAAGGTTTTAGGCTCTGGTTTAAGAAAAAAAAAAAGGGTTAACACAAGTCTGCTTATGCTTAAAATTGCTTATTTTCAACTTTACTTTTCAAAATGTACTCCAGGTCATTTCAAATTTCATGCTATCTGAAAGTAACAATTGTAAGAGAACATTTAATTACAAATACGGTACTCTAAAAATGGAAAGTTCTCATTTCATCCACCATGCTCAAATACAGTAAAATAAATGTATTCAATTTCTCGTTACTTCTGCTTTTCCTCAAAGAAGTAAAGTGGTTACACGTTATACACCTTTCCAGGACAATGACCATTCATGGATTCAAAGAATTGCAGGAACTGAAATGGACCTTAAATATTACTTCTTCTATCCTACTTCCATTGAGAGACCAAATGCCCACTATAAAAATCCCAGCCACAGGGTCAAACGGCCTCTGTGCAAACAGCTCCAGTACTGAACCCGTTGTTTCCCGAGGCAGCCCGCTAATTGTTAATAAGGTGAGCTATGTTCCATCTGTCATTCTAATCTCTCACCTCCAGAGCCACCCAGTACAGTGCATTTCCCAATAGGACAAGGCTTCCAAAATTTGGAAAGAGCCACGGAACCCCTTCTGTGTCTTCTCTTTTTCAATTTCAGTAATCTTAGTCTCTCTGGTTATCTGTTGTAAAACGGGACCCCATGACCCCTTGATTCTCCATTTGTCAATATCTCTGGTTAATGCTGGTGCTCAAAGCAAATGAAATATTCTAGGTGTGCCCTGACCAACACAGAACAGAGAAGGGTAGTGTTTTCTTCTTTGTGAATAGAATACCAATGCACTTTAAGATCATATTGGCTTATAGGTAACAACATGACTTTGAAGCCTATATGGTGTCAGATCTCCATATTCTGTGTTTGATAGGTTAGTATTTTGGGTCGAGTCGAAGACTTCTCAATTATTCCTGTTAATGTCAAATTTATTACATTCCTATCCTTCCAGCCTGTTATTTTCTGGATTCTCAGTTTATTACCTAACATATTGCACTCTCTCAGTTGAAGCCATTCAGATCATGGCCCTCTATGTACCCTCGTCACTACTCCTAAATATACTACCTTAGACAGACTGTGAACATTTTGATTATTGCCTTAAGTCTGATTGAAGGTTTTTGAACCTAATACAGGGGAAATGTGTAGTTCATGTTCTTTAGAATTAACCCAATGAGATGAATCAGTCTTTATTTATGACCTACATAGAGCTGAAGAGTCCACTTATATTTTGCCATGCTTATAGATGAAATCAATTCACTAATTTTTTTCAGAGAACATAAACCATTTAATAGTATACACAATCATAAGATTTTGTGTTTGCTTCAGTCAGTTTGCTAATTCCAAGGCATATGGTGTACAGTGAAAAACATAGTTATTTTAGAATTTAATACAATTAGCTGCTCTAAGAGATACTGTGACATTTGAAATGTCATCACCTCAAAGCGGATTTAATGGGAACCAGGTGGACAGGTTGCTGGCACCTGGATGCTTTTATGGCACACCTTCATAAAACCACTGCCCTAAGTAAGAACACATCCTAAGTGTAGCTATTTAGCTTGGGATCATGTAACAGATGGAGAACATATCACACTTTTTGAAGTAAGTGAGAAAGCTGACATAACAGTTCTAACCACATTTTACCAAGATGTATCTGATGACTATGTGATAAAAAAGTTCATTTCAAATATAAATGGTCTGAGTTACTCCTGCCATTTGTATTCATATTATTGGTGTTACTCAGCTGGGGTCCACACCAAACAAAGGTTACAGAAATATCCAATCGATCTGACTGATGTAAGCAAGGGAGAAAAATTTCACAAGATAACTTTAGCTCTGTCTTGATAATTGTATTATTTCCATTTCATATTTTGTCTTGGTGTATGGTTATTACCTTGGTAATCTTTTTTTTGGAAAATGGCAATATAAGAATTTAAACATCAACTGGATCGATTTTATAAAGGAAACACAACCAACAAATAGTTAACGAACTCTTATAATTGTCTTGGTGATCTTGACTTGAGGTCTGTAGAATCTCTAAAGATTACCTCATGTAGCAAAATTAATTCATAATCTTGGTGTAGAGAGCTTGAGACCCAAGGGACTGTGTGTGCATACAGAAAAATCATACATTTACTTTGCAAATGGGTAAAGAACAATAAGCTGATGACATCAATATGTAATAATTAATAAGGCTCTATTACTTGAAACAAGGCACAAAAGAAATTCCTTTTCCCAAATTCCTTTGTCTGCATTCTCCATAGTATGTTTAAACCTAACGTTTATGGCACAGGCAACCATGTGCATAACTCAGAATGAACAGTGAAACATATAAAAGCTTATCATAAAGTTTTTAAAAGACTATAGAACTGGTATTCATGAAATTGGTTTACTTAGAGAAGAGAAAAAGAAAATGAGAATATTGGCATTAAACCCATGATAGCGAAACCACGGGCGCCAAGATTTCAAAAGTGAAGGTATTTAGTTATGACTGTCGGGCAGTGTGCTCTGCTTCCGCTGTTCGGCTGCTAGTCATCATGCTCACTTAAAGCCAGGATCTATACACTCCGAATCTCAACCATTGGTCTTGGCTGGCACCAGGTCTCCTCTTAGAAGGGGCACTCTGTGAGATCATCGTTTGAAGGGGGACCAAGAAGCCATCTAGTTTATACCCTCCCAATAAAATAATTCCCTCCATGATTTACTGCTCAGTTTGGATTCCCAGCCTGTAAAGAAGGAAGCTAGTCACTACTTTTTCAGGCACGTGCTCCATTTTATTTTAAACTCTTTATTCAGAAAGTAAAGCACAATTTGGAATTTATTTCATTTGTAAAGTGAAAGTGAAAGTGGGACTTCCCTAGTGGTTCAGACGGTAAAGTGTCTGCCTACAATGCGGGAGACCCGAGTTTGATCCCTGGGTAGGGAAGATCCTCTGGAGAAGGAAATGGCAACCCACTCCAGTACTCTTGCCTAGAAAATTCCATGGACGGAGGAGCCTGGTAGGCTACAGTCCATGGGACTGCAAAGAGTTGGACATGACTGAGTGACTTCACTTTCACTTCCAAACATTCCTTCCAGTTGTACCAATTACTGCTTTCAGCATTGACTATATCTGGTGTCCATGGAAACAATAAAGAGAACCAATTAAAGCAAATTATACTTTCAAAGTTAAAATGAACCTAGTAAAAGTGTGTTAGATTTAAAACATATAGAATTTCAGACTTCTATAATTTTAATGTAAATTATTTTTTCCAACAAGGCCAGTATAATATATTATGAACGAAATAGATTATTGGTTTTAATTCTATATTAAAGTTGGGTAATCAAGTATTTTCTTATATATTTATTATAGTTATTTAACTTTTATATTATATAAATATATAATAAAACATTACATATTTATTTATAATAAATATATAATATCATTTGGTGCTTTTAAAATAACTTTCACACACACACATACCTATATATACATACACATTTTTCCCCCTGCAAATTAGGCAACCTTGGGAAAAATGCCTTCATGCCTAAGAGAAAGTATATTTAAAATTTCTTTTTTTTTCTTTTTCAGGAGAAACAGTTGCCAATTTGTTTGATATATTCACTCTTAAGGCAAACCTGAGAGGAAAGGAATGATTTTACTCTAACCAAGTAAAGCAGAGTTCTTCGCCAGGCAGTCTTAGTTCCCTGTTACTGTCAGCATTTGATACTTTGGATGTCATGCGATATCACTCTGCAGTATCTTAAGTCTCACCTACTGATGCTCATCACGTCACAAAACACCATAAATATGATAATGAAGGTAAACGTTGCTCCACACAGTCATTTCATTTTCAGTGTCTACTTACCAAGTTTTCTGAAAGAAAGTCACTGAACAACATAGGCAGTTTTTCCTGTTTATTATATAGTTATTCTAAGGGGTAAGCGTAACAACATTAATGTTGAGAGGAATAACATGGTCCAGTGGGAAACACAAAGTACAACATTTTACAATGAAACCACAGCACACTGATGGAGCTTTCAAAACCGGGTAGTTCAATGGAACATTTCAGCATTGCACTCTATAAACCCTGCTGATGGCCTCAACTGACGGATTTTTAAAACCTGTTGCTGTTTAAAACATTTCTAACACCAAATGTTCTTTTTAAAGAGAATACATATCCAGGCAACTCAAAATGTAAGCAGGAAATATATCAACCTCTTTATAAAAATCTTATCCAAATTTGAAACATTCATAGTGTATTTTGAAGTTAAATGTCCTGAGAATAAACTCGATTCCTTGCTTACTGATGAATATAAACTCAAAGAAAAATCACAAGAAAATTAAATTTCATAGTTCTTTGTCTGTGACCTTTCAGATACCTTCCACCCTAGCTTCAAAACCATTTTGTGGCCATATATAATATAAACACCCATGTATTACATGCATCATTTACACTATCTTGGAATTTATCCATCATCTTTACTAAAACGAACCACATTTTAAAGACACTATATATCATGCACCCTGAAAAATTATAGCTAGGGCCTCAGATTTCCTATCTTTTCCACATGTGTTACAGGTACAAAATTACAAGTATTTTTCAGCTGACAGTATAACAAACTGCATCAGGCAACTGATATATTGAACTCAGTATATCTCTAATTTTCACAGTACACTTCTGTGGGATACTGTTGTTACTGACATGCACAATTAGAGATGCTAATCAGGCTAATGCAAATAGGCATAAATAGACAACGTATGCATATATAGTATATTCACTCAGTTAACAGTTTCTAGTGTGTATATATTTATACAGATATATACACACATGGCAAGTATAGTAAGGTTACTACTGAAAATACATGAACAGTTTTGAATCATGTTTGAAAGAACATACAGACCTGCCTTATAGGTTATCTGGCTCCGTTAGTTTGGATTTTCTTCTATTCATGTTTCAGTACAATACCCAGCTACTCACAACCCTATAAATCAGCTTTTTAAATGAATATTGATTGACAATTGCCACATATCAGACACATTAGAGAAACATCAGTGATAGTATATAATCACTTTAATAGTTGACTATCAAGTCACAACAATATAAGTATTAATGAATGCGTATATTTAATAGTTAATAAAACTGAATTTGTCTGAATTTGAAATTTTTTGTTTGTTTATCTGGTTTCCAAATTGTTTAAATCAGTACATCTGCCTATTATTTGGAACCATTTTGCCATACTAGTTTAGCAAACTACCTTTGAACTTAAACATGCCCCAATTAATATGTCATGTGTAATGATTTATGACAGAAAGGTTTTACATACAATTCCACAAGAGCCAGTAACTTACAAGGCTGTGTCACAAATACCATACTTTACTATTCATGGTCTACATAATACTTACATAATACTTACATAAGCACACCCATATACACACTGATCCTTGCAAATTTATACGAATGCCTACACACCTGGGTAGATATATGCCACATATGAAAAATTTAGTAGTTCAATAGCTAAAATGTATGGAATTATTTTTCAAGGATATTATTCTATATATTAATTTATTTGTTTTAAGAAATGTGGTTTTTAGATTTCATTGTTTTTAAATGAAAAAAAAAAACATGTATAGATTTACACTGGATGTAACCAAAACCTCTGCTGGTTAACACAGGGAACCCATATGGCAATTGAATGCTGGTTCAAAATATTTTTAGAAGATACTTGATTTTTTAAAATATTTAGATGAGCCAATTTAAGAACACAGGGGTGTGTGTAAATGGGTGGACCTGAAACTTCTTAGAAGTCTACGACAGTATGAAAACATGGAAATTTCTGCCCCATCCCATCCCCACCTAATTAATTAAGCAAGGCAAAGAAGAAACAGCCATGTGGCTTTCAGAACCAGTCTTTTGAGTTCACAATGAAGTTTATACTTGATAAATGATTAGGATTTGCCTTTCTAAAATGCTAAAAGCAGGAGTATATTTATTACATTGTTCTCTATGATGACTAAAGGAAAAAGAATAAAAAAAGGATCCAATTGTTACCTAGAGTGCAGTGTCTTCACAGAACAGGTTTACCATAAGGACAAAAATGCATTGCTTTTCCTGGAGGTCTCTTCTGCCCAGGAGAACAATTTAAAAATTCAGTGTCTAATATTCTACAAAGAATTCTGTAAGTAAGTAACTCTTAAGTGCCTATAAATCATCAATTCAGTTCCACCAAAAAACTGAAAACATCTAGTTTGATGCTAAGGATTTTTTCATATATATTTCTGTTTTAGTATAATGGAATTATGCTCTGCATAGAAAGAGATCTCAAAGTCTATAAATGGTGTGCTGTTTCAATCTCTGAGGGATTTTAGTTTCAAAAAGTAAATGATATATATTGCCTCTGAACAGCCCTTTAATAAAAGTCATATGTTCAAAAGATGAAATGCCGTGGAATAGCATTTCCCTTAGAACCGCTTGAATGGAAAGTTTGGCCATGATATCTATCGGCAATTAGCACAAGTCCAGTTCCTTTTTGCCATGTCTAAACAAAGCCCTGGGCTTCATATCAGTTGGCGATATCTGCCACTTACCCAGAACAAATAGCGTTTATTGGACCTTTCTAAGCAGTAGCTGTCCAAAAGATTGACAGTTCAGGGAAGTTAAAATTACTAGAATTTATTTTTGTTCTGGACTATCTGACCCCCACCAGATTTAAGGTAACTGTTTCACTGCTTTCTTTGCGTTTTTGACAGTTCAGTCAAATACATACTAATCTTTTATGGACTCAACTGTATTAAGTAATGCATTTTACGAAGACATAACTAGAACAGACACCAGCACAGGCAACCTCACAGATGTTTACTGTTTCAGCTAAAACAAAGCAGCCTTTTGATCTCAGCAGGAGTCTCTGTTCACAATTTCTATTGGAAACAGTTTTAAAACCTGAAGTCTGGATCAGGTATTATTATGAACTGTTCTTTCAAGATGGAATGGTTCGGCTTGCGGTTCTCAAATAACCTGCCAGAGAAGTGTCTTTCTCTCCAACAGACAGGATAATAAGGCACTAATTATTACAAGGCTAAATTTTCAAATGCTGTTAGGTTGCCTGGACTTTTAAAAAAATATTCTTCTTATGGTTGGAGTATTTTATTCACTTGGAAAGTGAGATAGTAGCATATGTAACTATAAACCAAATGGTAAAATTTGATAGTTGAGCAATTTATCAAGGAGATAAATTGATAACATTTAAAACATTATATGACAACTGAATTTCTCTCCATCTTGAATCAAACATTTTGTTTTTAAATTCAATTTTCAAGTAAAATTTTGGGGAAAAAAACAAGTACAAACCTCCAAATGGCATCATTCATTGTGAATTTATCACCTACTGAGATATGTCAAGCCTGTGAAATGGCAAAACCATGCTATACAAGTCTTACGTCGTTAGTGTTTGAACTAGTAACACTAAATGATCACTAGGGCGTGGCTTAAATACAACAGACCATACACATTAAATTCATTCTTAACATTCAGCTTTAAAAATAAATGTTTTATGTTTAAGCGAAGCTGACTATAATTTCTAAATAGAGGACTAGGAAAGCAGAATTAGTAGGTTAATGCTTAACAATGGGTTATAATCATAGACTTAGTTTAACACAAAGGAGCTTTGCATATGAAAATTTCCAAAATACCAGTAACATCTAGCATGTATCAGAATAGAGATTTGGCTATTTGGGACCTGATTTATATAGTACTGTTTAAAAGAATTTTTGCTTTTCAAATTGGTTTTTTGGAGGAAGTCCAGACACATTTTTTTTAGGTCTGTATGTTTAAAAAAAAAAAAAAGTTTCCTAACTTCAGCCTTTATACATTTGAAAAATTGCATACATGATTGTAAGGAGGAATTATATAATTTATAGTAATGACATTAAACAAGTTTTTCATGTTTAATCTATGCTTATGCTGTTTTCAATGAAAGATAAGTATAAAGAGTAAAATTTACTTTTAACAACAAAAATAAAGTTCCTAATGCTTAATGTAAGTCTTCACGAGTTATATATTTCACATGACAGTTTCTCCTCATATGTTAATTCACGTATGAGGAGTATGATAAGTAGCTCTGAAATACTGTCTAGGAAGAAAAAGAACTCTAATCAAATACTTTTATTAATTTGTAATAAAAGTACTTAAAAATCAGCAATCCAAATTTTAAGAAGACTATATAACTTTAGGGGAAAATGTCTGCTTAGTACCATTTGAACCTGCTTGGCCAGAAAATCTGCACAGAAAGGGACAGAAAAATTGTATCTACATGTCTACTTCTGATTAAAAAGAAAGCCCCATCTAAAGAAATTATGACTTTGTCTTGCTACACCATTAGTGTGTTCTGACACTAAGATCGGGCCCATATATGAAATTCATCTAAAGCCAGGTCTGGCACAAAACCCTCACCAATTGAGCCCATTTGTGTTCAATCTCCTCAATCAAATTAATCAAATCTTCTCAATAGGAAAAAAATAATCTCCTTCAAGAACTAGTATGAAATGCCTGGATATTTCCTTTTATATGATTTGGGCTTTATCATTTCAAGGTATGCAAAACTCTTTTGTGTATTTCGCTGTTAGACTTTCGCTTAGGAAACGTGAAACCTTCACCCAACCACAAACCATATACACTGCTCCATTGTGTCTTTTACACTGAGTCTCCTACTGAATCCAAATCATCCGAAGAGAGGGGGCGATACAGGTCCTGTAAGACGAAGGGCGGTACAGATTTGTTTACTTGGGTTTCTTAGGTGCCCTGAGGCTCTCTTAGGAGTGGAGCAACACCGAATGGGCATCCTTGGTTTCTAATGTCATCAGACCTTCTAAAGTCACCACATTTGGATGAGAGGAAAGATCATAGCTGAGAAGCCATCTAAACAGATGCAAAGGATGCTCTTTTGCCTTCTTGGCTTGAGCTGCTCATGAGCTTTTGCCTTCCTTTCTGTGCAGTTGAGTTCTACAGCCTGAGGTCTGTCAGTGCCACCTTGCTACTATGTGTCAAGGCAATTCTTCCTCAGACACTTCCATCCCATTCTGGGAAGAAGAGGAACATGCTTGCCTCACACAATAATTGACCAGGAGCCCCAGCGGGCATTCAGCAAATTCCGGTCCCATAGCAGCAACCCAAGGGTTACCATTTGTGTACTGCATACACCCAATAAGCACTGCGTTTTCAAAACTATATGTGTGGAAGACAGAAAGAATGCGAACTTGACCTCCTTACTCCCTTCCCAAAGTTCTTCCTGGTTATCCAAAGGCTCACCCATCACCTCCCCTCTTCTTCCCTCCGCCTCCTTCTGCTACAAGATCCTTCTGTTGGTCGCCAGGCAACCAGCTCATATCTGCAGAGAGTGTCTAGAATCCTGGCTTCCTTTCTAATTTGAACCACCCACTCCTCACATCATCTGACTGATCAGATAATCTACAAAAGTCAGCCATGTGGGAGTATAATGGGGAGCTTCATTCGACCTACACAATGTAACACGTTTCTTCCTGATGTATTAAGGAATGAGACCCCAGAAAGTTCATGGATAGAAGAGATCCTCCAGGATCTGCTTCTGTGACCAAACACTTCTAGACAGCAATTTAAATGACAGTGTTTAGGAAAAATAGGACAGTTACTCGGTACACTGCCATCGGGATTTTCATCAAGAAAAGTATCTGGCGTGCAGATTTCTATTGTATAGGACTATTCTAAAACACGGAAGGAGGTAACAAAATGTAATTTTAAGGGAAGGAAAAAAAGCTGATTAAACCATCACAAATGATATAAATAAAAATAAAGTTTTTTTTAATTTGTGAAAAAGCAGTCAAATGTTTCAATAATCCTTAAAAAAAAGCAACTTACATTCCTGTGTTTCAAAATGAGGTATGAAGTGTGAGTGTGTGTGTGAGTGTGTGTGTTGGTGAGAGAAGCAGCCAACTCATTTTCCTGGCCATGTTGCTAGGCAACACAGAAGGAAAAATAGAAGTAGCTACTGTTTTCCAATTTGCAATAAAAAGAGTTATATTTATTCTTTGAAGTGTCTTCTTTTAGCACTTGCCATCTTTCACTTATTTCAGTATTTCCTGCATAGGAGTACAGGCAACCATTTGAGAAGAATATTAACCAAATTTGAAACAGGATCAGTTTTTAGGGATATTCTAGGCTCATTTTAACTGGGAGGGATTATTTGATGTAGTTGCCTCCACACCAAGATGAAAGCTCCTCTCACTAAAGCAGCTGGGAATGCTTCCACTCGTTGACATGGTACATGGATGGAGGATGTTCATTTATGGCCTAAATTCAAAAGCCTGGAAACTGAACCATCTCTAAACTATCTCGTGCTCTGCTCACAACATGTGCTTAATAACTGTTTTCAGATGATGATAAACCTTTGTCTCCTTAAAACAAACGGGATTGTTTTTTCCCTCTCAAGTACGGGTCTGGCATTGGTAGCTTAAATGACAAAATGAAGACTCTCTAAGAGGACCATCCCTTATAATTACTTCCCAAGCGCTGGCAGTGTTAATTACACAAGCCACCGGCCACAGAGCTGCTCGGAGCTGGATGGAAATTTTCTGCCTCAGTTGGACACAGTCGTAGGGAAGTAGGGAATACAGAGGGAAGCAGGCGCACATTCTAACCTCATTTGCCAACAAATGGACAGCTGTGCCAAGCGTTTCATGTCCCCAAGATGGAAGTCTCCTCCATATAGCCAGCAGGAGAGATGCTCAGGTTGTTGGCAGGGAGTCTCAAACACTCTAATCTAACCTCGACAGCTAAGCATGAGCTGAATCCTGAATCTAATGTAATTAGTCCAGAGGATGACGGGAGAGTTCAATGCCAGGCGTACTCTCCAGAGTATACACTTCAAAAGAGAGACTGTTCTATGCGAGAGGGCCCCATCTGACCTATTGATTTTTAAATTAGAAGTTTACTTTTATTTTTTGGACTTGCTGTGGGGCATACAGGATGTTAGTTCCCCAGCCAGGTATTGAACCCATGCTTTCTGCGTTGGGTGCATGGAGTCTTAACCACTGGACCACCAGGAAAGTAAGTCCCTGTCCTATTTCTAATGGCTTGCCCTTATAGACAGGGGCCTTGCTGGGGAACATTTATGAGAAAAGAACCACTCATTACCCCTTCCTCCACTCAACCACAGACATCTGGGAGATTAAATGAATCTGGATCTTTCTTTTTGTAGTAGGTCACTAATGATTTCTATACTTTAAAACGCCAAATTATCCTGTGACCAAGAAGAAAGCATAGGTATAACACTCAGATGGAACTGGAGTAGAATGATAACGTTTTCTATCTGGAAAGAGTCTTTTGTTTTGTTTTTTGAGGGGGCCTGGAGAGGACCGCAGACTTACCTGCGATAACACAGCCGTTTAGTAGAGGAACTGGTGCCCAGCTCCAGGCCTCACTGGATCATCTAAACAAGGCACACCTGACATTCGGAGGTTCAGCGGAGCAGGATGATACAACCTGCTATGTTGGCGGGCCAGGCTCCAAATGGATTAGGGGTTGACTCAAGTCCCCTGCCCACCACTTTAGAGGGTGTGTGAACACAACCTTGGCAGGAGGCTTGCAAAGGGGTGCTTCCCTCTCGGAGGCAGTGTAAATGTATGGAACGTAGAAGTCTCATTTTAAAGCACACAGGACAAGAGACCAAATTCAAGAATCCAGGTTTGAGTTCAAAAGTTGTCAAGGAGCCCTCACCTATTAAAATGTTCAGGGAACAGCATCCTCAGAGTTCCTATGAGCACACACCCCTCCCCACCTCGCCTGTGAATTCGGGACACTGAAAGGCCCCCTGTTGCCTCCACTGTACCATCTGCCTCCTCCCCGTCCCACTACTTTTATTCTTGCCTCAATCCTACTGGAAAGGATAAATCGGGTTGTGAGCGGATCCAAACAGCAGCTCTCCTATCCAGAAAGAAGAGCTTACCCCCAGCCTCTCCCTTAGCAATGCAGAAACTAACACCATTTCCGGGAGCCTGGGACTCTCATCTCCAAACTCAGTCAGTGTCTCCATTATTACACAAGAAATTACAAGAAACACGCAGGTTGTGATGAAAGAGAAGGTGCTCGGCGTGGGATTCATTCACAAAAACACAGGTCACACGTACCCATCTGTGCAGCACAGACCCTCAGTGGCTCTGGATCACCATCCTCTGCCATAAAGCAAGTCCCGCCAGGGCCCGCCTACCTCTCCAAACCAGGCACTTTCCCTTCTTAAGGAAGGCTGGTGACCAGCGATCAGGCCTCCAGTGAAAATCCTTACAGCCCAGGAAGTTTATAAACCAGTGCCACTGAAGTCTTTGCGTGTTCCGGACAAAAAGAGAAAGGTGTTTAGAAGTGAAGCAACAACTGTCTATTCTTCTTGGAATGAAGATCAGGACAATTTTTACTGGGAAACTTAAGGTCCCAAGTCCTAGCTAAGAGAAACCAGAGCCAAAACCAGTGACCCACTGTCGGTCACCTCCTGCCCTCACCTGGTTCTTCCTTAGAGACAAGCAGCCCTAACTCGAGAGGGCTGTTTGCTGGCACCGTGCCATCTGTACAAAGAGGTGGACAGGTCTTAAATGGGGAGCTCGCTTATTCTCTTACCCTCTGCTTCCGCAGGCTTCCGGGGCTGGTGGGTGATGGGCTGGGAGACTTGCCCGAGCGCGGAGTAGAGAGCTGACTACCCGGGGTTCCATTAACTGGAAGCACAGAGAATCACAGAGAGAAAAAAAAAATGGCTTATTAAAGAATTCCCCTGACAAATCCGCTTCACAGAGCAACAAACAATTAAAGAGGGACATTTGCTAAAATTCCAGACACCTTTTTATCTACAGTCCTGAACACTAGCTTCAGGGAGAAACCTTCTTCAGAAATTTACTTGTTTTGTGAATCCTGTGTTAAATATAGCAGCAGGTTATATATATATATATAAAAGTACTTTGCACAACTTTTCTGGTGATTTATTAATGATGCTTTTAACTGTGCCCAGAGATATGAGGCATGTGGTTCTGAGACATTTTTCAATGAAATTCATGCTTAATTCTTTAGTTGAGCTTCCTAGTACAAGCCAGTGGGAGTAAGTATTAGCACAGCTCATAAGCGATATTCCCAGTGACTTGTGAAAGCAGATGGCTGTCTTTGTAAGAGTTAAGAAATCGATTCTAGTTAAGTTTCTGCATCCACTTGTGCCCGGTACATCCCCCAGCCTAACTTGGAAGGACCTGACTCCAGCAGGACGAAGTAATTGGCACAGACACTCAAACTCCTCAGTTAGTTTGTCCTGCTGTTGAAGATAAAACTGTTTTTTTTTTTTCTTTTAAATAGGTTTAAATCACCAGAATCAACCTGTCTCTCAAAACTGCTACACATTATCCCTAGACTGAGTCAAAGTCACAGAACTCAAGTAAGGCATCCTTTTCTCTTTGTAGCAGCCCCTCTAAGAACTGACAAAACACTTAAAGACGTGACTCTACAAAGATGTATCAAGTCTGCCACTACCCTGCCTATAAAAATGTCAACTTTTCTTTTGTTACATGTTTTACATCCACAGCCAAGGAAGTCGGGTTAGCAGTGAGACACACACATTCTGCAGGGTGCAACATAAACATTTTTCCATGAGGGAGAGAGCGATCATGCATTTAACTTACCTTCTATGAGTTCTAACATGGACACAGTTTCAGTGTCTAACCTGACAAGAGCAAGAGGCGAAATCCCTTCTCAGCACTAAACCCAGCACCGCGGAGGGAGGAGGGAAGCGGCTGGATTAGTTAGGGATGGCTAAGGCTGCTCCCAGAGCAGGCTGAATGAGATGCAGGATTCATCAGCAGATGCCTTTCCTGCGTAAGGCTGACGTCTTCCAGGCAGCAGTGGGAGGTGCGGGTTCTGTCTTAGGCTACATCAAAGGTGTCAATTAAGCCTCATGCCAACGCGGAACCACCGCATCCCCCACTGCAACCCCCACCGCACCACGGCCTCCCGGAAGCCGAGTCCTTTCAGGGTGCTCCACACTGAATCATAACCAAGTGCCTCTGGGGGCAAGAGCCCTAGTGACTCATATGAAAATCAAAACGACAAGACCTCTTCCGAAGCCCAGTGACTCTCCGGGAACAAGGGGTAATAAGTCCACCCTCAGAAAATTCAGTGGCGAGGTACATGTTTATTGATTTTTCACACACAATGTTTGCACCAAAGCTCAGGGCCCGTGCATGTGGGAAGTTCCTTGTTTTGTCATCTTCTCCAAAGACCTTTAACAAATGTCACAGAACTCATGCTGTACTAATTTGTGTTTTGCCTTTGAAATTTATTTGGTGACTCCATCTAAAACACACGCAACTACACACTTTCCTTTTTTTTTAACAGATTGAAGTAGGCAGCACCAAGAATGCTTTGATTCGTGTGCCTTCTCTGGTCCTGTCTTTGTTGAATGAGCCTGCTGCCTAGGGTGACTCTAACAGGAAGGGGTCTGAAACAGGCAAGGACTCAGGAACTGTGGGCAGAGGCAGAATCTACAGCTAATAAGGCAGGAGATGCCTTAGGGTTGAAAACAGGCTCTGGGAATATCATCTTTGCCCACATTCTACATCACTTTACATCTTTACATCACCCCTACGCAGACTGGGAAAAAAATGAGCAAATGGGAAAGCAAACACAGTACTCACATTTTTTACTTTTGGGACTCTAATCTCAGCCAGTGGAACATTAAAAAAAAAAAAAAAGATAAAGTGCATGCCCAGTAAAACTGTTCTAGGAATAGTCAACTTAAAATAGCAAAACAAAACAACAACAAAAAGTTTGCATCTCCTAAGTACTCACTATGCCTGCATCTCAGCTTATCAAAAACTTACTTTCCATGGACTAGTTAACACACTTAAACCTTTTATATATATACACATATACGTATATACGGGGCTTCCCAGGTGGCTCAGTGGTAAAGAATCCACCTGCCAATGTAGGATGGCATCCATCTGTGGGTCGGGATGATCCCCTGGAGGAGGGCACAGGAACCCACTCCAGTATTCTTGCCTGGGAGATCTCATGGACAGAGGAGCCCTCCGGGGTCCATGGCATCATGAAGAGCAGGACACCACTGAGCAACTGAGCATGCACGCACCTACTGTCTGTTTGCGCGTGTACACGTGCACACACACAGTGTTATCTCACTGAACTCTCAGGGTAACTCTGTGAGGCAAGCAGCATTGTTCTACAGATGCGGAGGCATAAAGATGATAACCTGGCCAGTGAATAAGTGGGTGAGTGAAGTCGCTCAGTCGTGTCCGACTTTGCAACCCCGTGGACTGTAGCCTGCCAGGCTCCTCTGTCCACGGGATTCTCCAGGCAAGAGCACTGGAGTGGGTTGCCCTTTCCTTCTCCAGGGCATCTTCCCAACCCAGGGATTGAACCCGGGTCTCCCACATTGCAGGCAGACGCTTTACCCTCTGAGCTACCAGGGAAGCCCCAGTGAATACAGGGTGGAACTGAAATCCGTGTACTCGTTACCCTCACCTTCCCCTACAACACCAGCCCTCTAACCTGAAGGAAAACCACACAGCTCAACTCGAAATCACAACAAAGTATTCTGAGAGGGGGAGCACCGGGGGTTGCTCTTGGCCCCCAATCACTTATGGGGTCAAGACTAGCCTACAACCTATACAGAGAGGGTAGCAGGTAGTGAAGTCAGATCTAAGTGTTAGTAGCAGTTGGCCAGGTAAGTAAGGTAAGCCTTGCTCCAAGGCAAGAGGACCACCTGTTTCATGGCTGGACATGGAGGAGGCACTCTGAAGGGACCTCAACAGGTGAGCATAGCAGCAAGTGGAGTCGGAAGGAAGGACCTTATGAAAGCCGATGGAAGAGGTGGCAGGGGTCACATAATGCAGGGTTTTGAAATTCAAGTTAAGGAGTCTGGTTCTTATCCAAAGCACCATGAGAAGCTATTGAGTGATTTTAAGTTGGAACCCAGGGGATCAGATCTGCATTTTAAAAAGCTCTGAAGAGCTCTTAAGCTGTCAAGAATGAATGAGAGGGGAATAGTAACGGGAACAGGACATCCCTTAGTCAAATGTCCAAGTGGGAGAAACTGGGGCACATTTAAGGGTCTTGTGGTGAAAGAGATGGGGTGGCTCTATTTGGGGAGTGCAGTGGAGGTGGAGGGAAAAAGAAACATTTCAGAGAGATTTAAAAACTAAAAACAATAGGACATGGTAATCAATCGGTAAAAAGGATTAAGGCTAGAAGATTAAAGTGAAAGTCCCTCAGTCATGTCCAACTCTTTGCGACCCCATGGGCTTAGCCTGCCAGGCTCCTCTGTCCATGGAATTCTCCAAGGCAAGTCTCCTGGAGTGGGTAGCCATTCATATCTCCAGAGGATCTTCCCAACCCAGGCATCGAACCCAGGTCTCCAGTCTGCAGGTGGATTTTTTATTGTCTGAGCCACCAGGGAAGAGACTTAAGACTCAACATTAAAAAAAACTAAGATCATGGCATCTGATCCATCACTTCATGGCAAATAGAAGGGGAACAAGTGGAAGCAGTGACAGATTTTATTTTCTTGGGCTCCCAAATCACTGCCGACAGTGACCGCAGTCATGAAATTAAAAGACGCTCCTTGGAATAAAAGCTATGACAAACCTAGCCAGCATATTAAAAAGCAGAGACATCACTTTGCTGACAAAGGTCCATATTAGTCAAAGCTATTTGTTTTTCCAGTAGTCATGTACGGATGTGAGAGCTGGACCAGAAAGAAGGCTGAGTGCCAAAGAATTGATGATTTTGAACTGTGGTGCTGGAGAAGACTCTTGAGAGTCTCTTGGACAGCAAGAAGATCAAACCAGTCAATCCTAAAGGAAATAATCCCTGAATATTCATTGGAAGGACTGATGCTGAAGCTGAAGCTCTAATACTTTGGCCACCTGATGCGAAGAGCTGACTCACTGGAAAGACCCTGATGCTGGGAAAGACTGAGGGAAGGAGGAGAAGGCAGTGGCAGAGGATGAGATGGTTAGATAGCATCACCAATCCAATGTACATGAATTTGAGCAAACTTCGGGAGATAGTAAAGGACAAGAGAGCCCAGTGTGCTGCAGTCCACAGGGTTGCAAAGAGTCAGACAAGACTTAGAGACTGAACAACAACAAGGCTAGAAGAAGAGAGAGTTTGGAAGGACATAGAGTTTGGACATACTGAACTGAAGCATCATTGTATGTATCTTGATATACATGGCCGGCATAAAAAAAGGGAAAAAATTTGCATTGCAAATTGGTGTCATTTTTGCAGTTTGCTATGAGGAAACTGAGGTTCAGAGAGGTAACCTGTGGAAAGACAAGCAGCTGGAATGTGAGAGAGCTAGAAATGAGTCTCATTCAGTCCTACTCAAAGAGCTGCATACTCTTCCCGTGAGTGGCCTCATCAGAACACGTCCAGGCCTATCACTCTGTCTGCAGAGCTGAGGATGTATAGGCTTCTCTCTCACTGGGGCACTTGAATCTGCCTCCTTTATTTATAGCCACTGGGCTCACGGCTTCTACTTGTCTTGCCATCTCTCAGGAGAAATGAAGTTCAAGTGCCAAACAAGTCATTGACAGTCAAACATTTTTGGAACACAATCTGCTTGTAAGTTGGGAACGACCTGTATTGTTAAGGTCAGAGTTCTGTAGAGACTCTTCCTCTTGGCCACTTAAAAGGCACCATCAACTTCTTAAATTGGTTCTTGACCTCCAGAAAGCATCATACTCCTCATCCTACTGGGATAAGTAATTTTGTTTCGTAAGTAAGGTTGACACATGCATTGAGTCCCATTGTTTTTTAATCCTGTCCTACCAGAAATCCCTGAGTGCCAATAAAAAAGGGTTTTCTCACTTATTTAACAGAACTCATTAAAAGTCAACTAACAAATAGTACTGCAGAGGGCTTTACTAAACAATTCTTTATTTTGAATGGGAAAAATCCAACTTCACTTCACATGGTTGTTTCTAAATGGCCAAGCAGGCCCAACAATTAGTTATTTCAGTTGGAAGTCACTAACATCTGAATTACTAAAGGACCCATCAGATCCATTGTCTTAGATCCAGCTCTGGTTTCCTTTGCTCACATCTGTCTGGATACAATTTAAATGCTGTATGCTTTGTTCTGATTTTTACCTCCTGAATGAGAAGTGCTTAACTCTGGGCTGCATTATTCTCATATTCTGTGATGATCAATTTCATAACTAGCCATCAAAGATCTGTAGAAGAAATCTATGGGGCTGATTTCTACCATCTCCAGTCCATCCTCCCTCAGGGGTGCCTGAGCCTAGCAAGGACACAGCAGCCTGAACTGGACACAGACCATGACTCCTCATGAAAGAGCCGACCTCACCTCTTCATTATCAAAGATCGATGATCCTGCTCTCCCTCATTGCAGCCATGAATTCAGGAGTCTATAACCCACCATTCAGCACATGCAGCTGCCACTTAACACATGCCTGACTCTGTCTAATGGTCCCTGTTCTCCCAAAGCTTACAATTGAATATGAAAGTTACAAAAAGAAAAAAAGTCTAGAATCAGGAAATACTTGGCTTACTTGTTCAAATTCATTGCTCCTTTCAAATGACTTTAAACTCATGTGTGTTTGAATTTAGCAAACCCTTTGTAAACTTAAAGGATTTTTCCCCTTTACTGTTTCATTAGTAAAAGGCTCAGACAGCAAGTGAAAACCAAATGCTTGAATGTCTCAAACTGGTCTGGAAGCTAAAACAGTCTCCATGCAAGACCATCTCATTACAAGGTGACTAACCTTTTGGACCTGAAAAGCTATCTTGCTGTTTATCTATCTTCATTTTGAACTCAGGTGGCTCGTTTATTAATAATTATGCCGCTGCACTTGCAGGCATGGGAGGAGGGAATGTGTTTGCATGCATGTGAGTCCATCTATCCGTCTGTGTGTTCAGGGGGTGGTGATTCAGGCAGGCTTCCCGGGAGATCTGGCTGCTTGCCTTAGACTTTCCCTCACTCCCTGATCATGGAGGAGGCTGTAGATACTCTAAAATATGTTTTCCCAGCCCTTGTCCATTGCCTGCCACATTATCAAGAAAGGAAAAAAAGAAGGAAAAAGCAGATGGAGTCAACCTAGGCAAAGACAAAACAGACAAGTGTCTGATGGGTGGGAGAACTCTTGAGAAAAATGCTTTTTCCTTGTTTCATCTTCGTAGGTGCTGACTTCATAGATGAATTGGAACCCTGATTTTCTCCATCGGTCTGCATTTTCTTAAACAGGGACAGTAGGTCCAATTCAGAGTGACTATCTTATTGGGTCAGGAAGATCCCCTGGAGGAGGGAATGGCAACCCACTCCAGTATTCTTTCCTGGAGAATCCCATGGACAGAGGAGCCTGGTGGGCTACAGGCCGTGGGGTCACAAAGAGTTGGACATGACTGAGCGACTAACACTTTCACCTTACTGGGACGGTCCAGTGGTTTAGACTCTGCACTTGCACTGGAGGGGCATGGGTTCTATCTCTGGTCAGGGAACTAAGACCCCACATATCACGGGGCATGCCCCCCCCCACAAAAGACAAAAGGACTGTCTTATCTGCTGTGGACAACAGCAAGGCAGGAGGTCAAGAGAAACAGGGGGGTTGGAGAGAGGAACATGGCTCTGTGAACTAATTTTTTAATATTTACAAATGGGGCCTTGAACCTTAGGAGATCTAGGCAACTTGAAAAGATCCCATTGTTCCTCAATTCACTCATCCAGTCAACATTTACTCAGCAGTGACCATGAACTTGAAGGCACGGTAGGATGCATTAAAGAACTCCTGCCCTCAGAAACCCTGACTTGGTCAGGTGACACAGCCTGACCTGTCGCCTGTAGCCTGGGAGCCAACTCAACTGTCACAGGATGGGGGAGGAGGGGTAGACCCTCACAGAGGTCAGCTGGGCCACACTGGGCATGCGTACTTTTGACCAGAAATGATAGAGCAAAGGCTTCTAGAAAGTGACAGGAATAAAGGTGGGAGAGCTCCAGGGGTTCCTGGTGGAAATTTAAATTGGTTTCCAGGCTAGAACACAAGTCCAGAGGAGACATGAGAGATACAGCTGGAAAGAAGACTGTGGCAATGCAAGACAGTTCTTCATCCTAGATAAAGAGTTCAGAATCGATTTAGCGGACGGTAGGTAATGGCAACAGGCTTCCCAGGTGATGCCAGTGGTAAGGACCCGTACGCCAGTGCAGGAGACGTGTGCAAGTGGAGGTCTGATCCTTGGCCCGGGAAGATCCCCTGGAGGAAGGCATGGCAACCCACTCCAGAATGCTTGCCTGGAGAATCCCATGGACAGAGGAGCCTGGCAGGCTGCAGTCCATAGGGTTGCAAAGAGTCGGACACCACTGAAGCGACTTCACACATACACACAAGTAACCGTAACACGTCTAACAGCCCCCAGGACAGAGGTGAAGAGCAGAGGTCAGAGGCAGGGAGGGGGCCGGCAAGCTGCTCCCGCAGCTGCAGGAAATCGGAGTCCTAGAACAGCAAAGGAGGGCCGAGAACATGTGACAAACTGAAGGTGGACAAGGAGGAGAAAAGGAGTCAAAGATGCTTTCACGGTAAAAGGAAAGAGATCTCGAATTTCACAAGACAGCATCATCTGGAATGCTGATTTAAAATGATGAAAATCTGTCGGCAGGGATGGCAGAAGAGGCTGGTCATTCTGGAGGAATGAGGTGATTAAAGGCGCCACCAGGGGTCAGCGTGGGGAGGGGCTCTGGGGGCTGAGTCCCACCCTGCCAAGTACTGCAGGGCGGCCTCCCCTTGGAGTAAAGCCCGGGCGTCCGCCCCCGGGGGCAGCCCCGGAATGACCCCCGGGACAAAGTGCCCGCTGAAAGGGACTTTCCATAGGTCACCAGTGGGTCCTTACTGCCGAGTCCTGCGTTCCCTCAGTCCTCAACTCTGCTTGCCCTCATGTTAACATTTCTGGCCTCTTCCTCCATCTTGAAACTTTCTGCCCCCTCTGACTTCCGTTCCTGCGCACTCACCGGGCCCTCGCCTTTTCTGATGTGCTTTTTTTTTAAATCGAAGGCTAGCTGGTTTACAGTATTGTGTTCGCTCCTGCAGCACACCAGCGTGCATCAGCTGTGTGTGTGCACATGCCCCCTCCCTCGCGAGCCCCCCTCCCACCCCCCATCCCTCCCCTCTAGGTCATCACAGAGCACCGAGCTGGGCTCCCTGTGCGATGCACCAGCTTCCCACTAGCTAGCTATTTTGCACGTGTGAGTGTATATATGTCAACGCTACTTTCTCAGTTCATCCCACCCTCCCTCCCTCCTCGCCCGAGCCCGGTGCCCACGAGTCTGTTCTTCAAGTCTGCGTCTCTGCTCCTGCCCTGGAAATAGCTTCATCTCTACCATTTTTCCAGATTCTGCATATATGAGTTAATATAAGGTACTTGTTTTTCTCTTTCTGACTTACTTCACTCATGTCCTCTGATGTACCCTTATAACTGCACATGTTCCTGCAGTTCCAATCTCTCCTTGGGTTGAGGGGAGGTGCATTTTACATTTCTATTATTTAAATCACTACTGACACTGTACATCAGTGTCTCCCCAGTACATACACAGAAAGCTCAAATCTGACTTCCACACCGTTCCTTCCTACCTGCCTACTGATGCTTCTGGAGCATCTCACGTGGACGTGGCTACAAGGACCCATCCCTCATCAATGGACAAATCACCTCTGATCCCCTTCTCTTTGTCTGGCCTCACATCCAGTTAAATTCTTAGTTTCATTTCCCTTTTGAAGTTCCCCACATTTTATTTTATTAAAGATTTTTTTTTAATGTAAACCATTCTTAAAATCTTTTATTGAATTTATTACAATATTGCTTCTGTTTTCTGTTTTGCTTTGTGGTCACAAGGCATGTGGGATCTCAGCTCCCCAACCAGGGACTGAACCTGCACCCCCTGAACATTGGAAGGCAAACGCCTAACCACTGGACCACCAGGGAAGGACTGTCCCGCATTTTAAAAAACTGTTTAAATTCTGTCCTAACAATTCGTTCCCGGGTGGCTTCACAGAGCCTTCCTGGCCCTCGGTCCTTGCTGTGTAGCCATCCTTTCTACCCCTGTGCCATTGTATATAAATTCAGATAAATAACTAATCATGGCCTTACTAGAAGTCACCTTTTACCCCCTAATACACACAACATTGTTCTCATGGCATAATGAATGGTGCAATCTCAGCATAACCAACTGGGCTACCACCGTCTTCTTCCTCTCCTAGAATTTTATCATCCATTTCTACTGGACTAGCAACTGCTCCCTAAATGTGCCATATGTTTCCATGCTTTTGTGCCTTAACTCACTGTTTTCTCAGGTGCTGATGCCCTCTGGGCCCTTCTTATCCTGGCAAGACCCTTCAAGTCCCAATTTATCAGTCTTTTTCTCTGACCCTATTAATGAGATGTAGCCCTATGGCACCTACTACACTATTATAGTAAGTAACATATGTGTTTGTCTCCCAGCTTGAAGATAAGAATTGCAGTTTAATCACATTTGTATCCCTACAGCCTAATACATGCCTGGAACACAGTTAATGTCCTGGATATATTTAATTAACATGGGGCAGTAGCAGTGAGGATTTATTAAAGCAGTTGCCATAGGATGCTGCCCCCACAGATAGTGTGTCAAGATAATGGTTCAAAGTTTCAAAGAGTATCTTTGGAAGTACTCACCTGCTGAGCAGGGCGGTGGGTGGGGGAGGGGGGCAGCAGTTGATGAGTGCAGGGAAGGAGAATGGAAGGGGGATTCAGCTCTATAGGCAATAGAAAATTCTAAAAACACAGGGAATGAGTCATCAGCCCTCTGGATTTGCTTGCTGCATTTTGTTTTCAACGATTCTCTTGGAATGCCAAAGCAGAAAAGATCCTCTATAGAATGTATATGTCTGAAATCTCTGCACTAAAGGAAAAAGACAGCTAAAAATTAATAGCTAGCCATCTGCCTTTGATGGTGCTTGCTATAAGTTTTAAAAATTGACAAATTGGACCGGTATGCTGATTAAAATTCTCTTTGCTTCCCCAGCTTTGATCCTTATCTGCATATGTTGCATAAAATATTTTATATAACTATAAAAAAGTAAAATTTGACTAGCATAAATAAAAAAGACTTGAGGATTTCCAAAGTCACATTAAAGTAAGTTTTAAGCCTCAGAAATATAAGATAATGCTTCCATCGTGGTAGAAGGTCATCAACTAAGGCATCTAGCATTTCCTTCTTTTAAATGTTCACTCCTGCATCTCTCGCATCACTGGTCCTTGGCAGGTTTCAGTGCATACTGAATGAATGAATGTCTTAGACGATAAGCTTCTGGAGGGCAAGAAAGTGCATCAGTTTATGCTTGAATTGATGAGCATAAGCATCCACTGGGGACTCAGTTATGTTTGTTCTGGCTTCTAAACAGAGGCAGTCACTATGTACGAAAGAAAAATGGCCATCCACATGACTGGGAATAAAACTCTAAAACAAACAGAATTCTCAAAGGTCTTATAAGAGATCTAAGAGACCAAAAGTTTGAAATCTCTAAGTTTTTAAGGAGGACTGCAGCAATGATGATTCAAGATAGGTAAACATAGCTTTCTTCTACTTTTAACATTAAGAAAACAAAATAAAGCAAAACAAAAGCTTATCCATTCTTACTGAAATTGAATGGATGCATAAAATACTCTTATTTGGAAACAGACTTTGTTATAATTTCCTCGTGCAGATAAAGGAATTTGTTGACGAGAAAGTCACCTTTAAAATTACACATGTTGTGAGATGTCTATGTTCCAAAGAGACGCATGAATACAACTTCAATCCACACGAAACTCTCTTTATGATGCTCTTACATATATCTGTTTCTTTAAGAAGTAACTGAAACCAGTTTTCACCATTTCTTTTTTTAACTAATTAATGTTTGGCTGTGCCAGGTCTTCATTGCTGCTCACGGACTTTCTCTAGTTGGGGCAGGTAGGGGCTACTCTAGCTGCGGTGCTCGGCTTTTCCCTGTGGTATGCGGGCTTCTCGCTGCGGTAGCTTTTCTTGTTGTGGAGCACAGGGTCTCGAGTGCACAGACCTATCAGGCCATAGTGCACAGCTATAGGGCTCAGTGGTTGTGGCATATGGGTTTAGTTTCCCTGAGCGTGTGGGGTCTTTCTGGACCAGGGATTGAACCCATGTCCCCTGCATCCATCCGCAGGCGATTCTTAACCACTGGACTACTGGAGAAGTTTACCCCATTTCTTAATGATACCTCATTCAGTGTTTCAGCACACAATTGTCTGAGGACTCCTTATTCTTGTTTAGACTTTTTCTCCAGCTCCAATTTTCCTTCTTTGGACCCTTTCTGTTATGGAGACTAATAATAATTCAACAGCTCTGTGAATTACGCTATGTGTAAATTAGTTAGGGGGCTTAACCTGTGGGCTTCTTGACCGGAGGGGCTATTTCTTTCATCTCTGCATTATTAGTGTCTAGCAAGCGCTCGACACTAGCAGGATTGAACTTGATATCTCTGAATGTGTAAATGAACACCTTACATTAATAAATCACCTCTAACTTCTAGTCTCGAGAAGAGGAATCAGTAAGGAACAAAGAAAAGATTTACTGAGGAGTCTCATTCTTGTTCTAACATTTGACTTCTGTCTACTACTGGCAAACATCATGGAGTTGGAGTGAGTCTTTCCACCCCCTGGAATGCCCCTGCCTGGGACTAACACTTGGGTTTCTATTGCAAAGGGTTATGATGTTGTAAATCTCAATCTTAAACTAGGTACTGCATCAGTTATTTCCTGAAGATCAAAATTTTAATAAGCAGAGGTGAAGAAACAGGTATCAAGAATGGCCAGCCTGCTGTGTCCAGAGCACTGGAAGCCCCACTTGCCTGTTCTGAGCAGACACATTATCCCTGTGACTCTGGGCCAAGCAGTTCCCCCAGCCCTGGCCCTGCTTCCTCATTTAAAAGATAAGAGTATATATTATATAACAAAGAATAATGTCTTATCTTGCTTGTTGTTGGGAGAGAAAAATAAAGAGATTAAAGTTCTATGTTAACTCAGATGTTTCATTTAAATGTAAAGGCCAGGGCTTCCTTGGTGGTCCAGTGGTTAAGAATCAGCCTACCAATGCAGGAGACATGAGTTTGATCCCTGGTCCAGAAAGATCCCACATGCCGCAGAGCAACTAAGCCAGTAAATTGCAACTATTGAAGCCTGCGCACCGAGAGTCCCTTTTCTGCAACAAGAGAAGCCACCACAATGAGACGCCTGCACAGCACAGCAGAGAGAAGGCCCCCCCACCCCCAACAACTAGAGAAAACCCTCACACAGCAACAAAGACCCAGTGCGGCTGTAGATAAATAAATACTTCTAAAAGTGGTAAGGAGATCATTAAAAAACTTCTTAAAAATAAATGCAAAGTCAACAAAACAATCACAGATAGCATGGGGACCTACAAATCTCAACTTCATGCAATGCTCCAGTCTCTGTATCAGGCAGGAAGGTGAATACTGGAAGCAGAAATTTTAAAACTGAAGGAGAAACCAGTTCAAACTTCAGGTGAATGTGTAAGGAGGAGAAACAAAAAGTCCTCAATGTTACAAAGTCAGGTTCATGGTGGAAGGGGGCTGTGGGGGACATCAATGTGCCAGGAGTATGAAAGGGAAGTTATTCACATTCCAGTCCTATAATTTATGAAAAATATTATACAGGCTATTTTAAGAAAGTTCAGATGCAGTCGATACAGAGATAATTCACTGCTCCCTTCCATGTTTTCAAGAGACAAACTTGTGTAGAGGCAGGAGTCTCAGGCTAGTTCAGTGGAGAGGACCAAGGCAGCCAATCCCTTGACATCCAGTAAGAACACCTGCCCTCAAAGACATGGAGACGCCTCTGAACTTTCTAAACCCTGGGCTTAGCTCCTGGGAAAAGGGGTCCTTGAGGCAATCCATGCATGTGCGTCTGGGTGTTGCTGCTCTATAAACCCTCTCAAATAAGAATCATCCAGAGGAAGGTGGGAAGATTTGGTAGCAAGTCAGAATCAAGAGACAGTCATCACATATTATAAGCTCTTATATAACCAGGAAATGATTATATGGCATATCTTCTAAATCAAAAAGCAGGGAGTTGAAAACTATATGCATAAAAGGCTTATATTAAAACATGAGTTCTTCTTTACTTTTGATCTAGAAGTTTAAAGATACCTTGAATGAAGTGTTAATTTTTCAAGAATACATTGATTTTAGGATGGATTGGATTATACTTTCTGAATAGAAATGATAATTACCTGGCATGGTGTACCTATCACATATTCCAGGTGATTTCTGGTCAAATCAACCAGGTTTTAACTGGTGGAAAAGGGATTCAGAGAAACAGCAGAAAGAAATGCTTGTTCGAAGCAACCTATTGATTTTGAGGTAATGTATCCTATGCATTTTAAACTTCTAAAGAGAATGGTTCCAAACGTTGGCAGTGACAAATTCAAATACATCTAATACATTTGCCTATCTCCATTTTTGAGTTTCCAGAATTACTTTTGGTAAATGATATAGTCATCTTTATTTATAAGATTAAATACATTTATAAGATTTATATAATCTTAAGGGATGCTGAATAGTGACTCTGTGACCAGTTAATTCCAAAGTGAAACAATTTCCTGTATTCATAATTATCTTTTTAAGATTAGAGTGATGGCTCTTTTTTTTCCTTAACTGAAATTTTAGATTCCTTTTTTGAAATAAAATAGGCTCGTCATTATTTACAAGCTTATTTTTTTCTGAGTTGCAAAAATTCTCTCTTCCTTTTCTTTTGGCCTTATATTCCAATGGGAGGACCCTGTTCAGTCCTGGCTGCCACGATTAGACAGACAGAAGCATGAAGACACTTCTGCATCTGCAGTGGAAACCTGAGCTGCAGACGATAACTGCTCCTGGTGTCAGGAGCCGGTCCTTGGACACGCGCACAAGAATCTGACCTGCCCACTACCTTCTGTGACCTATGGAGACAAGCAAAGAGAAGAGAAATTCTTGCCCAAACCAAAGAGCTTCTAACTGCCTACAGCTCTTAAAACCACCACCCCCAAAGGTAATAACAAAAAGTTAATAGCAATAAGTGCATATTGATTCCCTTAAAGTATCTATGATATTAAGAGACGTAAGATTTCGGCTAATCTCTCATTCTCATTATTAGATACTTCCCCCTCAACCAAACCTGATATTTTTAAAGTACTTTTTGAATTTTTGATTTTTTGGTCTCGCCCCACTACATGTGGGATCTTAGTTTGCTAACCAGGGATTGAACCCAAGACTCCTGCAATTAGAGGCACAGAGTCTTAATCACTGAACCACTAGGGAAGTCCCATACCCTATGCTGTATACTAAGAGGAAGGAGAGAGGAAAGATTAAGTAAAGCTGTGCAGTATCAAAGTGGGTTGGATAGGGCACAAATATTGTTTTTCAATATAGACTTTTTTTTAGTGGTATTGATTAACATTCCAAATAATGTGAGGCCTGTTTCTCTACAGCTTTTCACGATTGTACTAAATAGCCACGATTTTAGGGAAAACAGGCTGGCTAGGCCCATCACCTCCTCTTCCTTCCTGCTCTGTGGGACTTCATCCTACAGCCCAGGTGGGTCTGATTGGAAAAAATGAGGACTGCTCTTTGGTCAAGACTGATCATCCTCCAAAGGGCTCCACTGGAACCTGTCGGTTGACTAATAACAAGCTCCCACTCCCGAGGGGAGCTTTAACCAGCAGCTTTTCTGTCATCACCCCACCATTCTTACAGTCTATATCTGCAGGTAGGTGGCATCTCCCCGGAAGGGAGAGCCTTTCTCCAGTATCAATTTCCAGAGAAGAGGGGATCTTCAGACAGAAGCTCTCTCTTCTCCCTGGGGACTGGCTCTCTGAAAGCAGGTCATTATGAGGAGGCAGAAAAGGAGACTGGCGCCGGCCACTCTCCTCTGCACACTGCTACATGCCACAGGACCAGGTTACGAGGGCTAAAGATGGACACCACTGCCCGGAGGCAAGCAGTGGGGTAGGAAGGAAGGAAGTCTCTGTTATGCCAACAGATGAGGACGAGCAGGCCTTGTCTTCCACCCTTGATGGTCCAGAGTCAGTGACTCCCCATATTTATCTCTCCTTTTGTTACCCACAATCCAGGGGTTCTTAAACTTAGGTGAACATCAGAATAACCTGGAAGGCTTGTGAGAACCCAGACTGCTGGGCCCCAGTTCAGGGGATGGTGATGCAGCAGGAACCACACTCTGGAAACCACTTCCTTACATGTCTGTCCTCCTAAATCTGGGACCGGGATCACCTGATCAGAACTGCCTGGAATACTGGTTAAAACAGGCTTTTGTCTTTGTCAGAATCTAGAGAGTTTGGGGGTAAGAATGGCAAACTCTATACCAAGTTCCCAAATGACTCTCATGAACTTTAAACTTTTGAGTCTCATCACCTTCAGTTCAGTTCAGTTCAGTCACTCAGTCATGTCCAACTCTTTGTGATCCCATGAACTGCAGCATGCGAGGCCTCCCTGTCCATCACCAACTCCCGGAGCTCACTCAAACTCACGTCCATCGAGTCACTGATGCCATCCAGCTATCTCATCCTCTGTCGTCCCCTTCTCCTCCTGCCCCTAATCCCTCCCAGCATCAGAGTCTTTTCCAATGAGTCAACTCTTTGCATGAGGTGGCCCAAGTATTGGAGTTTCAGCTTTAGCACCAGTCCTTCCAATGAACACCCAGAACTGGTCTCGTTTAGAATGGACTGGTTGGATCTCCGTGCAGTCCAAGGGACTCTCAAGAGTCTTCTCCAACACCACAGTTCAAAAGCATCCATTCTTCGGCATCAGCTTTCTTCACAGTCCAACTCTCACATCCATACATGACTACTGGAAAAACCATAGCCTTGACTAGACGGACCTTTGTTGGCAAAGTAATGTCTCTGCTTTTGAATATGCTATCTAGGTTGGTCATAACTTTCCTTCCAAGGGGTAAACATCTTTTAATTTCATGGCTGCAGTCACCATCTGCAGTGATTTTGGAGCCCCCAAAAATAAAGTCAGCCACTGTTTCCCCATCTATTTCCCATGAAGTGATGGGACCAGATGCCATGATCTTAGCTTTTTGAATGTTGAGCTTTAAGCCAGCTCATCACCTTACTCTTTAACAAAGTCTGACATCAGTGTTCCGTCCAGTCTAGGCGAGCTTAACGACACAATAAGGGAGGAGCTCCGAGTCCATCGGAAAATAGGTGAGGCACACTCAGCCCACCTCAAGGGCCAGCTGTGTTTTGAGATGCTGTAGCCATGCTGTGGGGAGGGGACAAAGTGAGAAGAAGGTCTTGGAGGACCTGCTAGGGAAGAGTGCATGCGTGCATGCAAAGTCGCTTCAGTCATATCTGACTCTTTGCAACCCTATGGACTGTGGCATGCAGCAAAGCCCCCAGGGAAAAGCACCTCTTAGAGAACCAAGGTGGACCACATGGTCCCGCTCCAGCCAACTAAGAGTCCCTTCTTCTAAGACTCGTTTCAGAAGTTTCCGTTTTAATTAGGAAAAAAAAAAAAAAAAAGAGTACAGCGTCTCCACTTTTAAACAGGGAGGCTGTAACTCACACTGGGCAGTCGTGCCTGAGGGAGGTCCTGTAGCCCCCACCTAGAGATCTTCTCACATCCCTCTGGGACCACAATGCTGAGTGTAAGAAGGCCTCCATGTAGACCCTAAAGGTCTTGGTCTCTATTTATAAGAGCTTTCCTGCCTGCCTTTGTGAAATCAGGTGACGATCACTCTGATGGATGTATCATTTAATAATTCACATTCAACAGTTTAGAGCACTTAGTAAATAATCACCTACCACCGTGAAATAGATCTTCTACCTAAGACACAGACAAACTAGTTTGTGTCAGTTTAAGGCCCAAGAAAGACAGGGCAGAGCTGAGGCGCTCATCCTATGAGTCCACATCCTGCTCCAGCACTGCACTAGAGCCCAGGACAGACAGGAGCCAGGCCCGGAGTCACTGCAGTTCCTGTGGCCCCAGGGCTGTGCTGGGGCCACAGCGAGAGTGTGCTGATCAAGACTCCGTGACACAAACAGCAGCCTCCTCACCAGCCAGTCACAAGTGGAACAGAAGCTTTAATGGAGGTTTCTGGAGTCGGGGGCCCTGAGCCTAAAAAATACTTCTTTTTTTTTTTGAGCAGAAATGCAAGTCAGGAGCATACTCCTATTTTGTGGGCAAGTCTGGGTTTTCCGAATCTTTCATTAAGTTTTCCTGAACCCGATGTTTTTTCTTACAGCCAACATGCTAGACTCTGGCAAATCTGTTCCCCCAGCTTACCATGTTCTAAAATTATAAACCGGAATCTGCACTCCGTTGAAACCTCACGCTCTGGGCTTTCACACACCTTCTGCTCAGCATGCGTCACAAACAAAGCAGTCGCTCCGGGCTCCTCCGCGGCCTTACCTGAGCTGGTGGATGCCGGAGATTTGCTGCGCCGGGAAGGCCCTGGGCTCTTGGTGGTGCTCCTGCGGGATGATGAAGCTATTTTGGTGTAGGAAGTGGACTTCACCACTCGACATTCTGGGGAAAGAAGAAAGGCCGCATGTGAGTAGAGGGGCATGGCGCGTACCATTCGAAATGTATGATAAACTTGGAATCAGAAATATACAGCCTTCCTCGGTCACACGTGCTTCCTGCCAGCTCAGCGCATGTCTATGACAACAGAACCAAGACGAAGACCAGAAAGGACACAGTGGACATCTTAGACATCGAGCTAAATGCAGTTGTCCGTCTGTATCCACAGGGATTTGGTTCCAGAACCACCCGCCCTGAACCACCACCCCCAGTGGTTGCTCTGGCCTGGCCAGGTGGCCCTGCAGGAGATTCCCATTTCTTAAAGATTGACAAGGGTGCATAAAACATATCAGCACAAATTAAAAGGTAGACACAAGCAAGAAACAATATTAGAAGATACGATCAGAACCACCATATTAATAATGCCTGAGAGTGTGTCTCGAGGTTTTAATTCACAAAACAGGGGACTTCCCTCATGGTTCAGTGGCTAAGACTTCCCACTCCCAATGCAGGGGACCCAGGCTCACTCCTGGTCAGGGAACTAAATCCCACATGTTGCAACTAAGACCCAGTGCGGCAAAAAAAAAAAAAAAATATATATATATATATATGCACACACAGAGACACTTAAAAAAAATGCATACACTATGATTCTTTAAGAGAGTAAAGTGTCAGTCACTCAGTTGTGTCAACCCTTTGCGACACCATGGACTGTAACCCACTAGGCTTCTCTGTCCTTGGGATTTTCCAGGCAAGAATAACAGAGTATGTTGCCATGCCCTCCCTTCCCGGGGATCTTCCCGACTCAGGAATCGAACCTGGGTCTCCACTGTGGGCAGATTCTTTACTGTCTGAGCCACATGAAAGCCACATAATTCACAAAACAGATCTTTCCACCATGTGACAAGGACATCCACTTGGCCCAAGGCTCTGTCCACACCACTGACAATACCTCCTGGAGTCTGTCCCAGCCTACAGACATTGGTCTGGCCTCTCCGAAGTACATTAGGAACAAGATCGGACAGATATAACGCTGCCTGTCCACTGGCATGCTTCCAGTGACATTTTTACCCAAGTGTTCGCTCCATGCCAGGCAGTGAGCTCTTCAGGCCTGGTGGAGAACACACGTGATTTTGGAACCAGAAACACCAACCACCTGGTAAGAATCTTTTAACCAGTGAGGGCTAGTTTTTCTTTTGTGGGCCTCATATTTGAAAAATGTTGGCTTATGAAACAAATTGCACAAAATAATAATACATTTCTCACTGTAAATCAAAACCAGGACTACAAGGAGGGCAGGTTAACTAGGATTTTTTTTCCTAGGTCGTGAACATTTAGAGGTCACATGAATTTAAAATAATAATTTAAAAAAGCCCGGCGTCTAGTTAGCAGGGATGAATGGTTAAAATAGAAAGCTACCAGATGGTGCACACTGGTAATAACACCCATCTGTGAGCCGCAAAGTGAATTAAAAAGTTGATTTTGGGGTCTGTCGCATGCTGTTTGCCACAGGTGCCAGAAATTGCTAGTTCTGGGCTCCACCTACCAGCTAGGGTTCTGGAGCAGCATAATAGAACCGCTGTTACCACACTAAGTTGACATGTTTCCAGCCACCAGAAAGAAACTGGGTATTTTTGTCAGGCGGCTCAGTCTTACCAGAGCTAACGTAGGCGTTCTGTTTGATTTTCGGAGTACTGGAAAAACCTTGTGGACTCATGCTGTGCTTCTACAGCGCCTATGGCTCCTCTTGAACTCATTTTTCACCATATTATTAATCCATCAAAAGGATTCATTTATTCATCTGCCTCCCCATCCCCAACGCCCTTGGTGGTGGTTTAGCCGCTAAGCTGTATCTGACTCCTGCAAACCCATGGACTGTAGCCCACCAGGCTCCTCCGTCCATGGGATTCTCCAGGCAAGAATATTAGGGTGGGTTGCCATTTCCTTCTCCAGGGGATCTTCCCGACCCAGGGATCGAACCCAGGTCTCCTGCACTGCAGGCAGATTCTTTACTGACTGAACTGGGTACCACCTAGTCCTGGAATATTTAAAAGCGCATAATAGTTGCTCAATAAATACTGGCCCACATTGTTACTCATCTTGTTACTGCCTGTGTGAACTCTTAACTATTATTTGCTAGAATGATCCAACCTCTCATTTTACAGATAAGGCAAATGAGACTCTCAGAGGCTAAATGGTCTGCAATGGAATCCAGCCTCTCGGATCCTCACATCCCCAGGATCTGGTGCAGTGGCCTGTTCCATTGTGAATAAAGACTGGCAATTATCAGTGACCATGGGCGGGGCAGATAGACAAGTGGGTGGTGGTGGATAATGCGAGGGAAGGCAAACAACCCATTCTCATAATCAGTAAGTTAAAATTTAAATACTAAATTCAAATTATCAACTCGGTCGAGTCTTATCAAGTGAGTCTATCAGCATGCTTACTGCATCAGAAGAAAAAAGAAACAAGGAACTCTCTTTCAAAAATGGAATTATAGGAAATAATCGTTTGGGAGATCATGGAGTCCAAAAGATAATTACACATCTCATGCCACTTGCCTTCAGGATAAGACTGAAGCTTCATGAGTCATACAGGGAGATTAGCATAGTCCTGAAAGGCTAGGATTGAATAACAGAAAACAGACACGCAACAATAACTGCACCCTCCGCCCCTGCCACCACCCAGGGTCAAAATAAAAGCAAGTGAAGACACCTGCAGCATAGCCATAAATTAGAGAGAAAAAACAAAAACAAAAAACAAAGGACTCCAACCATCTTTCCCAGTACAGTTTAGATTTTAATTACTTTAAATGGAAATGGTATTTTATGATGGTGAAAGATGCCGTGGAGAAGGACAAATGCTTCATTACTTTGGAGAGAATGCCAAAATTTCTGTCAGCTTAAAAGCACAATTTAGAAAGCTTGTGACTAATGCGATCTAAATGGCCAGTAAAGTACAAAACCTTATTTGTTCTCACGAAGGCCATTTCACAGTGTCTGGCAAGGAAGCAAAGAGCACCCTCCCCTCTCTGCTGGAGTCATTTGCCTTTGGAGTCAATCACTTTATTCTGATATTTTTGGCATCTTCCTGTTAAGAGGGATGCATTTCCTTTGGCTGTGGGGACACTTCTTGAGGAAGATGAGATTGAAGGGCTGTAGGTATTAAGCCACTTGAAAGAAGCTTCAGGACAGTAATTTCTCTTGCCACTGATGGTCACACCTTACCCGAGTACAGAAAATCAGATGAAATACATTAACTGGGTCTCTATGACTGGACCTCCCATAGCAAGCAAGTAAGCAAGCAAAGTCTGATTAAATCTCTGCTTCAGAAAGTCCCTATAATCATAGCTCTGCGAGGGGGAGAGTACCATTCTCCATATGGTCTGTACTAATGTTAGCTTTACAGATGTTCTCATAATCTGGTAAAAGAGAAGTTAGGACGTTTCCCACCTTCACCCTGGACCCCGACTCATGAAACAGGTGCTCTGTGACGGCCAGATTTAGACAGCCAGGATGTGAACGCAGAGGGAGGAAACTGGAGAAGGATACACCCTTCGGCCCCGTTCCCAGTGGCATGAGAACCACCTCCCCCCAACCCTGCCCCATGAGAGCAGATTCTCCCCAACTCAGAAATAGTTGGGAAGTGTAGGCTGATGTGTAATGAAAGGTGCCAGAGAGCAGGAACAATTCCAGAACTCCACCACCGACATCGGCAGCTCACCTGAGCTCACACAGCCGAGACGCTCATGCATTCAACAGAGCCTGATAGTATCTTTTGGAAAACCCTGAAGGACAAGGTGATGTCCCCTCAATGCCTAAGCAGCCTTAGGGACATGCTGCAAGCTGGCTAGAGAATACCCTCTAAACAAGAGATTTCTTTACTCCTCTAATCTCTTTGTAAAGCCAGCGGAATAAAATCACTGTCAGGCAGAGACCTCTCAGTGATCACTACTCTAAATTCAGTTGTCCTGAGCTACTCATGAGATGGGCACGTTCATCTAGAAGCATCTGTTACCAGCAGACCAGCAGTAGATGCTCTGTGCGTTCTTGCCCATCCTGATAGCAAAGACAGGCTCCCCACTAACTTGGCAAAGGTACAAAGCTTCCAAATGGAACCGTATAGCTCAGGTGGTAAAGAACCCACCTGCAACGCAGGAGACCCCGCTTCAATTCCTGGGTCGGGAAGATCCCCTGGAGAAGGGAACGGCTACCCACTCCAGTATTCTATACAGGCCATGGGGTCACAAAGAGTCGGACAGGACTGAGTGACTTTCACTTTCTTTTACGTCCTCTTCATGGCTACGTGCCAGAGAGTCAGGGAGCCCATTTAGTTCTAGAGACTTTTGACAAATATGGCGCAAGTTCAGTGACCAAAAGAGAAAACCTCCAATTCTGGCGTCTAACTGTCCAACAAAAGTACGTCTTACATGTTCAGATGCTCTGGGTTGGAATGACCCACCTGCGAATACCACGGTTATAAATGGTTACCCATTCAAAGCTGTCCTCAATTCATGAATATCCTCCCCTCCTGTCTTGGTGAGGGGCTGGCCAGCGTCATTCTGGTGTACCTCCAGTGCCTGGGTATTCACCACCTTCTGGCTCAGCCTTCTGGCTGTTGAAGCTCTGATCATCCTGCTTAGCCTCCAGCTTTCAGTGTGGATGAGCTGGAAGGCCATTCCTGGTGTGACTGACAGCTCAAGTTTACTTCCTATAGAAAAATAATGATTTTCACACTTCAGGGCAGTCTTTTAGTTGGCTCCTAGGAACTCCCTGGTGGTCCAGTGGTTAGGACTCTACAGAGTTTAGGTTCAGTCCCTGGTAGGGGAACTAAGATCCTGAAAGTCTCACACCAAGGCAAAAAACAAACAAGCAAAAAATTCCACAAAAGTAGGCTCCTGCAGGAAGGGCTGGTCTGCTGCGTTTCCCCGGTGGGGATGAAGGCTCTGAGAACTGAGGCCCATTCTCTTTTTTTCTGCACCACTTAGGTTCAGAGTCAGTTCTGACACCGCAGTGAAAACCCCCATTCCTACTGACGGTGGGGTTTGGAACCAGCGTTCCCAAGCTCCGAATGCAGCAGGTCTTGGCATAAAAGCAGTGGAGACAGAAACACCCTAAACCATAGATGTTTTAAAAAAATAAAATCTGTAGCAGATTGGACTGGAAGCAAAGGCGCCGGCTGGAGTGGCTTCACTGGAGAATAAAGTCCTGGAAACTGAGATTTTTTTAAAGCACCTTCTAAAAATATATCTCTGTGTGTCTAAACCCAGCACCTAGACTGGCCCACCACAACCCTCAGGACCCCCAGCTCAGAATGGCAGGTGGCACACACGTGTTTCTGCGTGATGTTGTGTGGCTGCTGGCTGTGAAACTAACAGGAATCAGCTCGGGAGCACTTGCTGGCTGGGTGCTGACCCTTCCATAACATCTGGAGGAGGCTTTCTTGTGCTGGCATGCTCTGTCCTGACATCTCGGGAGTCACCACTCAGATCTACTGTTTTAACTGTGTGAGCGATTCTCTTCCCCAAATACTTTTTTTCTCCTGAGAGTCAGATAAAAAGCACTTTTCCCCGCGTAACAGCTGAGTGTATCTGGTGCTCTAGGAGACTGCGGGTAACCCAGGCTCCTGCGGTCCTGTCACCCCTGAGTGTTCTCCGCGTAGTCCCAGCCCGCTCATCGCACCATCATCAAGTTCAGCCCTGGGGAAAAGAGAAAAAGAGGAAGGCTTCCGAGTACTCGACAGGAAAGGCTGCTGCGTGCCTCGCTGCACCAGATCTTTCCTTCCTGATGCGAATCTGGGTCTTTCCTTTTTCCCACATCAGCTGAGCTGTTCAGTGCTGGGCGCTAGTGGACTCCCTGCTCTCTACCCACTAGATGCCGGTAGCATCTCCCTAGTTGTGACGACCTGAACATGTCTCCACACGTTGCCACAGCCCCTGGTTGAGAATCATTTCTGGATCTCTCCACTAGCAACGTTCCCAATGGTCTTCAATAAATTCTTCAATTCTTCCTTGAGGGTGTTAATGAAGCTATCAACAACCACCTGCACGGGGGCCTAAACAATGCACTTTGCACATTCTTTCCGTAGATTGGGCCAACATGACCACGCCCTCCTCTAGGGAATCTTCTCAACCTAGGGATCAAACCTGCGTCTCTTATGTCTCCTGCATTGGCAGGCGGGTTCTTCACCACTAGTGCCACCTGGGAAGCCCCCAAACAATGCATTCTGCACATCCCGTAGATTTGGCCAACATGGACTCGTAGTTTCGGGTATCTGTGGATTCACTGCATGAAGATGACGTGAGTGGCAATGTTGTGAGTCTTCCAGCTGTTTGTTGAAATCAGATCAGCATGCACTGCTTTGCTGTCTCTGAGAACACGGTGACGTGGGACCCTGAAACACTCGTGGCTTCTTAATTGAGAGTTTGGAAAATGGAAGAAATCTGAAATCAAGGTGCTACAGAGCCACCACAATCCCTTCGAAGGTTCTAGAAAAGAACCCTGGCCTTGCTTCCTCCTCTTTCTGGTGGCTCCAGGTGTTCCCTGGCTCACGGCCGCATCACGGAGACCTCTGCCCACATCTTCACGTGTACTTCGCCTCAGTGTGTCTGTGTCAAAACCTTTCACCTCCTTCTTAGGCTGGTATTTCAGGTTCGCCTGGATGATCCAAGATAATCCCCTCATCTAAAGATCCTTCACTTAATTATATCTGCAGAGAAGCTTTTTCTAAGTGAGGGAACATTTCAGTCAGTCAGTCAGTTCAGTTGCTCAGCGGTGTCCGACTCTGCGACCCCATGGACTGCAGCACGCCAGGCTTCCCTATCCGTCACCAACTCCCCGAGCTTGCTCAAACTCATGTCCATTGAGTCGGTGATGCCATCCAGCCATCTCATCCTCTCTCGTCCCCTTCTTCTCCTGCCTTCAATCTTTCCCAGCATCAGGGTCTTTTCAAATGAGTCAGCTCGTCCCATCAAGTGGCCAAAGTATTGGAGTTTCAGCTTCAGCACCAGTCCTTCCAATGAATATCCAGGGCTGATTTCCTTTAGGATGGACTGGTTGGATCTCCTTGCAGTCCAAAGGACTCTCAAGAGTCTGCTCCAACACCACAGTTCAAAAGCATCAATTCTTTGGTGCTCAGCTTTCTTCATGGTCCATTTACAATGGACCATGAAGAAAGGGAACATTTACAAGTTGCCATTCTTGGGTGGTCATTCAACCTACCACAGTGTGTGTGATGCAACTTTAGGACAAACCTTTCTTGAAAATTTTTGTCAGGATTCTGCTGTTCCTCCCCCACCTAAAGCCCTTCTAGGACTCATTGCTGCTCCTTGAGAACATGCCGAGCACAGCCTGTAAGGCCCCTGCCCACCTCAGCTCCTCTCTCCTCCTTCCTCTGTACACACTATTGCAGTTGCTGACAAACACTAAGTGTCTTCCTGCCTCTGGCCTTTAGAGAACACTAATTTCCCTGCAGGAGGAACAGCTCCACCCTTGTGCTGTCTCACTTCCGCTCATCCTTCCCTGTTCATCTCTTCATCTATTTTGCAAATATTTACCAAGTTCCTGCTGTTTAGGAGCCAGGATACAGCAGTGAATGAGGAGACAGGGCACCTGCTCTGGTGGGAGTTTATACTGTAGGAGATGAAATGGGCCTTAAAACACAAAAGCAAGAGCAAGAGCAGATTTTCTAACCGCTCTGTCAAGGAAAGAAGACGCTGTGACAGTGACAGCGCGTGGCGGGCGAGTGGTTCCTCTACAGGGGGACAGGGCCAGTGTGTACAGGGCCAGAGAAGGGCTCTGCGAGTAGAGGCCACTGAAGGTGAGCTCCGAACACAGGAGGGAACCAGCCACCGGTAGATTACGGGAAAGAGGGAGGCAGGGGCCAGAGAGAGTCAGGATTGGGAAGAGTAAATGAGGCGTCTGGATTTTACTGAAGTAAGAAAGTTACAGAGGAGTTTAAACAAAAGCGTTGAAATGTTCAGGCCTGCGAGTCTGAAAGATCAGTTCAGTCGCTCAATCGTGTCCAACTCTTTGCATCCCCATGGGCTGCAGCACGCCAGGCCTCCCTGTCCATCACCAACTCCCAGAGCTTGCTCAGACTCACCCCCATTGAGTCGGTGATGCCATCCAAGCCTCTCATCCTCTGTCGTCCCTTTCTCCTCCTGCTATCACCTTGGGACTAACCTAGGTGAGGAAGGGCGGTGGCTTGGACCAGGACACAGGAAACAGAATGCATGGACGAGGAGGACTTGACATACAGTGTGGTGGTCCAGCCCCAGGCTTGAGGGGGCTCTCGGTGGGGTTGGTGTGGGGAGTGGGCAGGTCACCCCTGCTTACACGCTCTTTGTCCAGCATACTTCTGTACTTCTGAGACCTGCTGACTGGTCTGCACAACGTAGTGGCTTCATGTGCTGAAGGCAGGAGAGACCAGGAGTTTACCAAGGCCCATGGTCCCCCTTCAGGATAAAGGACAGACTTTCCCACTCTAAAAATGCAGAACTCTTGTCCTTCTTTTGACCAACTGAATTAGAATCACTGGAGATGGAACCTGAAGCATTAAAAAGAAAAAAAAAAAAATCCCCAGGTGATCCCGATAGTATCAGTCCACAGACCAGAAACTTTCTGCCACTCTGGTCCACAGAAAAGAAAATCACTTAAAAAAAAAAATACAGAGGCTCAGCATTTGAAGTAATTGTGCAATGTGGCGTTTGGAACAAAGGATTAAACTAACAGTCTGAGGAGAGAGATTAGCAGGATAAATCAGCCTTGAAAAAACAAAAAGTATCCATCCTACTTAGATTTGGTCCTAACTCAAATTTTCAAAAACAACAAACTGTCGCCCTGAGGCTCAGCCGAAAGTAGACTTTGAAAGAAGAACCGCAGTTCACATTTATTAACAACTCATAGCCACCTGGTTATCATTAGTTACAAGATGGAAATGATCTGAAAGATAGGTAGGAAACAGACAAATTACCTAAGGACCAAAAGGAAGAAAAAAGTGAATTACAAATCTCTCTGAGAGAAAAACAAACAAAAAACATGGAAGGTGAATCGACATAAAATTTCATAGCTCTGTCCTGTAGAGTAAGGCTCCTTTTATGGCTGACTTTATCCCACTCCTGCAGAAATAAGTGTACATCTTTGGTCCAGTGGCTCCAGCCCAGGCCCAAGTGGTTCAGGGGTCAGGAGGGCCCCATGGGGCTCCCTGAGAAAGGGAAAGGTGTAGAGTCACAGGGCAGCCCACAGTGATGACGCTGATAATGCTGCGTGTGCCATTCACAACGGGTGAGGTTCTGTTCTGAACTGTCCTGTGCCGCCTTCATGAGATCAAGATGAGTCATAGCTTAGATGGGGTTACTCTCCTCCCATCAAAACAGAGTCACGGGCTCTGTGCTGTCCGAGAGTTTAGGCCATCTTGTTTAGGGACATTCTCTAGCATCTTGCGGAGAAGGCAATGGCACCCCACTCCAGTACTCTTGCCTGGAAAATCCCTTGGATGGAGGAGCCTGGTGGGCTGCAGTCCACGGGGTCACTAGGAGTTGGACACGACTAAGTGACTTCACTTTCACCTCTCATTTTCATGCATTGGAGAAGGAAATGGCAACCCACTCCAGTGTTCTTGCCTGGAGAATCCCAGGGACAGAGGAGCCTGCCATCTATGGGGTCGCACAGACACGACTGAAGCAACTTAGCAGCAGCAGCTAGCATCTTGTGCTGATGTGGTCCATGGACCAGCAGCCTCGACATCGCCTGAGAGCTTGTAGAATCTCAGGCCCCACTCCAGACCTACTGACCCAGAAGGTGCGTTTTTCCAGTGTTCTTGGAAATGTGGACTCACATTAAAGCTTGAGAAGAACCACTCTAGAACTATCCAGGGGTGCCCTATTCTGATCAAAGGGAGCATGTAAACCAACAACAACACAGGTTCCCTGGATCAAGGCCCTAGAGGTTCTGATCTCAAAGTCCAGGCATCTGCATCTTGAACAAGCACCTCAGATGATTATGACTCTTACACTCAAAGGGTAACTTAAGAAACAGGCCATAGATGGTAATAAATGATAATCAGTAACTCAAGAAAGGAATTAAGTAACATAGTCCAGCATCTTCCTGAGGGGCAGTATTGTACTGTATCACTTGGGGGTCATTGTTGAACACACAACCTCCCAAACCCCTTCCCCAGATGTTTTGTGCAGTAACTCAGGATGAGGATCTGGGAATTTCTATTTCTGATTAGTACCCTGGGTGCACTGCTCTAGCGGGAAATATCCATGGTACAATTGCGAAGGGCACCGTGTGAGGCGAGCCTGTCCTGGCCAGCTCACCACCTGTTGCTTAAAGCAGAAGAACTAGGTCCTTGGTGGGGGGAAGGGCTCATGTACCAAAGAAGTTTCCACAAAGTCATATACACGCATGCGTGCATGCTCAGTCGTTCCCAACTCTTTTTAACCCCATGGGTCACAGCCCACCAGGCTCCTCTGTCCATGGGATTCTTCAGGCAAGAGTACTGGAGTGAGTTGCAGTTTCCTCCTCCAGGGCATCTTCCCCACCCAGGGATCCAACCTGCATCTCCGGTGCTGGCAGGTGGATTCTTTACTGCTGAGCCACCTGGTAAGTCCAGAAAGTCATCTACCCTCATGTAAATGTTCTGTGGAGTACACACCAAGCTTAACTGGGAACAGAGATTTTTCACCAGGAAGAAGTTCCTGCATTTGAGGAATAATGAGCTAAGTCTCTTCCTGAGAAAAGACACTCAAACCTATGTCAACATGAGGTAAATGGTACTTAGGGGTCACCTCTCTTTCATGTCTTGAGGCAAAGTAAAGATTTGAGAAGATAATTATCCAAACAAAATCATCTTTGAATCTGCACTGTCATCTCAAGGAGAAAAAATTTTTAAAAAATCAACAGAGAAACCAAGGGGGAAAAAGTCTTAACTAGAAGACCAGGAATAAAGATTCAGACTCTGGTGCAAAAGAAAGTAATCAGGCAGAATGACTGTCATGAGAAATGACAAGCTGAAGTTACATGGTTATGAAGGGACTAATGATGCTCAAGAGTAACGATTCAAATCTACTTCCGAGCAAAGTCTCAGTGGGAAAGAATTTAATTTAGAGGGTTTGCCTTCAAGGAACAGGGACAATCACAGAGGTTGACAAAACTCAGCTGCTTCGGGGAAGGAACAGGTAACAGAAACATGTGCATTTCAGAGCGCAAAAAATCAGAACATAAAGAAAAGCTGCTAGATAATAAATGCTCTGTGTGTGTGTGTGTCACTCAATCGTGTCCGACTCTTTGCGACCCCATGGACTGTAGTCCGCCAGGCTCCTCTGTCCATGAAATTCTCCAGGCAAGAATACTGCAGTGGGTTGCCATTTCCTTCTCCGGGATAATAAAAGTTGACTAGGTTCTTAAGAAAGCTCTTATTTCCTTCCAAGGAAATAGTTAGAAGCATGGCAGCCAATGGTTTTCCCACAATGGTTTAGATATTGTTCTAACCATCAGCAGGCTTTAGAATGAATGACTTCTTAGGGGTATCATGGAAGTACCTACCCCGAAGAAACAAAAGCTCTGAGTAAAAGTTCCCCATTGATACCATACAAGCAACACTTTTCTGCTAAGAGTATTCCAAGAGTGCCATCAGGGAGATTCACTGGAGAAATTAACTTAAGTGCTGCACAGAAATTCATTTTCTGGGAATCAGTTATGCCTGTGGGTGTCCAGGGTACTCTTTGAAGATCAGCAGCATGAGAGACCCAGGACACAGGGATGAAGTACATTCTTCCATCTTTTCATAATCAGTACAGAAAATAGACACTGCCCACAACAGGGCAACTTTTATAGTCTGTCAATAACTCTTGACTGTTCCACGGCTTCAGGGAAAATAGCAAGTCTGGTTATTTCATTGAGAGATTAAATAGGATAAAAACGACTTAAAGCTCAGAGACAAAGTTTCACAGGTTTAATAGAACTATGAGATATGTTTCTAGGTGCTCCACTTTCTAGGGTCATTAATATAGTCTAAGCTTCTCTGGGGCCATCCCACTTCATCCCTGCAATCCTTCTGAGGAGGCAACTGTGTTTTCAGCTGATGGCAACTCCCCTACCGTTTAGCTTGCAACGCGGCTACAGAGAAGAAATGCTCTGTTGCTTCTGTTTTTGACAAAGTGAAGAGCTTGCTTCAGTAGATAAACCCTGCTCTTCTACAGTTAGCAATCACGTAGGGGACACGCTTGTCAAATACAGCTAAGAAGGCTACATGTTAAAGGCCTGGGGGACATTCCAGGTTGTCCAAGTGCCACACTGTCTGAATGAGCAAGGAGGTGGGGCGAACACCCGAAAATGGGGGAACCAACATGACATGGGCATTCCTGGTGAATTTCTCAGCTGTTGCTGGCCCTGCACTTTTAAGCAGCTCACATGGGTCTTTGAATTTAGGATGGAACCATTAAAACAAGAGGACAACCAGACAAGATATTTGCCATAGTTTTTGTGACCCATTGGATTTCTGGCTGCGTGATCTGGGTTGCTCACAGATCACAAAGGATGCTGTATTCACTTCTCAAACCTTCCCTTTCACCTTGTTTCATGTGAGTCAGTGTCCAGGAGGAAGAAGTGGTATGGGGAGAATGATAAGGAAATGGGAGGGGTTCTGGGAAGAGGGAGCCACTGGTAACAGTTTCAACCAAGATTGCCAGTTTCTAACTAAGCAAACCGGGGGAAGACAATTACCTAGGAACTCATCTCCGTATGGATAGCTTAATCCCTGACCTCTTACAGCTCAGACATTTGTTTAGGACAGAGTTACAAGAACTAGAGCCTCTTGATGAAACTGAAAGAGGAGAGTAAAAAAACTGGCTTAAAACTCAACATTCAAAAAGCTAAGACTATGGCATCCAGTCCCATCACTTCATGGCAAATAGATGGGGGATCAATGGAAACAGTGACAGACTTTATTTTCTTGGGCTCCAAAATCACTGAAGATGGTGACTGCAGCCATGAAATTAAAAGACACTTGCTCCTTGGAAGAAAAGCTATGACCAACCTAGACAGCATATTAAAACCCAGAGACATTACTTTGCCGACAAAGGTTGGTCTAGCCTAAGCTATGGTTTTTCCAGTACTTGTGTATGAATGTGAGAGTTGGACCATAAAGAAAGCTGAGAGCTGAAGAATGGATGCTTTTGAACTGTGGTGCTGGAGGAGACTCTTGAGAGTCCCTTGGACTGCAAGGAGATCCAACCAGTCCATCCTAAAGGAGATCAGTCCTGAATATTCATTGGAAGGACTGATGCTGAAGCTGGAACCCAATACTTTGGCCACCTGATGTGAAGAACAGACTCCTTGGAAAAGACCCTGATGCTGAGAAAGATTGAAGGCAGGAGGAGAAGGGGACGACAGAGGATGAGATAGTTGGATGGCAACATCAACTTGATGGACATGAGTTTGAGCAAGCTCGGGGAGTTGGTGATGGACAGGGAAGCCTGGCGTGCTGCAGTCCATGGGGTCGCAAAGAGGGGACATGACTGCATGACTGAACTGAACTGACATCTGTACAAATAGGAAAGGGATGAATTTTCAGCCACACGTACTCAGAGAATGTAAAGTTATGAATGGCAGAGTTTTCCTGGATCAAACACATTTCTAAACCATTTCTTCTTTCTAAATTCTTTCACATTCATGCAACATGAGGGAGACACTTTAAGAGTGAGCTAATTCTTCTGGGTAATTCTCTGCTCTGAAAACTTAAGATTTCCTTTCCTCACTTTTGCCCCAAAGTGTCATATTTATTACCGTTTCTCATGTCTCCTTGTTACTTGACTTTCCTTTTAATGAGAAGTATCCTTCGCATCAACCGCCTAATAAAATCCTTGGTTGTATAGTTTAATTTGAAAGTACCTCCTTCACGAGCCATTTATCTATTTTCCCTTCTATTCCAAATGACAGACATTAAATTACATCTCTGGGTAGATGAGATTAATCTTCTATTCCAGAGTGAAGAAAAGAAGAAAAAGGTTAGAAACATTTAAAGCCTCTTTTCTTTTCTTTTGTTTTATTAGGAGAAGGCAGACTCTGGGTTGAAATCTTGATTTATTCCCCTTAAACCTATTTGAAGATCACCTTTAAAACAAGGGGTCAAATGCAGCTTGAAATGAATTCCCTGTTCAGTACTTATGTAAGTCCCTGGGTTATAGTATTTCAAAGCTAATAAATATTGTAGTCACATGAAGGCAGCCTTCTAATATGACAGTATATAGGATTTTAGAGGGATTGTGGTCTTTCAAGGAAAGGGATCTGGTTAGAAGGGAGACATCAGGGCAGACTTGCTGGAAAGCTGCCTGAAATCAGATAATTTTTTTGCATTTGGCCCTTAGCCATCAAACAAATAAGTCATTACTGCAGTCCACAAGGTAGCTATCTCTGGCCCAGGAGTTCACTAAATCACTTCAGTAGATAACTGGCTTTTTGTGGCTAGATTTATCATCTTCAAATATTTACTCAGTAAACTGCAATGTTGAGCTAAGGTAAACTTGCATTTTTGTGGTGAATTTGACTCTTTATTTCCAAAACAGAGAGGAAAGTGTCAAGCCATGTTTAAAGACATTCAGTTTCACATAGAGAAGATTTTTTTCCTTTCCAAAAATATTAGCAGCAATGTATTTAAATAATTTTTAAAAATCTGTTCGAGTTAGAAAACAGATGAGTGAGCTTGTTCTCCCCATCCTTCCTGGCACATCATGTACCTGATAATTTTTATTTTTAAAGAAACTTAAAGCATCTTGTAGGCTAGGAGAGAAGATATCTAACAAGATGGTCTCTTAGCAACCATAGGATTCTAGAGAGGTCTACTGGGCCCCACTTAATGGAGAAAACATGGTTATACATAGAAATTTCAAATTTTAATGCCTAATTTCATAATCTTTCTTTGAAAATAATCTACCAAAAATGCTTTCTGATGGATTTATTATTTTTATAAATAGGACCTATAACTATTATAAAAATTCTAAAAGTGCAAGAAAGTTAAAAGAAAGCAGTAAATCATCCCAAACAGGAGTTAGGAGCTGTGCCACACTCTGCCACACTAGAATCTGCTTTGTTTTTCCTTGGCAACCACTTCTTAAAGTTGATAAGCCAGATTTGTTCCTCTTTCTTTATTAGAAAGTGATTGATGATTTATTGATTTTTAACATTTTCCTCTTAATTATTTAAATTACATTTTGGCAATTTTATTAGGAATACAGCAGAAAACATGCTATAATTTTGAGTCATTTCCTCACCTTTTTTCTTTTTTAAGATTGCATGATATATGCTGTTTTTTAAAAAGGAATTTGGCTTTTGATTCTGACTCACCATCCAGTCCTTGTCTATAGCATTTTTATTTTTACAGACCTCTTACCACCTTGATTACCAATCTCTCTCAAATATTTTTTCTTTCAATTTATGAAGAGAAAATGCACTAACAACCTATCATGGCCATATAATTAATAATGACATATTTATTTTAAAAGTACTGTGAAGGACTATTTAATGATAAGGAATGTTTATGAGTAAAAAAAGAGAGCATAGTGTGCAAGCATGCCTGTGTGCTCAGTTGCTCAGTCGTGTCCAACTCTGTGCAGCCCCATGGACTGTGGTCCGCCAGGCTCCTCTGTCCATGGGATTCTCTAGACAAGAACACTGGAGTGGGCTGCCATGCCCTCCTCCAGTGCACATGCATGCAAATAAATATTTTAAAAATATTTCTGAATAGCTTTAACAATGATTTTTCCAAATCTTAGGTCAAGAAATTGCTTTTAACTTTTTCTTTATGCTTTTCTGCATTTCCAACTTTCTGTATGACATAGTGCTGCCCTTTAAATGCGAAAATGTTCTGAAATTTTATAAAATTCAAATATCAAGCATGGATCTAAATAGTAAAGAAGGGCATGCAATAAAAAATTATTTCCTCCCACTTCCTATCTTAGTTCAGCACCCACCCAGGGGTGCTAACTGATAACAATTTCTTGGTAGTCTGTCATAAAATTCAAGCACACATAAATATGTACATGTGTACAAATGAGTATGTATGTGTTCTTTTGTATTAAAGTAGAATATAATACACAATATTGATACTTTGATTTTTTTCCTACTTAGCAATATATATTGGACAAGTTACAATATTGGCCCATCTGGGTTGACCTAATGCTCATTAGGGACCGCACAGTATCCTCATTTACTTATCTGGCTAGACTGATAGCTTTTACTTTTTTCTCTAGATTTCCGTTATTACAAACAAACTACAATAACCTTTATAAATATATTTCTGTGCATCTGTGCACAACATTTTCTAGAGACACAGTTGCCAGATCAATGATCAAAGACAGATATGCCTTTAAAATTTTTACAAATTGGTACTGTCTGGCACTCACCAATCTCTTATCAACTTTGCATGAGAGAGTCTTCCTTCATACTTTCCCAACGCTTTTTTTACCTTTTAAGTAAAAATGGGGTTTCACCGTTGTGTTCATTTTCAGTTCATTACTACTTAGCAAACTGAAAGCTTGAAAAAAAAAGTTAGTCATGCAGTCGTGTCCGACTCTTTGCGATCACATAGACTGTAGCCTGTCCTGCTCCTCTGTCCATGGAATTCTCCAGGCAAGAGTACTGGCGTGGGTTGCCATGTCCTTCTCCTTATTTATAAATCATTGGAAATTTCTTGCTTCTGAACTGCGTGTCCATACCCTTCAACTATTTTTTGTTGTTTGTCCTTTTCTTTACTGCTTGATAAATACTCTCTCTTTTACAAAATTTAGTCCTTTATAGGGTATGTTTAACAAACATACTATTTTTAATTTGTCTCCTGACTTTACATTTTTATAGTGTTTTGCCTCACATAATTAATTGTTTTGCATTGTAATTAGAGAAACTTTTATTTTATAGGTTCTGGGAATTAATTATTGTAAAGAACCCATCCAATAAGAAATTTCAATAAAAGGTCACAAAGTATTTTCAAGGAACATTTTCATTAGGTGAGTGACATTATATGTTCTGGAAATGACCAAAAATGCACATAACTTAGGTAGACTCTACGTTGGAGTTCTGTCTCAAGAAAATAGCACAAAATGTCAAAATTTACAATAAAAAAACCTAATAATAAAAATGTTTAACAATCACAGTTGCCTTACCCTCAAATTTAACATTACTTTTGTATAACAAAAGAACTATATTATAAATCTAGGTTTATACATATAAGATTTTTCTCCTTCTGTTTGAATAAAAATGAACCGTAGGACTGTTACAGATTCAGTTCAGTTTAGTTCAGTCACTCAGTAGTGTCTGACTCTTTGCGACCCCATGAATCGCAGCACGTCAGGCCTCCCTCTCCATCACCAACTCCCAGAGTTCACTCAGACTCACGTCCATCGAGTCAGTGATGCCATCCAGCCATCTCATCCTCTGTCGTCCCCTTCTCCTCCTGCCCCCAATCCCTCCCAGCATCAGAGTCTTTTCCAATGAGTCAACTCTTTGCATGAGGTGGCCAAAGTATTGGAGTTTCAGCTTTAGCATCATTCCTTCCAAAGAAATCCCAGGGCTGATCTCCTTCAGAATGGACTGGTTGGGTCTCCTTGCAGTCCAAGGGACTCTCAAGAGTCTTCTCCAACACCACAGTTCAAAAGCATCCATTCTTCCATGCTCAGCCTTCTTCACAGTCCAACTCTCACATCCATACATGACCACTGGAAAAACCATAGCCTTGACTAGACGGACCTTTGTTGACAAAGTAATGTCTCTGCTTTTCAATATGCTATGTAGGCTGGTCATAACTTTTCTTCCAAGGAGTAAGCATCTTTTAATTTCATGGCTGCAGTCACCATCTGCAGTGATTTTAGAGTCCCCCAAAATAAAGTCTGACACTGTTTCCACTCTTTCTCCATTTATTTGCCATGAAAAGATGGGACCAGATACCATGATCTTCGTTTTCTGAATGTTGAGTTTTAAGCCAACTTTTTCACTCCCCTCTTTCACTTTCATCAAGAGGCTTTCTAGTTCCTCTTCGCTTTCTTCCATAAGGGTGGTGTCATCTGCATATCTGAGGTTATTGACATTTCTCTTGGCAATCTTGATTCCAGCTAGTGCTTCTTCCAGCCCAGCGTTTCTCATGATGTACTCTGCATAGAAGTTAAATAAGCAGGGTGACAATATACAGCCTTGACGTACTCCTTTTCCTATTTGGAACCAGTCTGTTGTTCCGTGTCCAGTTCTAACTGTTGCTTCCTGAACTGCATATAGGTTTCTCAAGAGGCAGGTCAGGTGCTCTGGTATTCCCATCTCTTTCAGAATTTTCCAGTTTATTGTGATCCACACAGTCAAAGGCTTTGGCATAGTCAATAAAGCAGAAATAGATGTTTTTCTGGAACTCTCTTGCTTTATCCATGATCCAGTGGATGTTGGCAATTTGATCTCTGGTTCCTCTGCCTTTTCTAAAACCAGCTTGAACATCTGGAAGTTCGCGGTTCACGTATTGCTGAAGCCTGGCTTGGAGAATTTTGAGCGTTACTTTACTAGCGTGTGAGATGAGGGCAATCGTGCAGTAGCATTCTTCGGCATTGCCTTTCTTTGGGATTGGAATGAAAACTGAGCTTTTCCAGTCCTGTGGCCACTGCTGAGTTAAAGGTTAGGGGGTTTATTTCTAGAGAGACAAAAATGTTCTGACCGTGATCATGGTCAAGGTTTGCACAATTCTGTAAACAACCCAGAAGCCATTGAATTGTACACTTTTTAAGTGGGTTAACTGCATGGTATGTGAGTCCTGTCTCAATAACACTAAGAAATATTAAATGTGGTGAGTTTTGAGTGGAGCTGTGTGCAAAAGAAATAACTGTGGTTTGTCAGCTCACTGCTCACAGCATCTTCTGTACCAGCGAGGACACAGTTCCATTAGGAAACGGGTTTTCAGTGGGCTTATCTTCGGAGACTCCTTCCCTGATCTGCCCTCTTTTCAAATTCTCACAATTGGGGTAGAAGCCAGGGCAGATGGAGGGGCATTTTCTGACCTCCTCTCCTATGTTCTTGTTACTCCTCTAGCCACTGGGGTTATCATTCTTCCTCAGTGCAGTCAATCAATGCTCTAGAACTTGATATGCCACAATATGGGTTAGCAGATGATTAGCCATCCAGGTTAGCCCTGGATGATTCAAGGGAATTTAGCCTGGCTTGTACCAGCTGGGGCACATCCTAAGGGACTTTCACGCTCTCATGAGCTCTCATCTTACTGAGGGGAGTGTGACCCAACACATTAAACAATTAGTTATACAATCACTACTTCTTACAGAATCTCTTCCGCCTGTCTCCTAAATACCTACAGTGATTATTCACTGGTAGACTTTTTTTGCTTTTTATTCTTGAAGACCTTTCACTAAGACATAATAAAGAGAATAAAACTACAGGTATTAGTATATTATTTCCAGCAGCTTTGAATGACTGTTACCTTCATCATTGAATTTTTACCCCCAGAGTATGAGTCAAAAATCAAGGTAAATAGTCTTTCTCTCTTGCACAGATATGCAATGAGTCAGTGATGAGCAAAAATCTCTAAAATTAATTTAATTCCTTGGAATCATCCTTAACACATAATTGGAAAACACTGTCAAGTTTTTCCATCCCATATATATATTGGTGAGGTTTTTTTTGTGTGCCTCAGACTAAGGAAAATGTTAATCAGAAAAGGCCAATTACACAAATTTTATCAAGTATTCTGAAAGCTCCATAAATGGTCCCAGATACAATCTTATATGCAGAGTACATCATGCAAAATGCCCAGCTGGAATTAAGATTGCTGGAAGAAATAATAACCTCAGATATGCAGATGATACCACTCTAGTGGCAGAAAGTGAAGAGGAACTAAAAAGCCTCTTGATGAGGGTGAAAGAGGAGAGTGAAAAAGCTGCCTTAAAACTCAACATTCAAAAGCTAGGATCATGGCATCCGGTCCCATGACTTCACAGCCAATAGAAGGGGAAAAAGTAGAAGCAGTGCCAGACTTTCTTTTCTTGGGCTCCAAAATCACTGCAGATGGAGACTGCAGCCATGAAACTAAAAGACACTTGATCCTTGGACGACAAGCTATGACAAACCTAGACAGCATATTATAAAGCAAAGATATCACTTTTCTGACAAAGGTCTGTACAGTCAAATCTATGGTTTTCCAGTAGTCATGTACGGATATAAGTGCTGGACCAGAAAGCTCAGAGCCGAAGAATGGATGCTTTTGAACTGTGGTGTTGGAGAAGACTCTTGAGAGTCCCCTGGACAGCGAGGAGATCCAACCAGTCCATCCTAAAGGAAATCAACCCTGAATATTCATTGGAAGGACTGATGTTGAAGCTGAAACTCCAATACTTTGGCCACCTTATGTGAAGAACTGACTCACTGGAAAAGACCCGGATGCTGGGAAAGATTGAGGGCAAAAGGAGAAGAGGGTGGCAGAGATGAGCTGGTTAGACAGCAACACTGACTCAATGGACATGAATTTGAGTGAACTCCAGGAGACAGTGATGGATAGGGAAACCTTTAGTGCTGTAGTTCATGGAGTCCCAAAGAGTCAGACATGACTTAATGACTAAACAACAACAAAAATCTATACAGTCCAGAAAAAAAAAAAATCAGGGTTGCCTACACTATATAAACGAGAATAAACTCACTTTGAGAATAATGAATATGGTTTCAGATAAAGTAGGATAAATTATTTTTAATGAAAAATGGGCTATTACATCTACTACTCAAATTTTTAAAAATAATTCTACAGATACCCAAAAGAAAGACACTTCATTCCAAAGGACTATCAGAATTGCAGGTCACTGTCAGTGGTTGCTTGAGCTTTTCATGAATATTTTCTTCTAGCTCCCGTAGACTTAAACCTCTTTTAATAAAACCTGCTCTTCCTCCTCCATAACTTCACTAACGATGTTCTGTTGCTTCCGGTCATCCTGAGAAGAACAGAAACATGGTGCATTACTCCTGACATCATCATTCAGAGAAACTTCAGGAAAGAGAGGTTAAACACACATCTGCTCCAAAGGGAAAGGAACACTTCAAAGGTTTATTTTGAAACAGGGTAGAAAATTGCTTCTCAAATATTCAAGTTTCTGAGAGGCTTTGATTAGACTGGATACAGCAACCATAAAGAAAAGTAAGATAAATGAAACAATACATACATAGAAATATGCTATTAGAACCCAATATACAGAGAAAAAACAAGTGACAATGATCTGTTTTGTTTGAAAGAATATGGAAAACAGCAATTCTCTTCTCAGCAAAGGATCCAATAAATCTCCACAGAGGAATTCTCTTTCATCTCTCATGAGCTCAGCACTAGCACTGAGACAAAGGGGGTATGGTCACGCAGCTCAGTTCAGTCGCTCAGTCATGTCCGACTCTGCAACCCCATGCACTGCAGCACGCCAGGCCTCCCTGTCCATCACCATCTCCTGGAGCCTGCTCAAACTCATGTCCACCAAGTCGGTGATGCCATCCAACCATCTCATCCTCTCTCGTCCCCTTCTCCTCCTGCCTTCAATCTTGCCCAGCATCAGGGTCTTTTCCAATGAGTCAGCTCTTCTCATCAGGTGGCCAAAGTATTGGAGCTTCAGCTTCAGTCCTTCTAAAGAATATTCAGGACTGATTTCCTTTAAGATGGACTGGTTTGCAGTATGGTCCTTAGTTCAGGTTAATTCTCCCACTAGAGGGAAAGACATTTTCACCATTCAGATCATTTTCACCATTCAGTGGCAGGTGTGCTAGGACAGAGACAGGGACTTGTGTGTAGGACTTGGATGCTCAGAAAAGGAACACACTCCATCTGGTTGTGGATGGAAGGCTCATTGAAGTAGAATTTGAAGAACCTACGGATATAAACCAGATCAAGACAAGATGCTCCAGGCTCCAGAACTCATCGTCAAGGGCAGGAGAGGTCTTAAGGCAGCACGGAGTGTATGAAGTGGAAAACTAAAACCACTTACTACCGAGTCATCAGTTACAACTGCAAAATGAAGGAAGAGGAGTCTGGAGAAACAGCTAAGGGCCAGATGATGCAGGGTCTTTGGGACCATTACAAGGAGCACAGACTTTATCCTTAGGGAATAAGAAAGCGGCAGTTAAGGAGGTACTGAAATGCTTTAAAGAAAGAGGCTGACTTGATCTGATTTGCATTTTAGGGAGAACATTAATATGCAATGTGGAGGTTAGCATTGAGGAGTGCAAGGCTGGAAATAAGAGACCGGCCAGGGGATGAGAAATATGGAATACCCTGACCCAGCCACAGAAAAAAGAACGGACGGCAGGGACCAAGTGTGAGTCAAACTGGCTAGAACCAGATAGTGGATGAGGAAAAGTGAAGATGACTTTTCAGGAACTCAAAGAATAATGGCAACCCACTCCAGTATTCTTGCCTGGAGCATCCCATGGTCAGAGGAGCCTGGTGGGCTACAGTCCACGAGGTCTCAAAAGAGTCACATACGACTTAGCAACTCAACATTAACAACAACAATGCAAAGAGTTGGGCACAGCGGAGCGAGCGAGTATGAGTAAGAGCAGAGAATTCAGAATGGATGAATGCGCCCATGTGCCGGATGAATGCTTGGGCATCGTTGTTTGGGCTGTGGCAGGCAGTCACGATGATGCATATTGTAGGAAACCTTTCTTTCCTATCCAAGGCTAATAAACCAGAGAAAGGAAAATGAGAAACAAACACACTTTTAAAGTAGTACATCTGGGACTTCCCTGGTGGTCCAGTGGCTAAAACTCTGAGTTCCCAATGCACAGGGCTCAGGTTCCATTCCTGGTCAGCGTACTAGGTCCCACATGCTGTAACTAAGACCTGGCACAGCCAAATAAATACATTAATTAAGACAAATATTAAAAAATAAAGTAGTATATCATCTAACATTTATCATTATTTAGTTGGGGAATTTTATTAGTGGTGATGGTGAGCAGTGGGCTAAGTCTTCCCCTCCCATGTAACTGAAACATAAGCATTCCAAATCACCCTCTTAAAAATAAAACTGAGAATAACAATCAAGTTGATTTAGAAAATACTATAAAAACATACACACCTGACAAAGGAGAGTGTTAACAGTTAAAACTGTATTTGATGTTTTAGAGAACTGGTTTACTAGGTACTGGTTTACTAAGCTCTTGAGAAGAAGTCTTTTGAGTATAGGTATACACAGAAACGTCTGGAAGTCTTGGCTCTTACTAATGAGTAAGAGGAAACAATAGCAGAAAACATTTCCTATACTACAAAACTTTGTAAATAGAGAATCAAAATTGGCCGTAGTCTTATTATTATAGTATATTTGCAACAACAGTGAAGAAAAATAGATCATACAGCTTGGCTGGCTTGAAATAAATTGTGAATTATAGCTTTAAGATGTGTCCAATGCATAAAATAAAATAAGCCCAAGGCAGTCAGTCCTTGGTTGGTATGACCTTTGGCGCCATTTTGTTCGTGTGCCACAGCCTAGCTACAGCTACAGTTCTTAAGCTTTAGAACATGACAGTTTATTTCCTAAATTATAAGCCAAAAATGACTCCCTGGTTATGAGGGGATACACATATACCATGGCTGACACTAAGGTGCACCTTGGGTTCCAGTCCACACCCTCCTTTTTCCCAAATAAGTGATGATTTCAACTATATTATCAAAATAGTGATAAAAAAAGATTGGTATCATCTCCCAATCATTCCCTTATGCCTGATGTTCCCAGCCCCCCAGACAGTAATACAAGAGAGGGAACAGCTTAAGCATGCTAGTGCTTCCTGTAATTATGTGTGAATGAGAAAAAGAGGGGTGTGTGTGTGTGTGTGTGTGTGTATGAAAGAAAAAATAATTAAGTGTACACAGTACTATGAGAGAGAGAAATGTCAACCAACAATGATAACAGACACTGGCAAACTAAGCAAATAGAAAAAAAAAAAAAACAAACAAGCAACCTGATAAAAACATGGTTTGGCTGTGTAGAAAGAATACTGATTACAGTAATTTCTCTGAGCTGTGTACCACATGCCCTAATTTCCAGGCAGCACAGTGATGAATACGTAAATTGTTAACTATGTATCTGATTAACTTGTACTCATTTTAACAAGGTTGAACTTTAATGTATAATCAAACTTCATAATCTCTTCATAATTTATCCTCCTCTAAAATGGTCATCGGTTCCTAACTTAAAATTGTGGAAGCTTATGTGAAATGACAAAGTGAAGAAGGAATCAAACGAATATTTAAAGTAATGATAATTTTGAAAAAAAATGGCATCAATAAATAAGAACAAGAAGGAGGCTATTGGTAAAAAAAAAAACACTCACTGTTCTATATCACAAGTTATTTCTACATGAAATTTATTTTAGATGTATTGACAGTCTAGGGAAAGTGGAAGCATTAAAGATCTAGAAAATTTTATAATCAAATTCCTTAAAAAATATGACAAGTATTTTTAAAATGTAAATTCAAAAGCCATTGAAAATACCCTCATGCTTTCTCTAAAAATAAGATACCCATTCTATAATAAATAGTAATAAATACATTTACTAAGCATTTTTCTTCATTAATTTTAACACAACACTGTGGGAAAATATTTAACAAGAATTAAAATAAAGTAATATTAATATAAATAGGAAAGGCTCACTGAGTACTACTGATGGAAGTATCTAGAAAACTTGGGTAATATAATATGGCTAAATCAATGTGGAGGACAGCATCAGCCAATTCCTTTAGCTTTAAGAGACTTTAGGTTCAATGAAAAAACATTTAATAGAAATTATTCACCAATTTTCCTGTATGAGCACTGTACAGAATTATCCTAATTTACAGCAGGGTTCCTTTTCTTTTTTAAAATGCATTTATTTATGGCTGTGCTGGGTCTTGGTTGCTGCGTGGGCTTCTCTCAGCTGCAGGGAGCAGGGGCTAACCCTCTCACTGTGGAGTGCAGGCTTCTCACTGCAGGGGCCTTTCTTGTTGTGAGCACAGGCTCGAGGGCGTGTGGGCCTCAGGACTTGTGGTATGTGAGCTCAGTGGTTGCAGCTCCTGGGCTCTAGAGCACAAGCCCAATAGCTGTGGTGCAGGAGCTCAGTTACTCTGCGGCACGTGGAATCTTCCAGGACCAGTGATGGAACCTGAGTCTCCTGCATTAGCAGGCGGATTCTTCGCCACTGAGCTACCACAGGAGCCCCTAGAGTAGGGTTTCTAACCTTGGCAATATTGATATTTTGGGCCAGATAGGTCTTTATCTTGAGGGCTGCCCTGTGCACTGTAGGATGTTTAGTAGCATCCTTAGCTTCTATCCACTAGATACCAGCGGTGTTACCTCCCACTAATAATGACAAGCAAAAACAACTCCACATATTGCCAAATGTCCCTCTGTGTGTGTGTGTGCATGCACAAAACTGACCTCCCATTGGGAACTACTGCTTTATAAATGTGGGGAAAGGTGCAGAAATTAAAAGTTCTGTTAATGTAGTCATAATTGAAATGCTTTAGCCAAGTTCCCTATTTTAAAGGAGAATAGGAAACTTTTTCTTTGATGAGAATTATTAAGCCACATCAAAAAATTAACTCAGCAAAAGAAAAAGAATTCAACAAAGTTTGTTTTATTTAATTTTTTTAAAGGGAGATGGTGAGAGAGTGAGAAAAAAAAAAAACACAAGAAATAAGGAAATGTTCTCTCTGACTTGTAAAATTGAGAACAGAGGACATAAAATTTTTAAAAATATACTTCAGTTCTGTATTATAGTTGAAATAGAGAGATGAAAACTGAAAGATCAGATAGAGGAGACCTAAGTACAAAAAGTGAGAATGTATAAGATGGCAAAGGTGGGGTGGCAGTGGGGGTGGAAATGGGGTGAAACTTTGAGAAGGAAGAGAGGCAGGCCAATCAGGAGTTAAAAGAGGAGCACCTCCTGGCCCTCACTCTCGCTTCCTCTCAAGTCTCTTTCCGCTCAAACCCGAGCTCAGCATCCTTCAACCCAGACTGCCAACATCCTCCTCCCAGGGCTGGACCATGAGCCGGTGGAGGAGGTCGGGATGGAGGCTAGAAAGCAGGGGAGAATCACTACCAGGAGAGCAGCAGGGACACACTAAAGGCTGGGAACCGGCAAAATGCTGGGGTCAACACCCGGCTTTATCACACACAGCAGTCTTTTTTCGGTAAGGGAGCATTTGTGTGGAGAACAGCCCGGAAGTTAACTTCAAGAGAAAGGTAATGAGAGCCTATGTTAGGGCATTGGCAGAAGAACTGAACATAACAGCTCTTGCTTACATTTTGCATAAAACTTTGAAGGATAATACCTGCTTTTTATCCCTTATAACCATCAACAACACATTTAGATTTGCTTCATGAACAGGGAACACTTAACAAATACTAGTTTGGTTTAATTTTATTGACTTCAAGTTAACCTGTCATATCTATATCAGTCAAAGGAAACTGAAGCCCAGTGAAGACAAGTGACTTGCCTACAATCCAGTGGCAAGTTTTGGAGCCAAGGATGAAACTGAAGTCTCCTTAATTCCAAAGTCCAAAATCCACTCCATTAGTTGTAACAAATGCGTGGCCCACGTGTCATTCTCTCCACTGCTTTACCACTGCAGACATTGCTAGTCAATTTCCTACCTAGAGCTTGGATATGGCTTCAGGATCCTTTTGAAAACAGGGCTCCAGGGGGCTACCCTGAATCAACTTTTCTGTGTCCTGAGGTGCACTGTGCTAACTAGCCAAGAGAAAGGAAGAAGACAGGGTTGAGATGCCCTGCTGGCAGAACCATTATCATTTGGGAGCTATGGGAGTGGGCTTCCTGGGTAATTCAGATGGTAAAGAATCTGCCTGCAAAGTGGGAGGCCCAGGTTCCATCCCTGAGTCGGGAAGATCCCCTGGAGGAGGGCATGGCAACCCACTCCAGTATTTCTGCCTTGAGAATCCCATGGACGTGGAGCCTGGTAGACTACAGTCCATGGGGTTATAAAGAGTCAGACATGCCTGAGCACCCCAGCACAGCTGTGGGAGTGAATCCAGCAGGAGGGAAGGATATAAGTACATTAAGAATGACTAAGGAGGAGCTTCCTATGTGGTCCAATGGTTAAGATTCTGCTTTGCAGTGCAGGGGGCACCGGTTTGATCTCTGGGGGTGGGGGAAACTAGGATCCCACATGCTGCAGGGCAACTAAGCCCACAAGCTCCAGCTACTGAGCCCATGAGCTGCAACAAAAGATTTTGAATGATGCGACAAAGATCCTGTGCACCACAAGTAAGACCCAACCCAGCCAAAAAAATGTGAAATATTTAAAAAAAAAAGAATGATTAAGAAGCTAAAACCTGGGTGACTAGGGGGATAGCGGCACTGTTAACAGAAGGAGCAGCCGCAGAGCTGTAGCGTTGTGGACGTGATTTTAGAGGTGTTGCATTCACAGTGAGAAAGGAGGCCATCACAGTCAAAGCTGAAGGAGGCTGTTCAGAGGGAAAAAGGCAGGACCTCCTAATGGGTCTGGTGATCTCAGCCTCGCAAACAATGGGAACTGTGGATCCTAAAGGTACATGTCCAAAAGATACTGGCCAAACACTTTTAGGAGAGATGCAATAAGGACATTCCAAAGTCTTGATTCAAAGGACACTGCTGTGAATCATTTCGCAAGAGGAGAAATATTCTCCTATAATTCAAATAATCACCAAATTTTAAAAAAAAAAATCTGATTTCCTATGTGCCAGGTTCCATTTAAATAGGAGAAGGGAAGCAGTGAAAAGAAAATGGCTCTTTAACAACTTCTGAGTCTCACTGAGAATGATGAAAGATGTTCTATAAAACTACAAACTAAATTATTAAACCTTTATGTGCTTAATCATGACAAGATGTTTTTATTTAATGGGAATCTGGATGAACTGCTTCCATCACTTGTCCTTCAGCATAAGATTAACAATGCAAGGTTTTCTATCAGCCCAACGATGTGCCTTACATTTTATTATGTCAGACACATTTGGCAAATTAAACAGAACACCATGGAAAATGTCTGGTTATAACTAAGAGGCAGGAATACTGCTTATGCAAACCTTGATAGGCAACTTGTTGAACTATTTCCTAACCTCAAAACAGATGTGTTTTCTATTATTTAGCATTTAATGTTTCATCTTGGCCTTTCTTTTTTAATCTTTAGCTAGTTGCTTCCCCTTTCACTGCCATCCACTTGATGAGTGTCTTGGTTAAGTTATAAAATCAAGCTATAATGATCTTACTTGGCACCATATGGCTAATGTCAGCCAAAGAGTCTTTAATATTTTCTAAGCAACAGGATATTGTAGTTAATGCTCTCAGAACTAATTTCAATCTAAAAAATATTGCAGGCTATCTATACACACATACATATGTCTGGGAACTGTCCTCCTAAGCCAAACTTTAATTAATAGCCCAACAAAATAATATCAACACTTCAAATATGCTCTTGGGACAGACTACTGACACCACAGATAATAGAATTTCTATTCAAAAGCATAAAGTCACCAGTATTTCCTTTGCCAGAAACAAAAACAACAAAACATCCCTCAAGTTCATCAATGGACCTATCAATATCAATTTTTCTGTTCATTATTAGTGAATTTTACATATATATGAAAGAATATTTAGATCTTAAGAATTCTTCATAAGGTTAGTTTCATTTCCAGTAAAGCAAAGATCAAACAGGGTCTTATATATTTTATTGCTAGGTATAAATCCACAGAAAGGATCTCAATCACACAAATTTTTGACAAGCTTACAGTTAAGACGCTTACTCCTTGGAAGAAAAGTTATGACCAACCTACACAGCATATTCAAAAGCAGAGACATTACTTTGCCGACTAAGGTCCAACTAGTCAAGGCTATGGTTTTTCCAGTGGTCATGTATGGATGTGAGAGTTGGACTGTGAAGAAGGCTGAGCACCGAAGAATTGATGCTTTTGAACTGTGGTGTTGGAGAAGACTCTTGAGAGTCCCTTGGACTGCAAGGAGACACAACCAGTCCATTCTGAAGGAGATCAGCCCTGGGATTTCTTTGGAAGGAATGATACTAAAGCTGAAGCACCAGTACATTGGCCACCTCATGCGAAGAGTTGACTCATTGGAAAAGACTTTGATGCTGGGAGGGATTGGGGGCAGGAGGAGAAGGGGACGACAGAGGATGAGATGGCTGGATGGCGTCACCGACTTGATGGACGTGAGTCTGAGTGAACTCCAGGAGTTGGTGATGGACAGGGAGGCCTGGCATGCTGCGATTCATGGGGTCGCAAAGAGCCGGACATGACTGAGCGACTGAACTGAACTGAACAGTTATGTGTATATGTGCTGAGGGTATAGAATGTATCATAAAGCTATGGATATTCTTAACCAAACACTATTAAAATGGCCTTTCAAGAAGCTCAAAATATCATAGAGCATTTCCGGGAATAAGGAAATTTCAACAAGCAGTAACTTTGGTAGGGAAATCTAAAAGTTCTGTTCAGCAGGAGTCTCTACTGAACACTGCACTTGCTTCTTTGATAAGAAAAAAGAGGGTGGGGAGGTGCTGGTTGGACCGGGGATTATGGTTTCTCAGCTTTTCTTCTATTTCTTTTTCCTTCTTTTCTGTGCTTCCAAAAGAAAGGCTGGACCAAGAAAGGGAGACACTTTAATGGGGAGGCAAAAAGGCTGATCTGGCTTAGCCAGACTTCAAAGACCCAGTGAAGTGGGGGAAGTTCCCTTTGTGACTTTTCAAATGGGTCTGGCCACCTCAGCTCAGGCACTGACAACCCTCTCTGGGGGCAAGTCAGTCAATGCTCCCAGTAAAACTGCAAAAGGGCAAAGTTTGGTTTTTTGCCCTCTTTTTCTTTCTGAAATCTTGTTATCTTTTCTCAAATACTCTCCTTCCATTTCTGTGAGTCAGCACCATTTCCTTCCCAGCACTTGTCATAATCTGAAATTATCCCATTGACTTAATTTTTTGGTTTGCTTATCATTTCCTTTCTCAACTGACTCTACATTTCATGAGGGCATGGACCTGGTCTGTGTCGTTCACCCTGCAACCTGGCACTTGGACTAATGCCTGGTACATGGCAATACTTGATAAGAGGCTGCTGAGAGACAAATTCCTTGCCTCCTCCCTGCCTCTTCTCCCCAGCTTACAAGGACAGTGACCATCAGTCCTACCCTCCCTCCCAGCCCGCAATGGACACTGTTGGCCCCACCGATGTCTGTGTTTTCTGGGTGGGATCAATACCATCTGCATTCCCAGAGGCCAGACCTGATGGGATGAAGCCAGTCATAGCTTTCTCCTGGCACAGTGTAGAGGTGGGCATATGATACCATTTGGTGCAATTGGAGAGAACAGATATGTGATATAATCTGGTAAAATTAAAATGGCTGGGGAAAGAGGCGGTCCCCGCCTCCCCTTTCCTCCACAGGAGCTGGGAAACACGGAGCCCTAGGAGCTGCTGGCAGCCATCTTGCCCCCATGAGGTAAAAGCTGGCACACACACAAGGTCAAGAGCTTTTCAAAGAAAGGAAGCCACATCCTTGGGACCTTGCTAACCTCTGGTCAAATCCACTTCAGGGTTCCTGCTGGATTCTCCACTTTGCTGGACTCATTCAGACTCTTGCTTTGAAGACCACCCAAGGTGGGACTCCCTTACTGCTAACATTCCCTCCCAGAAGTCTCATTTCCCAAGATAAGTCCCAGCAAGGTATTATTTCATTAACCGAGGAAAAGCCCAATATCAATTAGGTTTAACCCTCCCCAATCCATGGCAACCCACTCCAGTACTCTTGCCTGGAAAATCCCATGGACAGAGGAGCCTGGTAGGCTGCAGTCCATGGGGTCGCTAAGAGTCAGACATGACTGAGCGACTTCACTTTCACTTTTCACTTTCATGCATTGGAGAAGGAAATGGCAACCCACTCCAGTGTTCTTGCCTGGTGAGTCCCAGGGACGGGGAAGCCTGGTGGGCTGCCGTCTATGGGGTCGCACAGAGTCGGACACGACTGAGGCGATTTAGCAGCAGCAGCAGCAAGAATACTTTCACTTAAAAATGCAAACAGACACAGATGTGCTTCAGTGTTCTCACCTAATAATCCAGAGAGGGAAACAGAGCCACCAACCACACAGATTCATCCTGCTTTCTTTATCTTTATAAGTGGGATTCATACAAAACAAACTCAATCACTGTAATGAGTTTAGGAAGGAGGTGTTTTCCAATTTTCATTTTTTTTCAATAAATATTTATTTATTTGGCTGTGCTGGGTCTAGTTACAGCATGTGAGATCTAGTTTCCTGACCAGGGATGGAACCCAGGACCCCCTGCATTCAAAATGCAGAATCTTAGCCACTGGATCACCAGGGAAGTCCCTAATTTTCACTTGATTTGTTGGTCAAATATCCCGCTTTTTGAAATGGAACAAAAGAACGACAGCAAAGCCTTGTGTTCTTAGTTGAATGAGTACAAATCTGAATGAAAACGATGCACAAGAGCTATATTTAAAGGTCGATGAGGCTTCTGAGGAGAGAATGGTGATCTCTGACTTGAAGGTCTGCAAAGACTTCACAGAGGTTGTATTTGTGCTGGACTCTCAGGATGGACAAGAGAGATGAAGGGCAAGAATGCGACCCTGAGTTACACCTGATGAATTGTGCTGGCCCAGGTGGGTATGGACGCAAGGAGGAAACTACTGAGGAAGTCGAGAAAAGTGAGCTGGGACAGGCTGTGTAGGACTCAGAATCTCGCTCTCGATTCAGCTGTCTCTAGAAACTCAGTGAAGACTTCCAAGCAACACAGTGGCATAACCAGGGCAGGGTGGGAAGAAAGACTGACGGATGTGGCCTTTGGTGGTGGGCTGAGGAATGGTAAAGAGAGAGGTCACAGCAACTGAAGCTGGGAAGGGCGGGCGGCTCTGTGGACACCAGCTAGGCATCTGACTCCCTGCTGCTCCTGCCCCCAACCACGCCAGGGCTCAGCAGAGATGGGGGCTCAGGCTCCATGTTGGCTAAACAGCGTTCTGTGAGCCTAGGGCCCTAATCGTCACCTCTACTAACGTTTTTACGGAAAAATACTTTTTCTCCCAAAAGAACAGCCTAAAATCAAAACGGTTGGCGCTCTTGTAATTAAAGTTGGTATATTATATAAATTATTTTTAAGTTTAAAGATAACATCTCTAAGAACATTAATTTTTTTCCTCTATATTCCAGGACTGCTTTGAGATTTTAGTCTAGACAGATTCACACCCTTACAAATGAGCTTTTGAGCTTAGGATCTTAAAATAGGGCTGTGCTGACATTGTAATACAAATCAGGAAGGAATAATGGTTGGAGTAAGCTTTGTTTCTCTTTTTCCTGATGAGTTTTGAATTAATCGAAGATGGGTAACATAGAACAGATAAATTACGGAAGGAAATAAAATGTTTTTATAGGTATTAGTATAGAAGATCTAAGGCATTATGAAGAAGGCACAGGGATAAGGAAATTTCAATCAATATTAACTATTATTTCTCCACAGAAGATGAAAAATTTCTTATTACCCAAACAGGACAGGCCATTTTGTGTTAGGTTCAGGACAAAGAACCAGAGGATGAATTATGCTAATACTAAACGAGGTTAGACAACAGAGGCTCCTCAGTTCACCCCTGCTGTTAGTGTAATTTGTGGGGGCACGGATGCATGTAATCAACTCCTATTGTTGACTGAGCACACACAAAAAGACACTTCTTTTCCTTACAATTTTGTGCTAAGAGATAGTATTCAGATGCACAGATTTCCTCTCACAAGAAACCATAAAGCTTTTGGAAAAAACAAAACAAAAAAAAACACACCTCTACACAGCCCTGGGGAATTAGAAAACCTGTTCCCAGAAGTCTGTGCAACTCTCTAAGCCCAGACAGGCTCCTGAGCCATCGCGAGCACTGGTCATAGGAATGTTCACAAAATGTCAGTCAGCACATGTAGCACATAGTCTCCATTTCACAAAGAAGCGGCCATTTTATGCTGTGGAAAAAGAAATGAGGCTGTGGGATGGACAACACAGCTGCTGGCGGCCCCTCTGCCTGGCCCTATCCAGCTCTCACTCCAAGACTGGCCTCCTGGACAGTGTTTCTGGGCCATATACTCACGAACATGAGTAGGCCTCTTTCAGTTCAGTTCAGTTCAGTCGCTCAGTCGTGTCCTACTCTTTGTAACCCCATGAATCGCAGCACGCCAGGCCTCCCTGTCCATCACCAACTCCCGGAGTTCACTCAGACTCACGTCCATCAAGTCGGTGATGCCATCCAGCCATCTCATCCTCTGTCGTCCCCTTCTCCTCCTGCCCCCAATCCCTCCCAGCATCAGAGTCTTTTCCAATGAGTCAACTCTTCACATGAGGTGGCCAAAGTACTGGAGTTTCAACTTTAGCTGAAACTTCCAAAGAACACCCAGGGCTGATTTCCTTTAGAATAGACTGATTGGATCTCCTTGCAGTCCAAGGGACTCTCAGGAGTCTTCTTCAGTTCAAAAGCATCAATTCTTCAGCGCTCAGCTTTCTTCACAGTCCAACTCTCACATCCACACATGACCACTGGAAAAACCATAGCCTTGACTAGATGAACCTTAGTCAGCAAAGTAATGTCTCTGCTTTTGAATATGCTGTCTAGGTTGGTCATAACTTTCCTTCCAAGGAGTAAGTGTCTTTTAATTGCATGGCTGCTGTCACCATCTGCAGTGACTTTGGAGCCCCAAAAAATAAAGTCTGACACTGTTTCCACTGTTTCCTCATCTATTTCCCATGAAGTGATGGGACTGGATGCCATGATCTTAGTTTTTTGAATGTTGAGCTTTAAGCCAACTTTTTCACTCTCCTCTTTCACTTTCATCAAGAGGCTTTTTAGTTCCTCTTCACTTTCTGCCATAAGGGTGGTGTCATCTGCATATCTGAGGTTACCTACAAATTTCTCTGTCCATGGCATTCTCCAGGCAATGATACTGGAGTGGGTTGCCATTTCCTTCTCTGGGGGATCTTCCTGACCCAGGGATCGAAACTGTATCTCTTGTATCTCCTGCATTGGCAGGTGGATTCTTTACCACTTGTGCCACCTGAGAAGCCCAAGAGATATCTGCTTTTGTGATAAAATCTTTTGATGTTCAACTATATGTTTGTTTTTATTTTAGCAGATAACTTGCGTATATCCTGGCTCCTCCCTTACCTCTTTGGAGCAGTTCTCAGAACTCTCTAAGAGGCTGTCTCCTGGACCACAGTCCTCAGTAAGGTCTCCGAATAAAAGATAACCCACAACTTTAAGGCTGTGTATTTTTCTTCCGTGAACGACTGCATATTCTTTCGCCAGAGCCTATATAAAACATATTTTGCCCCTTGGGATGCAGTATTCATGTGCTACATTTCCTTTTGACTTCATATCTTCATGAGTATGTTCATGGAACTGTGTCCAACCACGGATGCCCTAGCACTTCCCCACATGGCCATCTAGTATGTACCTTTGCTCCATAAAGAGTTTTAAAATATTTGTTTTGCTTTCTCTCCCTACCCATCTTCTCAAATGAATTATTTTTAATGAAAAGAAAGTGAAAGTGGCTCAGTCATGCCCACCTCTTTGGGACCCCAAATTCTCCAGGCCAGAATACTGGAGTGGGTAGTTGTTCCCTTCTCCAGGGGATCATCTGAACCCAGGGATTGAACCCAGGTTTCCTGCACTACAGGCGGATTCTTTACCAGCTGAGACACCAAGAAAGCCAGTTTTTAAAGGAGATACACAGAAAAATGTTAGATGCATAGCCTCTTGGCTATTATTGTTTTAAGTTGCCCACTAAGTCACTTTTCGTTTCTTCTCTTCAAACTCTGATAGCCTAGACTCTGTTTACAATATGAAGCAGACAAAGGATAAATATAATTCTACGTATAAATTGTTGGTAAGCGGTTTTACCTAGCTAATAATACGTACTGGATGTTTGAGAAATTTTGGAATATGAAAAAGTTACACTCATGCACCTAAGAAAATAAAGTCACCGAAAGCACAATCTAAGAAGATACTGGCAAGGACTTCATAGCACTGAACTGAACTTGCAGTTGGCAGGTGACCAGATACAACACAGCTGATCGTGGCACTGACCAGAGAAGATGATTACTTTTCCTTCATTTCCAGGCTGCTGCTGCTGCTGCTGCTGCTGCTGCTGCTGAGTCACTTCAGTCGTGTCCGACTCTGTGTGACCCCAGACGGCAGCCCACCAGGCTCTGCCGTCCCTGGGAATCTCCAGGCAAGAACACTGGAGTGGGCTGCCATTTCCTTCTCCAGGCTAGATTACTTTTATTCCAAGTTGGTGTTGTCAGTATAGGAAAGAGGAAGGAATATTGAGAGACTAAAAAGGTATATTACCAAAATGATTGTTAATGAAAATCTTAGCCTAGCATTTCTGAGGCTGCCAGATTCTGAGTTGATTATGAGTTTTCTCTCATTAAAAAAAAAAAAAAATCTATGAGAGCAAGGGTCATAGCTTACTCATCATTGAATCCCCAGCTTCTAGTTTCGTGCCTGGCAACTAGTAAAATCTCTTAATTCAATCAAATAAACAGGAAGGAGATGACTTGAAAAATGAGAAGAAGATAACTGGAGAGAGCCAGTGATTTTAGGAATGGTTTTATGAGGCCCTAAGTAGCAAATAAATATTGAAAAGAAACATTTATTGTTGCATTATGCTTTGGAATCTCTACTAATTATCCCCCAAATTTCCCATGAGGAAGTTAAGTGCTCTATTCAGTGAATGAGAAAACATAAAAATAAGTTAAGCCTAAGTATAATCGTATCATAGTAAGCATTTAAAGCAATTCATTTCTTAATCCTTGGAACACATCATTGTTCTGCAGACTGAAGAAACAAAGTTTTTTTTTTTTTTTCAAAGTCACAGAGATTCAGTAGTTAGAGGTCAACAATAAAACCACGCTGAAGGAAATAACTTGTAAGTGATATCCACCGAGGTTCCTTTAACCATAGCCTCCATATGATTATCAACTACAAAGGCTTCAGGTCCCCAATCAATATCCCCTATTTTTGACTCCTGGGGTTAGCATTTTCAAAGCTAAATTCTGAAAGTTCAACTGTGTAATAAAAAAGGCAAAAGAGCAACATAAAGGAAAGTAAGCTATGCATTCATGGAAATGTTATTACCTTATTTACGTTTTGATTTATCACTAACCTAGGGAGGCTACAACCAAATAAACACTGAGGGCAACCTTTATTTAAAGCTAACTCAAGCCCTCTGGCATATGTGTATATACACATTGCAAGGAAGAATAAGTGTTTTAAAACAAGTAACCAAGCGAGAAATCAAGGGGATTTGATTTTAAAGACAGAAGTCACCGGGAGCTGCAGGTCAAGGGACTTTTTACTCTAAATCTATCTTTCAAGGCTCTGGGTGATGAAGTGCTCATTGCTGGCCAAAAAGACTTCAGGTCTCAGTATGGAAGTTAACTGATGCTGAGAGGGAGGCCCACATTACATTTCCAAGACACCAGGGAGCTGCAGTTTCATTCACGCCTGATGGCACAGGTTCCAGGTCCTTGTTGGAACCAGACGCACAATTGTATCTTTGAAAGTTTGAAACTCAAAGGTTTGTATGTAGGGGGCTTACTGTAAATGTACAGGTGACCCCTGAGCCACATGCACTGACCCCCATAGAGAAACCATGTACAACTTCCCCTCCCCAAAACTTGACGACTGGAAGCCTTACTGAGAACACAGTCAATTAACACATATTTTGTATGTTATAGGCATAGCTGCTATATATTTAGTGCATTCACAACACAGCTATTTCTCATATGTCAGTATTTCTAGGTTCTGTGGTTTGTCTGTGAGTTTTTTCAAATTGTTGAAAATCTCCAAAAAATGCTTCCAATGTATTTGTGTATAGGTGGACCTGGGCATTTGAACCTATGTTCTCCAAGGGTCAACTGACTGATGCTGAATATCTATCTATCCTGACCTTTAAAACATGACTGACCATTGGATTGCATATAACCTTGTGCGAAGAGTTGACTCATTGGAAAAGACTCTGATGCTGGGAGGGATTGGGGGCAGGAGGAGAAGGGGACGACAGAGGATGAGATGGCTGGATGGCATCACTGACTCGATGGATGTGAGTCTGAGTGAACTCCAGGAGTTGGTGATGGACAGGGAGGCCTGGCATGCTACGATTCATGGGGTTGCAGAGAGCCGGACACGACTGAGCTACTGAACTGAACTGAAACAGCTGGATGAAGCAAAGTTTGTGTTGGGATTCTCTGTCATGGCTGTGGCCCTTGGTTTCCAGTCCAAGTGCCCACACCTCACGTGGAGGTTTTCAAACAATCCAGTCCAAACTCCAAATAAAACACCAGCCAGAATTTAGGAGGTGGAGGGCAATGCTGCAAAGATGAAGAAAAGCAAAAAAAGGAAGGCAGCTGAGCCTGGGAGTGTTGTGTTCTCATTGTTTCAAATTAAATACACACTGAAAAGAAAATGAAAGCTTATAACCTGGAGACTCAGTCTGAATCCCAAAGGCATGACCCTCCATCTACATGTTTCAAGCACCATGGTAACGTGGCATCTTTAAAGTCATCAGTTATCCTGAGAATATTTTCAGCAGAGATTAGCACAGCATTTCCCGTGGGGAGTGCCAGCTGGGAGGCGTCCTCCAGCTGGCTGGAGACTGCACAACTGGCTTCACGCACATTTCAGAATTCGAAGGACTTCCAGAGAGTGAGGCAGCCCTGGCCAGTGCAGGGACCCTGCCAGCTCGCACCCCTTAAAGCCAGATGGATGAGAAAACAAACACAGACCACGGCCAAAACCCTGCCTGTGATCTTCACAACCATCTTCCCTAAACATTCTTACACACACTATGCTTATTCTTAACAGGCGTACAAAGAAGTGATCATTTTGAGTGACAAGCAGAAACAAATAAATCCACTGTATAGCCTCATGTAACTCATACCAACTCTAAACATCTTGATTTTTCTTTCTCAAAGGCATTGAATAACAGATTTGGAGTCATCACGATAACAGCCTGGTTTGTAATTTGCATCAAGGTTTATAATAAAAGGAGCATATGACTGTTATAGGTAGTCACAATGATAGCTAACACCTGGCAGAACCATTGTCTAGGAGATGGTACAGGTTCAAACCTGGACGTGGAGTGAAGAACTCTGGGTGGGTGGCGGGGGTGGGTGGGAGGGGGGGAGTCTTCAAGCTTATGCATCAGAAGAGAGCACTCCAAACACTGAATTGTTAGATGAAACACAAAAAGTCGATTTGATTTCCAGTGTTGTACTTATACCTCCTTGAAGTGACTTCCTATGGATTCTTGTCATATTTTAGGGAAAGGAGGACCAAAAAAAAAAAAAAAAAAACAAACTAGACTCGATTTTAAATGGCTTGATTCCAACTCTACCACTTACTGTACTTTGCTTACTCACTCAGTCGGGTCCAACTCTTTGCAACCCCACGGACTGTAGCCCACCAGGCTCCTCAGCCCATGGGGATTCTCCAGGCAAGAATACTGGAGTGGACTGCCATGCCCTCTTCCAGGGGATCTTCCCCACCCAAGGATCACACCTGCGTCTCTTAAGTCCCTTGCCTTGGTAGGTGGGTTCTTTACTTACCACTAGTGCTATCTGGGGAAGCCTGTGCTGGGAGACACTCCCCCAAAGTCACACAGCTCCAAGTGGCCCAACTGGTGCCAAAATGGATATCTGACCTCCAAGCCCCCTGCTGTTCCCACTGGGCCCTGCGAAGCTCTGGTTAGGACCTGGAGAAGCAGAGGCCCAGAGAGCTGCTGCCTGGACCAACATACAGAAACAGAGCTTGAAAACCATGCCTCTCAAAATGGAAAGCCCGCTGCTCTTTCCTTTGTTCCAGAAAATGACTGGGCTTCCCCACTGCCATCCTAAAGAACTGGAGTAACTGCTGTCAACTAGGACCTTAAGGAACACGAAGAGAGGTTGATCCGCCAGTAAATAAACCAGCGAAAGAATGAAAAAGAGCCTAAGAAAGGGGGGCAGCTTGAAAGATCTCCCCCAATTCTGTGTTCAGATAAGGAATAAAGAAAGGAGGGACTGGAGTGAAGACTCTGAGCTTCTGCTGCGAGGGGTGAGGGTTCGATCTCTGGTCAGGGAACTAAGATCCCCACATGCGGACAGTCAAGGAGGACCTTGGAATCCAGGGTGCAGGGCTCCCGGGGGAGGCCCTCCATGACCTGCTTGAGGTCACACTCTAGTCTCGCTCAGGAAAGAAACCAGACTCCGCCCTGGTTCGGGGGCCGTGCCGCGGATGCCCCAGCTTTACTATCTCACCTCCTTTCCCCGAGCTGTGTAAAGTGCATCTGAGTCACTGGGAGGACGGCCAGGCCTTGGTGGGCTGCCCTGGGCCTGAGAAACACGGCGAGGGAGGAGAGAGTCAACCGTGTGGGTGTTGGGAGGTTTATGAGGGGGCAGTGGGGGGCAGAGGCTACAAGACAAATGACAAAGCTGGTGGCACTGAACAAAGGATGGGGGCTGGCTCAGCCCCCTTGATTCACCAGTGAGTCAGAGTCTGCGAGCAGGAAGCACAGCCTCAGACGGTGTTTTGGAAAAGGCCAGGGACGTATACTTGCAGAAGGTCGCTGTTTTATCATCAGAAGCAAAAAGAGCCACCACCGCCAATGATCATTAAATAGAAGCCGAACTTTCACATTAATTAAAAGTCACGCAATGCACATCTGGGCCAATTTTTCAATTACCGAGAGTTATAACAAGCGATGATCTCAAGGCAAAGATAAGCTCCCAGGAGGCTGTGTCCATCTGATCCTGGAGGTAGTCAGGTCATCTGGATGCTAGAACAGCATCCGAGCTGCTTTCCATTTCTCTGAGGTCAAGCAGATTCAGGCAACAGACCCAGCAGAGCTGACTGGTCCTCTTCCCACCGGTGCTTGGACCATGTGCCAGAGGACGTGTGCACCATCACCGCCCCACGGTGGTGCTGTCTGGGATATCGACTCTCAGACGGCACCTCCTCTCCCACAGGGAGCTGCGCCACTTTGGCTTACAGAGGACAGCATCACCAGGTGGCCAGGACGCGGGACCCCATGAGTGAGATTTGCCCCCAACACCTGTTCAGCAGGGTCACACAGCTTCACTGCATGCACCTTATGAGAAAAGACCCTGATGCTGGGGAAGATCAAAGGTAGGAGGAGAAGGGGACAGCAGAGGGTGAGATGGCTGGATGGCATCACCGACTCGATGGGCATGAGTTTGCATAAACTCAGAGAGCTGGTGATGGACAGGGAACCCTGGCGTAGTGCAGTCCATGGGGTCACAAAGAATCAGACACAACTGAGCAACTGAATAACAACAATATATATGTGCTAAGTCACTCAGTTGTGTCCAACTCTTTGCGACCCCATAGACTGTAGCCCACGAGGCTCCTATGTCCATGGGATTCTCCAGGCAAGAATACTGAAGTGGACTGTATACTGGGGTCCCTGGAGAAGGAAATGGCATATATACATAATGTGTGTGTATATACAGACACACACACATATGTATATATAAAAATATACTTCCCTGTCTGGACAATGTGTCCAGGCTGCTTCCCTATGAAGCCCCAAGCTGCCCCTCTAGTGCAAGACTTCTGTATTTCCACATGAACTGCAGGGTCTGATCAGAGTCTTGCAGTTTCTGATGTGGAGGAACAAAACCAGCTCTGTTTTTCTTTTCTTTCTCTTCTTTTTAAAAGGATGGCTGTCCCAGGGTATCCAGCACATCACCAGAGAGAAAGTCTGTAAGGAAAGCACCACTCAACCAAGAATTCTTAACCTGTATGCACCCAGACCAAGAGCTATTACTCTGGATCCTAGGTTTGAGGATATGTAACTTCTTGAAATTGAAGGCACTTGTGTGTATGCACATGCATGTGTGTGTGTGTACACATGGCTGTGCATGGAAATGTTTATTTCTCTGGAGTAGGGTCCATGCCTCTCATTAAGTCCTCATGAAGGAACATATTCCCCAGGAGATTAAAAATCAATGATTCAGACTGGGGCTCACCAAATTGGAGCCTGCAAGCCAAACCAGGCCACAGCCAGATAAAAAAGTTTGATTAGAACACATCCCTGCTTGTGTACTTCCGTATTATCTAAGGCTGCCTTCACACGGCATGAGCAGAGCTGAGGCGTAGCAACGAAGACCACATGGTTTGCTAAGCCTAAGAGATTTACTATCTGGCTCTTTGTAGAAAAAGGTGCTGACCCCCAATTTAGACTATATTTTTAATTATTTTTGACCACACCTCCCAGTATGTGGGATCCTAGTTCCCCGACCAGGGATCAAACCCATGTCCCCTGCACTGGAAGAACAGAGTCCTATCCACTGGACTGCCATGGAAATCCCTAGACAATATTTTTTTAGAATCATCCGCTGCACTTGGATGGTTGCTTGCGAATAATTCACCATTCAGATCCAAAGGTGAGCATCTAATCTCTGAATCAGTTTCCTGCCCTAACTGGCAAGTTCATAGATTACTTGATGGGCTCCAGACACCCCTGCTCCTGTCCTCCTTAGAAATATGCTGGACAGAGGAGTGACCGAGAGAGAGACGAGTGAGAATTCTTCCAAGGGGACGCTGCCACAGGGAGCCTGGGCCAAGCTTCCTTTGCAAACTGCTAACAAAGAGACAGTTAAGCAAGAGAATTATCATCACTCTAAATAATTCGGAGTCCTGCTGCTGGCTACAAACCAAAGATGAGAAATTATATAATTAGCTGCAGCGCATTTAAGGGACTGTATAAAAGATGCTAATGCTATCACCACTTTCAGGCCAAGCTGCAGAAATGATGCCATCTATTAGCTAGTCTATAAGATTGGTCCAAATAAAGAGAAACATCCTAAAGGGTATTTCCAAAATAATACTATCAGTCAGTTTGACAAAAAACTTTTCTTGGGCCTTGGATTAAGAAAAAGTCTTGCTCCATTTGAATGTGGTCTAAGTTGCATATCTCCCTGTTCAAAGCATTCTTTATATTAACTGCATTATCTTTAAGTCAAGAATCTTTTTTGTGTATTTTGGTGGTGGTTTTGGATAGCTCTCATCATGCTGATCTGTTTGCAGGCAGATAAGGTTATGTATACAGACTTGAATACATGCACTGAGAATAAAGCAAGCAGACACCAGATAAGTACGACCACACTGAACCTCAAGTTTATGCAGAATTATTCTGCATTAGTGTCTCCCATGCTTGAAACCTCAAGGACAGTATGCCTTACCTAAACCTGCAGTTTGTATGTGAAGCCAGGTGTGTGGGGCAAGGAAAGAGAACTGCAGAGTCAGATGAAATGAGATGATGTGCATGGAAATCACACTGAAGAGTGTGGGTGGCCCGTGTTTGATTAGAGATCTCAATGGGTGGAATCAAAAGAATTAGGGTTTGAGCCCTGATTCTATCCAGACTGCTCTGGTGGCCTACCCTTGGTGAGTCAGACATCAGTGTCTTTATTTCTGAGGCAGAGCGAGCAGTACATGTATTTTCAACCATGTGGGGTTGGTGCCTCTAAGTCCCACGTTGCTCGAGTCAATTGTACATTTTTTACAACTGCACTCCCATCCACAACCTCCCTGCACCCCACCCCACACACTCTCCCTTCCCTCCCTACTTCCTTCTTCATTGCACTTATCTTCTGATGTTTATGCAATTTACTTATGAGTTTGCTTATTAAATATCTTCCTCTCCCAGAATACAAGCTCCATGTGGGCAAAAGTTTTTTTCTCACTTTAGTTTACTGATAAATACTTGCTGCTCAGAATGGGATCTGGCACATAGACATTCTGCTGCTGCTGCTAAGTCGCTTCAGTCGTGTCCGACTCTGTGCAACCCCATAGATGGCAGCCCACCAGGCTCCCCCGTCCCTGGGATTCTCCAGGCAAGAACACTGGAGTGGGTTGCCGTTTCCTTCTTCAATGCATGAAAGTGAAAAGTGAAAGTGAAGTCGCTCAGTCATGTCTAAATCTTAGCAACCCCATGGACTGCAGCCTACCAGGCTCCTCCATCCATGGGATTTCCCAGGCAAGAGTACTGAGTGGGTTGCCATTTCCTTCTCCAACAGACATTCACTAAAGAGCAGTCAAATTCAGTAGAATTTATACCTATATGCATACACACATATAAGATCAGAATCCTTGACATAATAAGTTGAATTCATGCTGTCTCTAAACCCTCCAAAGTATATTCATCAATCCTACTTTTCTTATTTGTGAAATCCACTGTATATAGTAACATTTTATATCTCATTTGAGGAAGAAGAAACAACAGTACTCCTTTTTCTCCATAGGTTTTTAAAGCTAATCCTGATGTCACCTAATCTTCTGACTTTAAATGGCATTTTCAGAATCATTCTGTTGAAAGATAATCAATTGTGAAATGAACAACCAAAAATTATTAAAACAGAATACTCACTGAAAGGACCGATGCTGATGCTGAAGCTCCAACTTCGGCCACCTGATGCAAAGAGCTGAATTATTGGAAAAGACCCTGATGCTGGGAAAGATTGAAGGCAGGAGGAGGAGGGGACAATAGAGGATGAGATGGTTGGATGGCATCACCGACTCAATGGACATGAGTTTGAGCAAACTCTGGGAAATACTGAAGGACAGGGAAGCCTGGCGTGCTGCAGTCCATGGGGTTGCAAACAGTTGGACCCGACTTAGTGGCTGAACAACAACAGCAACAGGTTTAGCTCAACTGTCCTTAAAGTTGAGGCACAATCTTATAAAAGGAGAGACCTTGTATTTTCCAGTGATCATCAACTCGAAAGATTTACAACCTCAGTTCTCAATAGTTGAGCAGGGAGTTTTGTGGTTCTACCAGAGAAATGACCCAGCTGTCACATCAGTGGGAAACTCTACAAGTGATCAAAAGATAACTACTGAGCCATGGACTCTGATGTACTAAAGCTAGAGACTGATCATTAAACTAAAGGTAGAGATTGTTGTCTTGAGAGAAAAAGAATGCTAGCTCTCCCTCTGACCATTGGACCATGGTTTTCCTTCACTCATCCCCTCCTCTGCATCCAGAGATGCAGGGTCTTTTATTTCTATTGCTGGTACTTCTTGACAGGGTTGCTGAGTTTTTTGGACTTTGTTCTGATGATCTGATAAGATTCATATGACTTTAGAGAAACTCCTTCAGAGCTGTTATATTTTTTTAAATATAATTTTATTCATTTATTGGCTGTGCTGGGTCTTCGGTGCTAGGCAGTTTTCTCTAGTTGCTGCACACGGGCTTCTCACTGTGGTCGCTTCTCTTGTTGCAGCGCATGGGCTTTAGGGCGCAGGCTCAACAGTTGTGGCACATGGACTCAGTTGCTCCACAGTATGTGGGATCTTCTGGAATCAGGGCTCGAACCCATGCCTCCTGCATTGGCAAGCAGATTTTTTTTTTTTTTTTAACACTGAGCCACCAGGGAAGCCCCAGATTTGTTTAGGTCTCCAAAAAGAGTGAAGACTCCTGATTTCACAATGACCTTGCTTATTGATACACCAAGATAAGTCATTCCTGGTGGCTCAGAGGTTAACACGTCTGCCTGCAATGCGGGAGACCTGGGTTCGATCCCTGGGTTGGGAAGATTCCCTGGAGAAGGAAGTGGCAACCCACTCTAGTATTCTTGCCTGGAGAATCCCATGGATGGAGGAGCCTGGTGGGCTATAGTCCATGGGGTCGCAAAGAGTTGGACACGACTGAGTGACTTCACTTCACTTCACTTGCTTATTGATACACAAGACAAGTCATTCCTTTTTTTTTTTTACTAAGAGTTTTATCCATTTGTTTATTTTCCAGATCCACTGAAAGGCAAAATCTAGCTGTAAGGAGCAAAGACTCATATAATATCAGGATCTTATTATATTTCAGTTATTCCAAATACTTACAGGAGTGAAAATCTGTAAAGACAACCTATATCCACACTTGTATCGAATAATTACCCAGTTTTGAAACTTGATTTTAGAATCACCTTCACACCAAGTATTTTTCCTTAGTAATTTCGACTTCATCTGCTTTCCAGGAAATAGACATTTAACTTCCCAGAACTTTATTGAAACTCCAAGAATCCTTGACATACAGAAGTCTCTTAACACTCTTGCTGCGGGAACTGAATCTGTAGATTTCAAACAGGAACAAAACCCTGAGCGCACATGCCCTGTGGACCTATGTTAAGAAGAAAGCTCGAACTGTACCCCGCTGTACTAGGGACAGGGGTGGGTCCAGGGTGGGGGACAAAAGGACATGCTGTCCTCCTCTGCAGGACTGTTACCCAGATGTAGGAAGAGAATGGCCCAACCAAAGCTGGACACTAAGTCTGAGGCTGGTCTGCCACTGTCACCCCCGAGGAACGTATGAAGTTTATTATAGCCTTTCATGCCTTTCTCTTTTTGTCTGAGAGCTTGCAGGCAGCTATGCTACTGCCGGTCTTCAGCTAGACAGGCCCCTAGCAGCAGAACTCAGTTGGCAGGAGAAGGGGCCAGCAAACCAGGCAGACCTCATTTCAACTCTATTCTCTGTCATTACTTATCCACAGACAGAATTCGGATGTTGAAAGCTTTTAAATGGCCAGAATTATTGGCTAACATTAATAAGATGTTGGCTGGCATGAAAGCAATGAAAGTCCTGGACGGAGGTTCAAATATGCACTTAAAGGAGAACCTGACTTGACATCATTATTGGAAGCCCCAGGGAATTCAGCAGGCCACAAGCTGAGCATGAACCCGCGTTGTTGGGCAATAGTTTAAAGAGGTCATCGTCACTCTGAGGCTGCATGTGAACAAACTAGATGCCTTTATTAAGTAAGTTCATGTTCTCTATACTGTTCTAAGCCCCCAAGGAGTACAGAATTCAGTGCTGGGTTTATTTTAAGGATATTGCTGACCACAAAATACCCAGAGAAAGTCACCGGGATAGTAGGGTGGTCTTAAGAAAGCTTTGCCTAAGAAACCTGGATAAAAATTTGGGGGAAGTAATGGGCCTCAGTCCTCAAGTATCTGAAGCACTGACAGGAGGAGCAGACTCCTACATGGATTCAGCCATCCCTGGAGAAGGGAAGAGCTCCCCACTCCAGGATTCTTGCCTGGAGCATCCCCACGGGCGGAGGAGCCTGGCAGGCTACAACTCGTGGTGTCGCGCAGGAGTTGGACACGACGGAGTGACTAGCATTTCTTGGGCACTTACCATATTCAGGGCACTGTAATAGGTGCTGTGTTACAGAGATTAAAGACACACGGGACCAGCCTGAAGCACCTGCACTTAAGTAAGATGAAATCAGGAGTCTGGGATCCCCGGCTTTTATTCCAGTTCTATTACCTATTAAGTATGTGATTTTGAACAGTTTCTTATCTGCTGTTAATGACACTGAAGGCCCACATGGCAAGAATTTTTCTGAGAATGAAATGAGATAAAGATGGATAAAAAGAATGAGAAATTAGTAATTGACTGAAACCAAGTAGATGGGGAAGGTTTTAACACAAAGGCCACTCTTTTTTTTTAACACTGAACTTTTTATTTTGTACTGGGGTATAGTCATCACCACCTCAATGAACATGAGTTTGAGCAAACTACAGGAGATTGTGATGGACAGGGAAGCCTCGTGCACTGCAGTCCATGAGGTCGCAAGGAGTCAGACATGACTTAGTGACTGAACTACAACCACAAAGAGCCAATTAACAATGTTGTGGTAGCTTCAGGTGGACTGTAAAGGGACTCAGCCACACACACATGCATCCATCCTCCCCCAAACTACCCTCCCATCCAGGCTGCCATATAACATGGAGCAGAGTTCCACACGCCAAAGGCCACTTTTGAATGAAACCTCAAAGGACAGAAGAGAGTTGGGTCTTGGGTGACACAGGAGAAAGGAAAGAAGAACATTCCCGGTGGATGGGACAGTATGAGCAAAGGCAGAGATGCAAAAAATTAAGCAGTCTTTGGGGAGACAAGTGAGCGGTACTGTGGCTGGAAGACATGGGAAGAGGCAAGTGATGAGAACACTCTACAAAGACACAATGAAGCTGACTTACTGCATGGGAGGACTAGAACTGCGCGCCAAGGAGGACCTGGGCAGTGGAAGGCTTGTCAAGGGAATTCAGGAGAATCAATCTGTGTGCAAACACGGCTGGCGTCAGGAAACCAAAGCGAAGAATCTTTATAAGTCTAAGCAAGAGGTTATGAGAAAGTAACCCAAGATGAAGGCAGTGACAACAGAAACCAGGAGAACAAACTGTCGGATGGGAGGAGTTTAGGTGAGCGGACAACAGCAGACAGCTCCACGGTGACAACCTTGGGGTTAAGCAAAAGGCTGAGGCCAGGCACTGGAATGGGGAACACAGAAGGAGAACAAAGGTGACCAAGAAGATAAGTTCAGCTGCAGGCTGTGCTGAATTTCAGGGGGCTGCGGAAAAATCGGAAAGCAGTTCATGAGAGAAAGTTGGAAATATGGTTCAGGGTTAGAGACGTAGATTTGAGAGGAGGTACACTCAAAGATGAAGCATGTGTTGTCAAACATAAACGAACTTGGGTTTGAACTCTGCCTTCCACACTAACTAGCTGTGTGGCCTTGGACAAATTGCTTATCATCAAAGCCTTAATTTCCTTAATTGTAAAATTGGGAAAATTATACATACTTCAAAGGCTCTGCTTATTGCATACCATCTGGTTGCCATTTGTCACCGTCACTGTCTACCATAACCATCAGTGCTGAAACCATTAAGGTAGATGAATTTGGCTAGGAACAGACAGCAATTAAGTAGAAAAAAGAAGAGTTGAGGAATGAATCTTAGGAAACAATTATGAGGGGCTATATGACACTAGAATAAACTTGAAAGAATCTTAGGAAGAGTCAAGGAAGTGGGCAGAAGAACAGGACAGACCACGAAGGAAGAGGGGCATCACCGAAAATGTCCAATGTGTCTCTATTCCTGCCCTGGAACTATGTTCATCTCTACCTCTTTGTAGAGACACAGATGTAGAGACTGGATGCATGGATTCAGGAGCTGGGCTGGGGGGTGGTGGGGAAGGGAAGAGTGGGATGAATTAAGAGGTTAGGTTTGACATAAATACACTATCTACCATGGGTAATGTAAACAGCTCGCGGGAATCTGCTGTGTAGCACAGGGAACTTCTCTGTGATGACCTAGATGGGTGGGGAGAGTGGTACTCCAAGAGGGAGGGAGTACCTGTGGAGGCATTGCTGATTCACTTTGTCTAGAGCAGAAACCAACACAAAATTGTAAAGCAATTATACTTCAATAAAAAAATACAGACAAAACAAATACCTCCAAGGAGTCAGGAAGGAAAAACATGGAGAATACGGGATATAGTGATGTGACGATCATCCTTGTCCAGTGAAACTATTATGTAAGGGGAAATGAGATTTTCATCCAAACTCCAAAAGGATGTGTATCAGATACACAGAGTGAATTGTGAGATGGATAAGCTTCTAGAAAAGTCCACATAGATGCAAAGAAATTGATTACTGGCCTTAAGTCTTCTTACCCACTTTCAAAGGTATAAAAGGCTTTATTCATTAGAGAGAAAGGGGACTTCTGAGACAGATCTCTTTAGAAAGAGCAGTGCTGTGAACCTCTGAACCCCAAAGGAGGGAAGATGCTTCCTCTCATCCCAGCTGGGGCTCCCCTGGCAGATCTGAAGAGCTCAGTCAGCGTCACCCATGGATGGAGAGAGATAACAGACTGGTGTTTGAGTGTCTGGTTTTTCTTCCGAGAACCTCTGGCAGCAGAGTAAAGGAGATTCACTGGCAATGAGTGGCCTGTGGTTGGGGCAAAAGACATATGAATGCAGTGACAGATCTGAGGGAGTGAGCTGGCATGAAGATAATTTACATTCTTCTCAAGAGGATCATCTGAGGCCAACAATCAGAGCTTTGGAACACAAGGACTGAGGGAGAAGTAGCCAAAACTGGAAGAAACTGAACTGACCACATCGAAGAAGAGCTGAATGTTCCCAGTGAGAGTCCCTGAGGACTCGATGCAAACACTCAACAAGAGACTTTGCTGAGCACCTGCTCTCATGCCCAGAGAGGCTGGGCCACCACAGCACAGTCATGAGGACCCACCACCCACTCCTCATCACCCACTTCCACTGCCCCCTTCCCTACTCCGACCCTGGAAGGATCAATAGCAGAGAGGTGGCGAGTAAAGAGGAGAGAAGGTATCAATCCCACTTTTTGTTTTCCTGCAGAGAAAGAACTCACTACATTGGGCCCTGGATCCATAAGGAAAAACCATTCCAATTTGGAGTGACTACTACATAGGACTACATGTTTCCTCTTCTGAATTGAGATGATGATTTGTAGCTAGAAGAGTTCATAACACTTTTTACTATCTTAGGAAAGAATAGAAAAGTCTTTTTTTTACAGATTTTTTTACAATAATAAGTTTTAAATAATAATAGTTATTTTTAAAGTCTTAATTGAATTTGTTATAACATTCCTTCTGTTTTATGTTTTGTTTTTTTCACTGTAAGGCATGTGGAATTTTAATTCCCTGACCAGGGATCAAACCTGCATCCCCTGCACTGGAAGCAATCAGTTCAGTTCAGTTGCTCAGTCGTGTCTGACTTTTTGTGACCCCATGAATCGCAGCACGCCAGGCCTCCCTGTCCATCACCAACTCCAGGAGTTCACTCAGACTCATGTCCATCAAGTCAGTGATGCCATCCAGCCATCTCATCCTCTGTCGTCCCCTTCTCCTCCTGCCCCCAATCCCTCCCAGCATCAAAGTCTTTTCCAGTGAGTCAACTCTTCGCATGAGGTGGCCAAAGTACTGGAGCTTCAGCTTTAGCATCATTTCTTCCAAAGAAATCCCAGGGCTGATCTCCTTCAGAATGGACTGGTTGGGTTTCCTTGTAGTCCAAGGGACTCCCAAGAGTCTTCTCCAACACCACAGTTCAAAAGCATCAATTCTTCGGCGCTCAGCCTTCTTCACTGAGTGTGAGTCCAACTCTCACATCCATACATGACTACTGGAAAAACCATAGCCCTGACTAGACAGACCTTAGTCAGCAAAGTAATGTCTCTGCTTTTGAATATGCTACCTAGGTTGATCATAACTTTTCGAAGCAATAGTGGAGGACAATTTTGTAAATTAAAAAAAAAAAAAAACTTTTGTGTTTTCAGCATCCCATTTGCCCAAAGGTATAAAAAGTGAATTAGGAAGAGGTGATGGACCAGGGATTGAACCAGCACCCCCAGAACTGGAAGCTCAGAGGCTAAACTACTGAACCATCATGGAAGTCCCAAGGGAACAGAAAAGTCTTGAGAGATTTTCCCAGGTGTCATTCGTGACAAAAGAAGAACTTTAACCATCATTCAAATTTAAAAGATAGTGGAGGACAATTTTGTAAATTAAAAAAAAAAGAAAAAAACTTTTGTGTTTTCAGCATACCATTTACCCAAAAGTATAAAAGTGAGTCAAGATGAGGCAATGGAGGTTTCAAGGACAGTATTTTTAAAGCTGTTTGGCAGAGACAGAGAGGCATTGTGGTGTGATGAGATGATCAACAGCTCTTTTAGGAGACGGGAAATTGAAGCATGGTCAGGAGTTGAGAAGAAAGAGATTATAAAACCGAGGTAAAACAACAAATGTTCAGGAACAGCAGGAAGGGAATGCTGAAAAGGCAAGGTCACAAAGAACAGAGAAGACAAAGTCAAGAACGTTATCATTGCCAAAGAAAGACTCTTCTTCCTTTGAAAGATGGGAGGAGGGGAGAAAATGAGTGAATGTTCAGGGACATTTTGATCTAGAAGGATAAGGAAACAAAATAGTTTACTGTGAATTGGCTTTGATCATCCTGGTGCTCTATGAGGAAAGTTCATCTTCTAAAAATGAAGGCAGTGGGTAGTTTTTACTACTCTGGAGGGCAGAATTAGGACCACTGTGAACAGGTCAGAGAGAGATTTATTTAGGGTCAATATAAGAAAAAACTTATTTAAAACCAGCACTAGTGGAAAGTGGAGCTGGCCTTCTTATAAAGGTGTAAGTTGTGAAAACAGAGTGTTTTGGTTGGGGATAGATGAACAACTGTTGCAATGCTGTCAGGAGGGACTGCAAACCCATGGTTTCCAAGATGCCTCATGTATATCATTCATTCTCAATGCTATATTTTGTTGGTTTTTTCATGTCAACAATTCAGGTGTCACTGCTACCGAATACAAGAAAAAGAAGCCCATGAGGACTGGAAGAGAAAACATAAAGAAAAGATGTGTTATATTAATACAATGTCTTTCTTTCCTAAGGAGAAAAATCATATTTTCATAGAAAAGGAACTAGCTGGTACTCGAGTTAGATTCTGTCTCCAAAGTAAAATGCATCTCTACATGTCTCCAAAGTATCTATAGGTCTCCATAGCTTGGCAGCGAATCAAATGAGAAAATACCACTATGTTCTGGGGAACTTTGTATTTATGCATGAGCTAAAATGTAGCCATGGAGAAGGAAGTCTCCAGAACCCCTTTAATTTTCCTACAGCTAAGATGCAATGGAGAACTTACTGACAAGAGCAAAGCATGTAACCCAATGGGCTTTCTGTTCAGAACTAATAAAAATGCATACCTGATTTTCTATTAAAAAAGAAAAGGTCACAGAAGCTTGGCAATTATTCACCACTACAGTTATAATTTTTTTTTGAAATAAGAACTGTCCATTCCTAAGATCAAAATCTATTGAACCTATCAAGTATTCCAGCATCAGGTACCACACATCTGAAATAAATCTGCTCACAAATTCCATTTAAACTGGCCACATCATCCAATTAAAATTTAAACCTATAAAGAATTGTCAGTCTGTTATGACCCGTCAGATATTTTACCACAATATTACTCCAAAGAGATAAAATATACAAGCAAAAATTAATATTTTGAGTCAAAGTTCAGCAGCCAAGATCCTCTGACAGCTTCAGATATAAGCAATATTAAAAGTCATAGGAGGGTCCTATTTCATGGAAGTGTTACTGTCGACAATTATTTGTGTCTAGCGCACTGCCTGGCACATGGTAAGTTAGCTTAGCTTACTGAATAAATGAATGGATGCATGAAAGAATGGGCTTCCCTGGTGGCTCAGATGGTAAAGAATCTGCCTGCAATGCAGGAGACTGCCCCTGAGTTGGGAAGATCCCCTGGAGGATAACATCACAACTCACTCCAATATTCCTGCCTGGAGAATCCCCATGGACAGAGGAGCCTGGTAGGCTCCTCATGAAAGAATGAATGACTTTTGCCAGCAGTAGCTCAAAAGCCACTGTGTGAGGAGGTCTGGTCAATGCAGACACTACGCGTCTTTCTGGTGTCCCCAGTGACCTTGGGGACTGTTTCTTGTGATGTTTCTTGGCATCACCAGCCCCAGGACAAAGCAGCAGATCCATTACAATCCCTCTAACCCAAATCAATGTGGACCTAAGGGCTGGGACTTCCTGAACATCATCAGTTTTAGAAATCTGACTGGGTCTACATGTCATTTGGTTTAATCTTCCAGAGATTCCCTCCAGAAAAGGGTGGGTATCTTCAAAGGTCGCTGCATCTCCTCTCACCTCCACCACAGGAATAGAAGTTGAGAGTGGGAAAAGGGCAATAGATAGTCACTTTTTTGTTCTAAAGCGCCCCGGCAGCACATCTTGATGACATCTGCCTCCGATTAAGCCCTGCAAACGCAGCTATGTGGCTGAGTCCAGCTGCAGTCCACCAGGAGGTGTATTTCAGCTGAGGTGCCATTCACTAACATCATTCACTAAGTAATAAGGAACACAGTTTCTGAACGTGCTTTGACATTTATTATCTCATTTGAGGTCCATTACAACCCGGGGAAGGGGGGAAAGGTGTTTTACAGAATGGAAAGCAGGCTTGGAGATGCAGAGACCACACAGCAAGCAGGGCACTAAGCTTGGGCCAGACCTTTGTCTCCTAACCTTGTCCAGTATTGCTTCCATTGTGCTGGGTTCTAACCCGATTTTCTCATCACCCAGAGCTGGGGAAAGCAATGAGGACGCTGTGGTGCCTCGTGCCTGATGTAGCTTCTGCTGCACCTCATTCAGGACCTGAGTCCTTGTTTCCAAGGTCAGGATGGAATACTTCTGGGAACATGTATCCAGAGGGTCCTGGGTACCCGATACCATAGGGTCCACAAGAGAAAGCTGAGGAAACGTCCCTTCTCAAATCACATACCCAGGAAGAACACTAGACTCCAGATGGGTCTGCCTACTGCAGGAGGAACCTGGACCAGCATTCCCCAGAGACAGGACTCTTTGTTACAGCAACCTTAGGAGACAGACAGACAACACCCAAACAAAAATATGAAGTCTGGAGTCATGCCTATTAACACCAAGGAATTAACATTAATGCCTATTAACATTAAGGAATCAAGGGCACAGGGGAACTGGTAAACAGAGAAGACGAACAGAAAGAGAAAGGCAAACACCATATGACACCACTTATACGTGGAATTTAAAATAGGACACAGATGCGCTTATCTACCAAACAGACTCAGGGACAGAAAGCAGACCTGTGGTTGCCAAGGGGAGGGGGGAGAAGGCGAGGGATGGACTGGGAGTGTGGGGTTAGCAGAGGAAACTAGTATATGCAGAATGCATAAACAAGGTCCCACGGTATAGCACAGCAACGTGTACTCAGTATCCTGAATCTTGAAATAAACCATAATGGAAAAGAATATAAAGAGGAATGTGTGTGCGTGTGTATATATGTGTGTGCGTGTGTGTGTGTAACACCAAATCAGTTTGCTTAACACAACATTGTAAATCAACTCATTTCGATAAAAATATTAAATTTAATTTTTTAAAAAGAGGATGAGTGAGGTTGAAACTCCTGAGCAGGTGTCAGGGCTGGCAGGGGTGAAGTAGGCAGGTGAGGAAACTGGCCAAGAGACTCTAGGAGGGCGTTGGCTTTGAGGGGTGGACAGAAGGTGACATCCCGTGACAGGCTCCTCACCAAGGAGTTGCTTTACCCTCCTGGGTAGAGGTAGGCATTTCTCAACAAAATTCTCTCACTTTTTAAGGGCAACAAATTATAAATTCGTCAGTTTGTCTTCAACATACAAGCGAAACTGTGTGAAGCTTCCTGTCTCCAATTTGGCATTTCCCTTGACTATGTTTCATCCTTTCTAAATTAGACCGCAAGCCATGACTGAGGAAGGATCCCCTGGCCTGTGTCTCTATATATAGTCCTTCATCCACCACACTAGAAGGTGCTAAAAAGCCAGTGATTGATGACGATATTGCTAAAATGGTTACCTTTGGAGCTGGAAGAAGGAAAGTATTTTTTTCTGTGAAAACGGGGGAGGAAGAAAGCCCCCTCGCCGTTTCTAATATTGATCTGGCTCCACTGTAGTCCCATGAAATAAACGTCTATAAAGTCACAATGTCTCACTGGAAAGACCTTAAGAGCCATCTCCAGGAGCTTACCCAGCAGTCATCAGGGGAGGTATCATTTGCTAATCCTGAACTCATTGCAAGCTGGCTTAATTTCAAGAGACAAAATAAAAGTGCTGCCTTGTGGCAAAAGCCCGCTTCTTGGTGCCATTAAATCAAGCAAAGCCTCTGCACCAATATTAATTCAGTCACTGCTGGCTCCCCCGCTCCCCGTTGCCCCTCCTTTCAGGAAGCCCCTATGGAAGAGGCCAAAGGAAGCCTCGACGTGCAAATATCGTTTAGCAAGTACAGATAAGCTGCAGCAAATCATGCTCAGAGCACTTAAAAAAAAAAAAGATTCAAATGTTAATACATTAGCGCCAGAACATGCTGTACAAGCGACAGGGAAACTGCAGTTGTCAACGTGTGAATTTAGTCTCGGGGTAGGTTCATGCCAGGAAGTAAAAAAAAAAAATCTCAATTTAGACTTCGTCTCTACCCCTACCCCCAAGCCACGTGCTTCCCGGAGGATATGGGGGAGTACACGGTTACTCAGCAGATGTACTTCACACCAAGAAACACTCGGGGTATATTCATCCCGAATAGGAAAGGATGTGCAGTTCTCCCTTCGTCACTCAAGTTTTAGTCTGAAGCAGTCCTTCACTGGGCCAAGCCACACCTCATGGGCAACATCCCCCGACTCCCGCGTGTGCATGCACGCGTGTGCACGAGTGTGCGTGTATATATATGCACTCTTATTCATGAGAAAGGCTTCTACAGGGAAATCATGGGGATTTTGCTGTTCAACATTTCAGAAAGCCGGCCTGCCCATCACAGCGGATGAGCACGAGTAGGCTGAAGCCACCTGGGTTGAGAGAACACTGTCAAGGGCGAAAGTCCAGCCCCAAGGCCACACCAAGAGAGGCAAGGTTGGAGAGAAGCCCTGAGTCTCCCTGGGGGCTGGGGGGACACGGAGGGCGGCAGAAGCCCAGGCCAGCTCTGCTGATTTGAAACCAAGCTGGATTCCAGTTCAAGTCTGACAGGCTGCTTTTCTGTTATCAAAGCAGCAGACTCAAACTTTCATTTCAGAACGCATCTGGTCTCCCTGTCCGTCCCATTAGAAACAGCTATCTTCTTTAAATTGGAAATCAAGGCAGTTTATTCTTTTCAAAACTGTGCTGTCGGCTCTTCTGCCTGACTTCTAACCTTCATTTCTTTTGCACAACAGCTAAGCTGTCTCATCTGAAAAAGGGTGGGCTGGGGGAGCCCGCCCCTGGCCTTCACATGAATGATAGATTTGCATCAATTTTTGTCTCCAAGGAGAGTCTATCAGAGATAAAGATGCAAAGTATTTAGAGAAAACTTATTTAGAGGGAAAGAGGTACCAAACCACTCTCCCAGCCTTTTCAACCAAAACATCAATAACTTAAATCTCTTCAAGTGATAGAGCTGCAAAAACTTTTATTAGGCATTTAAAGTTTTAATGATAAAGGGGCAACCTCTCTTATTTTTATCCCTCCCTATACACCTGAAGACATTTTAAAATGATGAAATAACTGTAGTGTGTTTAAATGCATGTACCTGATATGCACATATGCATATAATATAGATATTCTTTGTGAATGTATATCAGCCATATTTGGAGCTCCAGTATTTCCCACCCACTTGGTCAAAAGCTCATTAATTTATCTGCATTTATCTAGGCAATTCATTATCACTTCTAAAAGCGCTTCCAAGTAGCAACAATTTGAATTAACAATAAATATGTACTATGTCCCTAATTAAATCAGAAGTCATATGACTTAGGAAAGGTCTCTCTGTTCAGGGCAATTGTCTTTCCTGTGATGCTGTTAAGATTCTGAGATGATTTACGGTATCAGAAAACATCATTCTTGAAGTTACAACCTTTCACATTCATTTCCCAAGATGTATCTTTCCCTCTTTATCAATGGTTCCTTCTCTATCAATTGGGGAAAAAAATCACATTTCATTTTCAACTGAAGGATGCTCTTTTCTGATCCTTCACAGATCCTAATGACACACAAATTCTGACATATTTAAAGGAAAAGGACACAAGACCATCTTTCTCAGGACCTACAGGAGAAAGGAGGCCATGTGAAAGCCGAGTCTAGACACATGCTCAATAACTTCACGATAACACATCTTTCAACTATGAGTTTTGATATAAATATGTAATTAAAAATGTAGACATTAGCACCATGATTTTTCTATAGAACACCAATGTAGTTAACAAAATGGTTATAAATTAGTCACTGGTAATTTATTCTTCTAAATGATTTAACCTTTCAAATGATCATTTCATCTGTTTTCTATATTATAAAAAAATCAAAGAAATTCGAGATATGGGAAAGCCATGTTGGCTGAGGATCTGAAACTGATTTGGTAGCTTTCGAGTTGACATAATCTTGGCCCGAGTGCAGCTCATTTTGGAAAGCTGCCTCAAATTTCCCCTGGTTTTGAACTTTTTTTTTTGTTTCCTTACCACTTTCATCTAGCAAGAAATCATCCTGGTAACGGAACTTCTCCGGTCCACATGCAATAAAAATGTCATCATCACCAAAAAAGTCCTGAAGGCACATCACCTACAAGAGAAAAGCGTGGCACTCAGCAAGGGGTCAGCAGAACAGCAATTACAGCAAAGCATCCCCGCCAGTGGACATCTGCATACAGCCACTTCCCAGCTAATGGAATCAACAGGGCCGCTCCTCCGGAGGAATTTCAAAGGGAGGTTTTCCAGCATCTGTTACTAGTAAGAAACATGTTCCGTTTCAGTGGTGCAGGAAGGCGGGAAAAGGGACATAGAACCGGTAACTCACATTTATGACCTGACATATCAATAGGCTAGGAGGCAGGAGCCCTTTATTTTCACAACAGACTGGACACAGCAACTTGTAGAAAAGGAGCGCTCCTTCACTCCTCTGATTGTAACCGTCCTGGAGAGCAGTAAAAGTCAGTGTATGGTTTTAGCAACAAATGTGTTTTCTAGTAACTGATGCCAGAGGTACATGATGATGGTTGCTGGGGCAACAACTAGAGAAAAATATCTGTACCCTAACAGGAATAGCACAATCTCCTTTAGGCCCCATCTGTGCTGTGTAAGTCGTGCCCAGCTCTTTGTGACCCCATGGACTGTAGCCCGCCAGGCTCCTCTGTCCATGGGGTCCTCCAGGCAAGAATCTTGGGGTGGATTGCCATTTCCTCCTCCAGGGGATCATTCTGACCCAGGGATCAAACCCGCGTCTTTCTGCATTGGCAGGAGGCTTCTTTTACCACTGAGCCACCTGAGAAGCCCAAGACCACGTCTACCTCTATCTAAAGCAAAAATGGTGCCCTTCATAAAAGGAATAATAGAAAAAGTCAGTTATTTCGGAGATTTAGCTACAGAGACGAAGCAACTGTATCCCTCATCTCAAGCTAAGCTGAACTTTAACATTCCCATGGTTCCCTAGCTTGTGGTCACACAAAGGGAAAGTTTTAAAACAACCTTTTGATATTTTATTCTACTTCTTCTCCAACATGAACTTTGAAAGCTAAATGCCGCTTTTCAAGTAAATGTAGTCCAGATGAATAATTCTGAGCTTGCTGCACTCTCTCTGAATATGTGGATGTGCAGGGTAATACTTTTGCTGTTGTTGTTCACAGTATGTATAATGCCAGTAGAAGGCACCGGAAATGCTTCTGATTTCTATCTATTTTCAATTTTTTTTGACCACTTGGAGCAGATTGTAAAGCGGTCACTTGAAGGCACCATTCAGAGCTGTGTGAAACAGACTTTCGTATTTATTTATTGCATTTTCCCTTGGATATTTGAGGATCAGAGACAAGCCTTCCTGTGTCTGATGTGTGAGAGGTTTTTGGTCTGTGCTTCCTGTGAACCCCTTCCCTTATGCACTGGTACTTCATCCGCAGAGCACCGCTGGGGTTCTGGGGTTCTGCTCCTTGTCAGTTCCTGTAACGTGACCCTGACAAGTCAAAGATGCTGGAGCACTTACAGAAGTGAGATGGGGAAGGATAGCATCGTTCAGAGCCCCAGATGCAATGCTGTGGAGGCATCAGATAGTTTTTCTTCAATAATCCCTCATTCCCGAACAACTACTTGGACAGAGTGAAGTCAGAAAGAGAAAAACAAATACCATATATTAACACATACATGTGGAGTCTAGAAAAATGGTACAGATGAACCTATGTGCAAAGCAGAAACAGAGATACAGATGTAAAGAACAAACATATGGATGCCAAATGGGGAAGGGAGGTGAATTAGGAGATTGAGATTGACATATACACACTATTGTTACTACGTATAAAGTAGATAACTAATGAGAACCTACTGTATAGCGCAAGGAGCTCTACTCGGTGCTCTGGGGTGACCCAAATGGAACGGGAGTCTGAAAAGGGGGTGGAAATAGACATACTATAGCTGATTCTGGGGAAGGAAATCGCTGCCCACTCCAGGATTATGGCCTGGAAAATTCCATGGACAGAGGAGCCTGGAGGGCTACAGTCCATGGGGGTCGCAAAGAGATGCAACGGAACGCACACAAACACACATAGCTGATTCACTTTGCTGTACAGCAGAAACTAACACAGCATTGTAAAGCAACTGTACTCCTATAAAAATTAAAAAACAACAACAACAAAATCCCCACAAATAACCACTTGGCTGAGGTCTTCAGAATGATACTTCTCTCACAGTTTGATAGTGAGCATTAAGTGTGAGTGAGGGACATCCATGGTGGTCAGTGCTTATTCTGTCTCTAAAAGCTTGAAAACACAGGTGACTTAAGAGGGACACTGTAATCATCCAGCAAGATGAACGGAAGGTCTTCAACACTCAGAAGCTTTGATTGTCTACTTGGGTTAATAACAGGCCTTTTGAACTGAGAACCCACTCTCTGTTACACTCCTTTCTGTCAGATTCCAACCATGACTCTCTTCATTTGTATCTTCATGACACAGCACCCCAGCACCGCGACCCCCGCTTTCCTGATCATCATGGGAGTCATCTCAACCAACCCCGCCCAGGCCGTTGTCATTTTACTCGTGTAGGTCCATACTGTGCCGACTATCTGTCCTTTAGCACACAGCACACAGGCATATAAAAATGAGTAGGAATGGGAAACCATGTCTTATTCAGGCAAAAACGTGAACAATTAGCCTAAAAAGCAGTATTTCCTAAAGTGAGAATGATTAATAGAATTTGTGCCCCACAGGGTCCTATGGCCAAAGAGATTTGGAAAATATTTCTCCAACATAAACAGACTTCTTTGTTTTGTGCTGTGTCACTTCAGTGGTGTTCAACTCTTTGCGACCCTATGGACTGTAGCCCGCCAGGCTCCTCTGTCCATGGGATTCTCCAGACAAGAATACTGGAGTGGGTTGTCATTCCCTTTTCTAGGGGATCTTCTCGACCCAGGGATCGAACCCATGTCTCTTGCGTCTCCTGCACTGGCAGGTGAGTTACCACTAGCGCCACCTGCATTTGTTCCTTCTGGTTGTCTCAAGACCCTGAATGTGCTAAGCACACTGTAACTCCAAAGAGGAGACACAAAAATACAGTCTTTCCCAGACTTCCTTGATTCTGGAACTCTCCTCACCAGCATGGTATGCTCCCTTATTGGATATGCTATGCTGACAGCTGTTAAGTGAAGAAAATTTTAAATTCATTCAAACATTTAAGCTGGACCTACTCTGTGCCAGGCTCTGTGCCAAACATTATGATGACAAAACTCCAATGGTTGAAAAATACTGTTTTCCAAAAGAAAGAAAATGCCCTTTCATTCCACATATTCCCATCATTTGCATTTCAGAACGTCAGTTGGCCAACCAGATCACCTCTATCTACCAGTGGCTACTTTATGCCACTGATAAGTGAACAAATAACTACCAAAACTATAACATGTTATGAGCAGGTTGCCAGCCAACTCCCATCCATCACATCCAGATGACCATCCTCCCAGCCCGAGACTCAGAAAATAGAGTGACAACGATACAAACTGGAGGGTTTAGGTAGAATTCTGTTCCAAGTGGGAACTGAAACATGATGAACTTTTGATGTTGTTTCCAACTCCAGGACTCCAAGAACATAAAAGGAACACAGTGATGGCTATGGAAAAGTAACTGTCATCACTCACACACACATAAAGAAGGCAGGGAGAAGTCCTTTCAATGCCAAGCAACATGTATCCATTTACCTCTCAATCGTCAGTGAGTGAAATCAAAGAATTTGTTTAACTGTCAGAAACTGTGATGTTTTCTATGCTCTCTGCTCTGGCATCATTTATCCATTTCCCTGCTTATAAAACTCCCACCCAGAGAAGGTGGGTAGGGTCAGTAGATCAAGTTCAAATTTAGAAAACTGCTCCCTGTTAGAAGCCTTGGTAAAAGAGTTGATAGCAAAGGAAGCTTAAACACAAGGTTACAATAAAGATGGATTTAGGATAATCTATGCACTTTGACGGTCTGCGCTCTCACTCTCGATCACTGAGCTGGAGGTAGCTACAAATGTATTCTATCCCATCTAACAATAGAGGATAATAGAGGAAGATTTATAACCCTTTTTTCTAGGCCAATATACTTGGAGATTTTTCCTTTAGGCATTATAGTATTTTCTGACATCAAAGGATTAGAAAAGATGGAGAAATGTAAAACCAATACTGTGAGTAATGATCTGATTTGATACATCTATGCAATGTTATTCCTTCTTAAGTCTGAGGTTCTCAAAAGTCAGTGTGGTAACCAGCTTTGAGAAACAAGTTCCATTTATGGATTAAAACAACAACAACATTCCTTGCTACAAAGAGACAGTGACAGTTGACCTTCTCTTCTGTGAAATCTCTAGTCGACAGGTATCAGGTACTGGAAGCATCCATCAAGACTGGGTCCAAGAAAGATGCAAAGGCAGAGAGATGACGTTTGAGAAAGGGAAGTCCAGTCCAGCCTGTCCCTGTCTACCGTCACTCCTGCCTCCAGAAGAGGTGGTACAGTCAGTGTCCATCTATCTCTGTGGTCTCCATGGCCACAGACGCTGCCCCAGCACCGTCTCCCAAACCCAGACCTTCCCTGCCCCTCCTCAGCAACCCCATCACCACCTCAGTCCACAGCTTAGCCTCCTACCTGTGGACCATGGTTTTGCTCACTCCCACCTCCTTTCTCTCCCACTGATCCTACTTAATTCTCTTAATCTCCTTCTTCTTAGTAAACTTTCAGTCTCTCTCTCCATGGCTCACACAAACACCGATGACTTATCATCACACTGAAGTTCATCTTTGAGCGTGACGTTCCAGAATCCTCGAAATCTGCTCCGAACCTAGCTTTCAAGTTCATGGTAGCTTCAGCCATGAGATGCTGCCTGATGCTCAGTAAGTGTTGGTATGGATGGATGGAGGGATGGCTGGATGGAGGGATGGCTGGATGGACAGACAGGTGGGTGGATGGATGGATGGACAGATGAATGGTTGGATGGATGGATGGATGGATGAATTTAAGTACTATGCTCTAACATGAAACACGTTCCAATTTATCTGCTTTACTTTCTCTCCTTCGAAAGGACTTCTTCTATCTTATGTGTGTGTGGCTTTGGAACAATTTTTTTTCCATTAGGTATCCCCTTCTATTAACTCTTTGACTACTCAAATCCCTTCTATGACTCAAGCCTCCATGGAAGATCTAAGCCTTACCTTCTATCTACACTCCAACCCAAAGTGACTCACCCCTGCTCTGAACCCCTAGTCATCACTCCATAAGCGTTCTCTGGGCACCACTGTGTGAGGCCTTGAGGACAGGACTGCCTTCAGCCTTCACCTCTTCATTTCCAGTGCTTAGAACAGACTGGCACTCCAAGGAACTCCTAACACACTGCAGTGAGTTGGAAATTCAGCGGAGAGGAACCTGCAGCGCCTTCCAGCAGTTTGTCGCAGGTCTGGAGGCAGGTGGCTGGGGTGCGGCTCCTGCTCTGCCATGACCACTGACCCGAGCAAGTCAGGAAACCCCTGTTTCTAAAGATCCTAAACTCCGGGCAGAGATGGTGCCTCCCTGAGTGCGATTCTGCAGCCCAACAGGGACGTCCACTCTGGGACAATTCTCCAAGAGCACAGCCCGGTCGTGAAAGCCCGGGGTTCTGCGTTAATCCAGCTCCGCCCCTCAGATGTTAATTTCTTCATGCCTCTGTTTATTGTTTTGGTTGTTTTAAGAATTTGACTGCGACTCAGAAGAGGATAAACCCTCAATACATTTTAGCTATTTTTATTAGCCCCAATACAGTTTTCCTTCCAAATAAGCACAAATCAAATGCATAGCTAATATAAACAAATAAATAAATTTAAAAAATGCAGCAGATAGCTCCCGGCACAACAGGCTTCTATTGTAAAAGTAGATTTGGGTCAAAGGTAGCATATGGGCGCCCCTTCTCACTTTGGGTCTAGGGGGTCCTATGGGTCAATCGTTTTGGAGCAAAGCACACTTTTAAAAATATATATTTACTTAAGGTCTTCGTTGCAACAGGTGGGATCTGTAGCTGTGGCATGCGGGATCTTTTTAGTTGGGCCAGTGGGATCTAGTTCCTGACCGGGGATCAAAGCTGGGCTCCCCGCATTGGGAGCCCCGAGTCTTAGCCACCGGACTGTCAGGGAAGTCCCACGAAGCACACTTTGAATTAGCATCAGGGAGCTGATACGAAGCCGGCTGCAGTTGCTGACAGCAAGTTGGGTTCATGCCCCAGGTTTCCACTGAAATGATGCTGTGAAAGTCACCTGCAAATATGTTCACCAGCAACCACATGAATATATAGTTCTATGAACCACTGTCTTAATCAGGGACTCTTGGGGCCAAATTTTAGTTTTTGTGGAAGCTGGAGATGCGTATTCCTCTGAGAAAAGTGTCCTCTGTCAAAATGTCCCTACACTAGAAAAGGCATTATATGCAATTTATAAAGGAGGTAATCAGTTTACGGCACAAGGTGCCATCAATCAATTATCAGTTCTTACCTAATGCTTTGGTTATTATAAGAATATATGTTGTTGTTCAGTTGCTAACTTGCGTCCGACTCTTTGCAGCATGCCAGGCTTCCCTGTACTTCTCTATCTCCCATAGTTCACTCAAAATCGACCATGTCCATTGAGCTGGTGATGCCATCCAACCATCTCATCCTCTGTTACCCCCTTCTCCTCCTGCCCTCAATCTTTCCCAGCATCAGAGTCTGACCCCATGAGTCAGCTCTTCACATCAGGTGGAAAATCCAATCCCAAACAGAAACACTTTATTACATCTGAGGTTATCCCTGGGGATGATTAGCATAATACCATATCCATATCTCAAAAAAGATGGATGATTGTAATTGCCAGATATGCTGGAAAAAGCCTTTGAATGAAGGTCATGATACATAGATTCTGAGCACAGATTTGGGGTAGTCATATAGACTTGGACCAGTTACCTAAGTTCTCTTATCAGTTTCTCTAATGGTTCTATGTTTTACCATAGTAGTTATGTGATGAAGATATAAAGAAAAGATATGTGTGCGTGTGTGTGACAGAGCAACAAGAACCTTTCCATATACATTATTACACTTCATAGTCAATATACATTATTACATTTAAGCCCCTTGGCTATGGAGACAGACTATGAGACAACAGTTAGATGCTATTTGGAGAAAGAAATGGCAACCCACTCCAGTATTCATGCTTGGGAAATCCCCTGAACAGAGGAACCTGGCAGGCTACAGTTCATGAGGCTGCAAAGAGTCGGACACGACTGAGCAGCTAACAGTTTAGGTGCTATTAATATCCCCCCCAGGTTTCCCAGGTGGCTCTAGGGGTAAAGAACCTGCCTGCTAATGCCGGAGACTCAAGAGACTTGGGCTCGATCTCTGGGTTGGGAAGAGCCCCTGGAGTAGGAAGTGGCAACCCACTCCAGTATTCTTGCCTGGGAAATCCCATGGACAGAGGAGCCTAGCGGGCTACAGTCCATGGGACTGCAGAGTTGGACACAACTGAGCAACTGACCACACACACACACACACACACACACACACACACACACACACACACACACACAGTATCCATACTTTACAGATTTAGAAAAACTTAGCCAGATTAAACAGAAGATCAATAGGAATTTGAAACTAGGTCAGTCCGAATTCAAAGGCAGGCTTTTACCTGCCAAGTTTCAGGAAAACAAGACTATTCAAATGCATAGAAACATATACCCTTGCATTCACATATTATAAATTACAGCTGATAAAACCACTTAGTTATCCTATAGTGTATAATGAAAAGTTATCTTAAAGCAAGTTGGAATTATTTCTTTGACTCAAGGAAAACATATTCAGTTTTCTGACAATCTTTATGTGAAATCTGAAATCATATCTTTCCCATTAACTTGCCATCATGCACTCTCATCACAGGGGACCAAGCTGCTTGCGGAGGGGAAAAACAAACAAACAAACAAACACTGAAGAAAATATGGACTTCCTCTCCTCTGAGCTTCCGGTTTGAATTGCTCTGCAAGGGCAAGGATTCAAACAAAGGCAATAAAAGCATCTGCTATTTACACATTTCCAATGCAGGACTGTGGAATCCACTTCCCCTCACTGGAATGAGATCTCCATGGTGACGCTGACATCACCAGGTTGGGCGAGATTCTCAGCAGCGCTTGTGTGATGAGATTTTCTTTACAAGAGCACCCTCTAGCAATGAAATAAGGGATATCTCTGCAGCCATGGCCTTACTCGTTTGAAGCCACACGAGCTTGTGTTAGACACACTAGTGTACTTTCAGTGGAATTACAAGCAACTACAAAAATAAAAGCCAAGCAATTCAGTCCGTTTATTGGCATCACTGATTATGGTCTATCCTTTCTGTTTTAATATTATTTTCCTAAAAAATATTTATAATTCCTCATTCTTCTTGATACCAGTCAAACAGCATAGCTTTAAAGGCTCTGTTGACTACGTTCTGATGAGGTAATCTTTACCAAAAAGAAAGCTTATACCTTAAAAAAAAAAAAGTTCAGTCACCTGTGTATCTAAGGTACCAGAAGCAACAATCTCCTTTCTACGCAATTCACAATGTGACCAATATAATTAGCTCTCAGTGAAAATCTGGCACACAAAGGCCCCCTCCTCTTGCCAAAACTTAATTTTGAGAAGGTTTCTCTTCCAATTTCATTCCATACTTGGCTTCTTTCCTCATATCTTAGTATCGTTACGCCACATGCCTTGTAAGTCAACCATTGTGAATTTTCCTGTTCTTTAAATCATGCAATTCCATACATTTATGGTTCTGAAACATGTTTACAATTAGTTTATCTCCAGCTATTAAGTATATGTTAGGTATAGTCCCTTTATCACCTCCTCATTTCTTTGATGAGAAACTTAATGCAAATAGCGATTTATTTTAAAATTGCTCCTCTAGCTAGACATTTCTAAAAAAAGAAAAATATTTTCATGAAAGTCTGATTCTTCCCTAGAAAAAAATATAGTCAATAAAAAAGTAATAAATTATTCTAATAAAAATAAAATAACAAACAGATAAGGAAAGATCCTCAAACTGCTTTCTACAAGTTTGAAGTTCTAACATTCTTTTTTTTTTTCTTTTTTTGGAAAAGTGGATAATATTGTTGAAACTCAGAGTTGGCTAGGAGCTAACATTGGAATAACATGCTGATGGTTAAAGAAATGGGGAAAAAAAAAAAACATTCTCTTTTGAAATGCAAGGAATTTAATTTGCTGGGTCAACCAGAAAAAATCCCAACAGTTAAGGAATGGAAAGTGCATGTATTCCTTGAGTGTGTTCTCAGACTCTGGCTCACATGGACGTCTTGTGATGGACAGAGGAGCCTCTCTGAGGGCGGAAGGCATTCTTCATCCAGGGTTGCCTTATCTAAATGACTCATCTTTCATTACATATCCTGTTTTGCTTTGTTTAATATTAACATCTCTTTTTCTTCTTCTTCTTCTTTTTTTTTTAGTTATAAAATGACCATCTAATACCTCCTTGGACTGCAAGGAGATCAAATCAGTCAATCTTAAAGGAAATCAACCCTGAATATTCAGTGGAAGGACTGAGGCTGAAGCTCTAATACTTGGGCCACCTGATGCAAAGAACTGACTCATTGGAAAAGACCCTGATGCTCGGAAGGATTAAAGACAAAAGGAGAATGGGGCAGCAGAGGAAGAGATGGTTAGATAGCATCCCCGACTCAGTGGACATGAATTTGAGCAAACTCCAGGAGATAGTGGAGGTCAGGGGACCCAGGACTCTCCTGGTCAGGGGAGTCCATGGGGTCACAAAGAGTCAGACTGAACAACGACAAGTACCCAGGAATGACTAGGTGCACTGGCTCTGCCACCTAACAGATGTGTGACCTTGGGCAGTTATTGAGTATCCTCAAGTCTCAGCTTCTTCATCTGTAAGATGAGGCTCTCAGTACTCGGCACCATGCCTGGCCCACAGGGACTGCACAGGGGGTGAGCAGCTGCTCCTGTCAGTGCTGGCACTGGTTAGAGCAGGTCTCTGGACCAGGCATCCTGCTGAGGAATCTGGGACTATTTCTTAAGAACAGAATACTAAAACCTTTGAACATCTGGGAAAGAGAGGTGTGGAGAGCAGAGCTGACCTTGGAGGCTTTCAATTCTGCCCTCTTGACAAGTTAACGCAACCTCAATCCCATTGCTCTGTCTGGTTGCTCCTGTGAGACATAGCCCCTGTGGACTACCACACCTTTATAATAGCTTACTCTGGGGGTTTCTTACTCAGGGGTAAAGAATCCACCTGCCAGTGCAAGAGACATGGGTTCGATCCCTGTTTGGGGAAGATCCCACGTGCTGCGAAGCAACTATGCCTGTGGGCCACAACAACTACTGATCCCATGCTGTAGAGTCTGGAAGCTGCAACTACTGAGCCCACGTGCAGCAACTACTGAAGCCTGTGCCTGCCTGGAGCCCTTCCTCTGCAAAAAGAAGCCGCCGCAAGGAGAAGCCCACACGGTACAACTAGGGAACAGCCCTAGTTGCTAGTTGCCTAGTTGCTAGTTCTCTAGCAGCCCCCGCTCGCCACAACTAGAGAAAGCCCATGCAGCAATGAAGACTCAGCGCGGCCAAAATATATTAACTGAAAAAAAAATTAATAGCTTACTCTACTTGCCACCAGCTTCCCAGGTGGTGCTAGTGGTAAAGAACTTGCCTGCCAATGTAGGAGACATAGACGCAGGTTTGATTCCTGAGTTGCGAAGATTTCCTGGAAGAGGAAATGACAACCCACTCCAGTATTCTTGCCTGGGGAATCCCATGGACAGAGGAGTCTGGAGGGTCCATAAGGTCACAGAGACACAACTGAAGCGACTGAGCATGCACGCAGGCATTTGCCATTCCACTTGAGGAGGGGAAGCATAGTCCAAGAAAAGTGGAAGTGTCACGCAGTTCTCTCTTTAAAGAGGGTACAGATAATCTCTGATCTGAGCTCAGAAGCAAACGGTTCACCCAACCCCAGATGGTTGCTCCTGTCTGTGTCCACCCAGATCTCTATGCTGAAATCCTAACCCGAAGGTGATGGTATTGGGGAGCAGGGCCTTTGGGACATGATGAGGTCATGGATTAGGGTCCTTATAAAAGAAGCCTGAGAAGGTTCCTTCACCCCTTCTACCAGGTGAGGTTACAGCAAAAAGACGGCCATCCAGGCTCTCACCAGACACTTGACCCTGGATTCCTCAGCCTCTAGGACTGTAAGAAGTAAAACTTCTGTTGTTTATGACCCACCCTGACTGCAGTATCTTGTTACAGCAGCCCTAACGGGCTAAGACAATGGATGTTCAAGCTGAGGGCTGCCATGCCTCAAAACTGGATTATTGGACCAGCCTTATTATTCAAGTCATTCTTCTCAGGACTAGCAAGAGTTCAACTTAATATGCTGTCACTCAGAGGATCTTCTAAAAGATCCATGTAAGTAGGCAGTGGAGACTGTGACTTGGTTTCTAATTAGGCAGAAACATTGACTATGATCATTGGAAAAATAAGAAATAAAATCATTATGTGATACACAAAGCCAACGAATGCAGAGCACTTCAAAGCAGATGAGGAATAACAATCCCCAAGAGGAAAATGTGGCCGCAACAGTTAATACTTAGTTGTCTGCTTAATGTCTGAACAGAGGTGCTGGGCATAATGGGAGCTTCAAACCAGTCTGAAAAACACCTCAAGCTCTCACTGTCAAGGCTGAGAGGTGCTCAATTGCCCTTGGTGAGAGTCACAACACAGGTCCAGCCTGGCTTTGGTAGAGAACACAGATTAGGGAAGGGCTTCCCTGGTGGCTCAGTGGTCAAGAAGCCGCTTGCCATGCAGGAGACACAGGTTCGATCCCTGGGTCAGGAAGATCCCCGAGAGAAGGGCATGGCAATCTGCTCCAGTATTCTCTCCTGGAGAATCCCGTGGGCAGAGGAGCCTGGTGGGCTACAGTTCAAAGTGTCAGACAGGACTTAGCGACTAACACTTCCAATTAAAAAAAATATCTGTAACACCACATAAACCAACAAAAGGCTCCTCTGGGTTGGATTCAGTCCACACACCTTTTGATTTAGAAACATCCACATAAAGCTCCTTGACAATAAGTACACTTTGAAAAAAGATTTATGAAAGTATGCTCCTTCATCCGTGTTTATTCTATGCACTTGTGTTTGCGGTAGAGCGTGGTCACCTTTTGCGAACGTACAGATGAAGGCCAAAGAGCTGATGTTCTGAGATGCTTCCACTAAGTGTTCAGAAGCCTGGGAAATACCACGAACAGGGTGCACATCTGAGGCAAATGAAACTAAGGACAAAGGAAAGGTGTCACTGAAAAGGTAGCTTAATATGTTTTGTGGCGGATTTCCTGGTGAGCAGGTAAATTAGGAAGCTTAAGATTGCAAAGGTTGGGCTTCAAATCCGGAGGACCAAACCCAGTCCACAAAACCTGTGCAAGGCAGCACCCTCAGATGTAGCTTCTCTGGGTCAGGAGTTTAAAATGTACTTAAAGCACCTAGCTGCTCTCTTGCAATTTTATGGACTCTTTTAACTGAACGTGCACATGCCAATCAATTGGTGCTGTGACCCTCCCTCTCAACAGTGCAGAAGGAGCCCAAAATCAGTGCAAAGGCCTGAGATGTGCCAGGCCCTGAAGAGAGCTGTAACTAACATCATTACATCGATTTCTCACAAGTGCCGTTTGGTAAAACATGAGTTTTTTTAAAGGTATGCAAGAAAATCACAATCCAAAGAACTGGTAGCTTTTTGAGGGTAAAAACACAGACTCCGCCTTTTACGTTCTTGTGCACTGGCTTGTCACTTGGGGTTGCAGGCAAAAAACGATATTCCCAAACTCATGGAAGCACACTTCTGCCAAGAAATTTGTAAACTACTTGACATTAAACTATAGAGTTGGTTGCTTTCAATCTATTTCTAGTTCTAATCTACTTGTCTAAATTTATAGCTTGACATTAAAAGATTTTTTATATACATTTCAAATTAGTCTCAAGTAAACATTTTTTCCCCAAATGATGACATTCCCATAAATCTGAGATCTAAAATGACTGTTACTATCACCACCATCATCATCTGCCCCATGACCATCAACTCCATGGCCATCATCACCACTGGCACCACCATCACCAAGTGGGAGTGCCCCTAAGATACTGCACAATTTTAAAATTTGTGTCTTGACAGTGGTCAGTGTTCTGCATGGTGGATACTTAACCACTTCTAATTGAGAATAATGATTCCAGTAATATTTAGTCCAAATGCAACTGAAAATTACATTCTAAAATCATTATACAAATTACTTTCATTGTACCCCAACTCAAATGCAGCTAAGATAAACATTTATATCAAAAATATAAAGTCTCTCCAATAGGAGGGATTTCCCTGGCAGTCCAGCGGTTAAGACCTTGCCTTCCCGAAACACCGCAAGAAACATATTAATCAAATTAACAAAGACCAAATACAAAGAACAAATATTAAAAGCAGCAAGGGAAAAACAACAAATAACACACAAGGGGATTCCCATAGGATAATAGCTGATCTTTCAATAGAAACTCTTCAGGCCAGAAGGGAATGGCAGAACATACTTAAAGTGATGAAAGAAAACAGCCTACAGCCCAGATTACTGTGCCCAGCAAGGATCTCATTCAAATATGAAGGAGAAATCAAAAGCTTTACAGACAAGCAAAAGCTGAGAGAATTCAGCACCACCAAACCAGCTCTCCAACAAATGCTAAAGGATCTTCTCTAGACAGGAAACACAGAAAAGGTGTATAATATCGAACCCAAAACAATAAAGCAAATGGCAACAGGATCATACTTATCAATAATTACCTTAACTGTAAATGGGTTGACTGCCCCAACCAAAAGACAAAGACTAGCTGAATGGATACAAAAACAAGACCCCTATATATGTTGTCTACAAGAGACCCACCTCAAAACAGGGGACACATACAGACTGAAAGTGAAGGACTGGAAAAACATATTCCATGCAAATAGAGACCAAAAGAAAGCAGGAGTAGCAATAACCATATCAGATAAAATAGACTTTAAAACAAAGGCTGTGAAAAGAGACAAAGATGGACATTACATAATGATCAAAGGATCAATCCAAGAAGAAGATATAACAATTATAAATATATATGCACCCAACATAGGAGCACCACAATATTAAGACAAATGCTAACAAGTATGAAAGGGGAAACTAACAATAACACAATAATAGTGGGAGACTTTAATGCCCCACTCACACCTATGGATAGATCAACTAAACAGAAAATTAACAAGGAAACACAAACTTTAAATGATACAATAGACCAGTTAGACCTAATTGATATCTATGGGACATTTTACCCCAAAACAATGAATTTCACCTTTTTCTCAAGATCACACGGAACCTTCTGCAGGATAGATCACATCCTGGGCCATAAATCTAGCCTTGGTAAATTCCAAAAAATTGAAATCATTCCAACCATCTTTTCTGACCACAATACAGTAATATTAGATGTCAATTACAGGAGAAAAACTATTAAAAATCCATACATATGGAGGCTGAACACCACACTTCTGAATAACCAACAAATCACAGAAGAAATCAAAAAAGAAATCAAAATATGCATAGAAATGAATGAGAATGAAAACACAACAACCCAAAACCTGTAAAAGCAGTACTAAGGGGAAGGTTCATAGCAATACAGGCTTACCTCAAGAAATAAGAAAAAAGTCAAATAAATAACCTAAGTCTACACCTAAAGCTACTTGAAAAGGAAGAAATTATGAACCTCAAGGTTAGTAGAAGAAGTAAAGAAATCTCAAAAATTAGGGCAGAAATAAATGCAAAAGAAACAAAAGAGACCACAGCAAAAATCAACAAAACCAAAAGCTGGTTCTTTGAGAAGATAAATAAAATTGACAAACCATTAGCCAGACTCATCAAGAAACAAAGGTAGGAAAATAAAATCAACAAAATTAGAAATGAAAATGGAGAGATCACAACAGACAACACAGAAATACAAAGGATCATGAGAGCCTATTATCAGCAACTATATGCCAATAAAATGGACAACTTGGAAGAAATGGACAAATTCTTAGAAAAGTACAACTTTCCAAAACTGAACCAGGAAGAAACAGAAAATCTTAACAGACCCATCACAAGCACGGAAATTGAAAGTGTAATCAGAAATCTTCCAACAAACAAAAGCCCAGGACCAGATGGCTTCACAGCTGAATTCTACCAAAAATTTAGAGAAGAGCTAACACCTATCCTCCTCAAACTCTTCCAGAAAATTGCAGAGGAAGGTAAACTTCCAAACTCATTCTATGAGGCCACCATCACCCTAATACCAAAACCTGACAAAGATGTCACAAAAAAAGGAAAACTACAGGCCAATATCACTGATGAACATAGATGCAAAAATCCTTAACAACATTCTGGCAAACAGAATCCAACAACGTATTAAAAAGATCATACATCATGACCAAGTGAGCTTTATCCCACGGATGCAAGGATTCTTCAATATCCACAAATCAATCAATGTAATTCACCACAGTAACAAGTTGAAAAATAAAAACCATATGATTATCTCAATAGATGCAGAGAAAGCCTTTGACAAAATTCAACATCCATTTATGATTAAAAAAAAAAAAAAACCCTCCAGAAAGCAGGAATAGAAGGAACATACCTCAACATAATAAAAGCTATATATGACAAACCTTATGTCAGCAAACATTATCCTCAATGGTGAAAAATTGAAAGCATTTCCCCTGAAGTCAGGAACAAGACAAGGGTGCCCACTCTCACCACTACTATTCAACATAGTCTTGGAAGTTTTGGCCACAGCAATCAGAGCAGAAAAAGAAATAAAAGGAATCCAGATTGGAAAAGAAGTAGTAAAACTCTCACTGTTTGCAGATGACATGATCTTCTACATAGAAAACCCTAAAGACTCCACCAGAAAATTACTAGAGCTAATCAATGAATATATTAAAGTTGCAGGATATGAAATCAACACACAGAAATCGCTTGCACTCTTATACACTAACAATGAGAAAACAGAAAGAGAAATTAAGGAAACAAGTCCATTCACCATTGCAACGAAAAGAATAAAATACTTAGGAATATATCTACCTAAAGAAACTAAAGATCTATATATAGAAAACTATAAAACACTGGTGAAAGAAATCAAAGAGGACACAAACAGATGGAGAAATATACCATGTTCATGGATCAGAAGAATCAATATAGTGAAAATGAGCATACTACCCAAAGCAATCTATAGATTCAATGCAATCCCTATCAACCTACCAAAGGTATTTCCCAGAGAACTAAAACAAATAATTTCACAATTTGTATGGAAATACAAAAAACCTTGAATAGACAAAGCAATCTTGAGAAAGAAGAATGGAACTGGAGGAATCAACCTGCCTGACTTCAGTCTCTAATACAAAGCCACAGTCATCAAGACAGTATGGTACTGGTACAAAGACAGAAATATAGATCAATGGAACAAAATAGAAAGCCCAGAGATAAATCCACACACCTATGAACACCTTATCTTTGACAAAGGAGGCAAGAATATACAATGGAGAAAAGACAACCTCTTTAACAAGTGGTGCTGGGAAAACTGGTCAACCACTTATAAAAGAATGAAACTGGAACACTTTCTAACACCATACACAAAAATAAACTCACAATGAATTAAAGATCTAAACATAGGACCAGAAACTATTAAACTCCTAGAGGAAAAACATAGGCAAAACACTCTCCGACATAAATCACAGCAGGATCCTCTATGACCCACCTCCCAGAATACTGGAAATAAAAGCAAAAATAAACAAATAGGACCTAGTTAAAAGCTTCTGCACAACAAAGGAAAGTATAAGCAGGTGAAAAGACAGCCTTTGGAATGGGAGAAAATAATAGCAAACAAAGCAACTAACAAATAATTAATCTCAAAAACATACAAGCAACTCCTGCAGCTCAATTCCAGAAAAATAAAAGAGCCAATCAAAAAGTGGGCCAAAGAACTAAACAGACATTTCTCCAAGGAAGACATACAGATGGCTAACAAACACATAAAAAGATGCTCAACATCACTCATTATCAGAGAAATGCAAATAAACACCACAATGAGGTACCATTTCACGCCAGTCAGAATAGCTGCCATCCAAGTCTACAAGCAATAAATGCTGGAGAGGGTGGGAGAAAAGGGAACCCTCTTACACTGTTGGTGGGAATGCAAACTAGTACAGCCACTATAGAGAACAGTCTGGAGATTCCTTAAAAATCTGGAAATAGAACTGCCATATGACCCACCAATCCCACTGCTGGGCATACACACCAAGGAAACCAGAATCGAAAGAGATACGTGTACCCCAATGTTCATCGCAGCACTGTTTATAACAGCTAGCACATGGAAGCAACCTAGATGTCCATCAGCAGATGAATGGATAAGAAAGCTGTGGTACATATACACAATGGAATGTTACTCAGCCATTAAAAAGAATACATTTGAATCAGTTCTAATGAGGTGGATGAAACTGGAGCCTATACAGAGTGAAGTAAGCCAGAAAGAAAAACACCAATACAGTATACTAATGCATACATATGGAATTTAGAAAGATGGTAACAATAACCCTGCATGCGAGACAGCAAAAGAGACACAGATGTATTGAACAGTCTTTTGGACTCTATGGGAGAGGGCGAGAGTGGTATGATGTGGGAGAATGGCACTGAAACATGTAAAATATCATATGTGAAATGAAACACCAGTCCAGGTTTGAGGCATGATACAGGGTGCTCGGAGCTGGTGCACTGGGATGACCCAGAGGGATGGGATGGGGAGGAAGGTGGGAGGGGGGTTCAGGATGGGGAACACCTGTACACTCATGGCGGATTCAAGTCAAGGTATGGCAAAACCAATACAATATTGTAAAGTAAAATTAATTAATTAATTATTTTTAAAAAGACCTTGCCTTCCAGTGCAGGGTGTGCAGGGTGGATCCCTGGTAGAAGAGCTAAGATCCCACATGCCTCACAGCCAAAAAACCCACAACATAAACCAGAAACAATCCTGTAACAAACTCAATAGAAAGACTTTAAAAATGGTCCACATTAAAAAAAATTAAAAAATATTATTGGAGAAAAAAATACTTATTTTTCCAAAACTATATTTGATAACTGATTTTTTTTAATGTTTAATGAAAACAATCTCTGGAATTATTTGAATAATAATACTGTCTTGCATAACTGTGTTGCAATCTAAGTAAAATGGACAAAAAGTTGGCAAGAGTTAAGATAAGGAATTTTATAGTCCAAAATGAAAGCTTGGTCTCGAAACATTCAGTTCAGTTCAGTTCAGTTCAGTTCAGTCGCTCAGTGGGGTCCGACTATTTGCGACCCCATGAATCGCATCACACCGGGCCTCCCTGTCTATCACCAACTCCTGGAGATTCACGTCCATCAAGTCAGTGATGCCATCCAGCCATCTCATCCTCTGTCGTCCCCTTCTCCTCCTGCCCCCAATCCCTCATTTTTATAAATAAATGCTGACATAAGTATACAACTATGAACACATACTTGGAGATGTTCCATATTCAGTGGCCATTAAAAAATTTATACATGGAGACCAAAATATTCTTCGCCAAAATTTCTTCTATGTTTCATCCTATACTATGTATATTAGAGCTTTTATAATTCTTTTTTATTTACATACAGACTTGAGTGAATAACATGGAACTGGCTGCCATTTCCCCACAATGTGTGAGCAATTTCAAAAGCCTACAGAGGCCCAGAAGGTAACACAAACTCTGAAGCAGGCCAAGCACCATTAAACCCAGTGCAAATGGGGTGAAACATGGCAGTTAACACAGGCAGTCAACAGGAAGTTATAATAAACATAACTGTAGTAAACCACAACCTCCCCCTCACCTAAAGGGGATGCCTACTAACATTTATCCTATAGGAAGGTTTCCCCAGTTGTGGCTAAACTGATTGATTTCCTAAGAGAAAGTGAAATCAGGTTTTTATCTGAAAGTCCCCAATTTTAAAATGTTGGCAATAAATTCATTTTTAATAAAAAACACCATACATTCCAAATAAAACACACATGTGTCCTGGACTCAACCCACAGGCAAACAGTTTTCACTCTCTGGGAGAGAATTCCACACTAAGTAGCCATTAGCTGTGGTTCACGTGCTCAGGGCCAGTCCCTACGGCTGTGCCAAAGGTCCAGGGAGGCCACCAGGCTTCCTGTCACACTCCAACTCCTGTAATTTCTAAAGACAGGGCAGCCTGCACTCAAGACCCACCACTTCTGGAACCTGGAGCCCATGAAAAACCCAATATTATGAATCCTGTGTGCGCTTGTGTGCGTGGGCACACGTGGGTGTATCTTCATGTGCTTATTACTCTGGTGTGCTGGGAAAATGGTGGATTTTCCAACTGAGATTGCTTTTTGAGTCCTTCCTCTCATCCCCATGATCTTTGATCATGACTTTCTTCTCGCCCTTCCTGAGAGAGAAGAGGAGAGAAGCAGATGATGCAGAGAATCGATAACAGGAAATTACAGAGCAAATGTTATGAGCTCAGTAGAGATGGAACACAACTAAATCCCTTCGATAGAGACCAGAAGCATACTGCCTCACTCTCCAGCTCCTTAAGTCTTCCCCTGGTTACAAGGGCTGATCTTGGTTTGAAAAGCTGCTGGCTTCACCTTCCAAAGGAAAAGGTCTCTCTTAAAACTCAGAATCAATCATAGGCAGTGATTTTTTCTTGGTCACATCTGCTCTGCCCAAATGTGAAAATAACCAAGGCGATTAAAAACTACTAGAAATGTTAGCTCTCATTGGAAGGAAACAGAGTAAATAAAACTCAGCCATCTGGGGAAATAGATCTGGGGTCTAAGACATCAAAGTGAGAGGATAAAAATCAAAGCTTTTCACAAGTCATTTGTAATGGCTGCTTTTTTAGTTATTGGATAGTTCACAAGTGAGGAGTAAGTTGACACGATTCTTTCTTTCAGAAACTAGTCTTATGGTACGATCTTTTCTCACAAGGTCATGATTAGCTCATGTTGTTTAGTTGCTCAGTCGTGCCTAACTCTTTGCGACTCCACGGACTGTAGCCCACCAGGCTCCTCTGTCCATGGAATTTTCCAGGCAAGAATACTGGAGTGAGTGGCCATTTCCTCCTCCAGGGGATCTTCCCAACTCAGGGATCGAACCCACGTTTCCTGCATAGGCAGGTGTACTCTCTACTACTGAGACACCAAGGAAGCCCATGATTCTCTCTGAATGTCCCTAATAGCATAGAAAGGGTCAGTCCTTTTATCTAGGGAACATCTACCAAGGACAGGTTTAGATAAATGCACAGAGGATGCTTTCAGTGTTTGGATGAGGACATGTTTTTGTTTACCTGTGATGGTCTCATTTTCATTTCACAAAACACCAGTACTAAACATCATATAACAGTAGCTTTAGATGGGTTATGAAAAGTTTGAAGAGCAGGTCTGGAGTCAGAGAACATCAGTTTTAAAACTCAATTCCATTAATTACTAGCTGGGTGACCTGGGTCGATTACTCAACATTTAGATATCTCCTTTTCTTCACAGAGAGAATGAAAATACTATTGCATCCATCTCCCAGAATGGTGGAAATAATTTGATAAAAATCATGTATGGACATGTGTCAGGCAAAACAAGTGTTTAGCAAAAGGCAAATGACTGTATGCATCCCTTAAGCTAATGCTGGTGAAGCATACACTTCAAAGATTATGCTCAGAAGAGCCAACAATCAAGGCATAGAAGGCGAGAGACCTCATAAGTTTCCAATCTGTCTACCCCTTGTACTATTTTCATACTGAAAATTATTCCACCTAATGGCTGTCAGACTTCAGGCAACTGCAAGACATTAGAACTGCAATCAACACTAACTCAAGTACATGAAAATAACATTTACTTTCCATCTGTTTATCATCCAGTTTTCTTCCACATGTGAAGAATACAGTGCAGTAACTATATAAGCTAGCTCCTCAGAGCCCCTAAAAATCACGTTCTTTTGAAATACCTGACCAGCAGACAAGTGAACATTCTCCCCATGCCAAAACATTCATCCATGTCAATCATAACTTCCTTGATGTTACAGGAAATGAAACTGAAGTGTGAACTGCCACAATGAGCAGTCATTTAAAGTTTCAGAAACATAAAAAAGGTATAACCATTCACTGTAAACCTCAGCATTGAGGTTCTCTCCCTGTCATTTAGACAACCAAAAGTTTCAAATCCACCTCTAATATTTGGTATCATCAGATATAAACGAGGTTAAGATGACCAGACGTGACAGCTATGCTTATAAAATGAATTTAAACAAAACCATCACTACAATTCAATTTCTAAAGTCACGGAGCCACAAACCTTCTTGCATTATGTACAGTGCTATACTGCCCTTCAGTGTTCAAACACAAGAACTGTTCATCAAAGCTGATTTACTCTGCTGTGCAGCAGAAACTAACACATTGCCTCCTGCAGAGGATATTCCTGACCCAGGGATCGAACCTGTGACCTCTGTATTGCAAGCGGTCTCCTGCACTGCAGGCAGACTGCTTACCGCTGGGCCACCAGGGAAGCCCATAAAGCAACTACACTCTAATAAGAATTAATTTAAGAAAGAAAGATCTGAAACTATCAAAAAATTCTGAGCTCAAGAAATGTCTGTGAACCCATACAGTGAACAGATTAGTTATCTTACTTTTTCAAGTAATTTTATTTATCGATTTCTGGCCGTGCGGGTCTTTGCTGCTGCAGGGCCTTTCCTCTAGCGGTGGTGAGCAGACACTACTCTTTGCTGCGACACGTGGGCTTCTCCTTGCGGTGGCTTCTGTTGTTGTGGAGCACGGGCCCCAGAGCACTCGGCCTTCAGCGGTTGTGGCTTCCCGGCTCCAGGACACTGGCACATAGTTGTGCCTCAAGGGCTCAGTGGCTCCGCGGCACATGGGATCTTCCCGAATCCGGAATGGAACCCACATCTCCTGCACTGGCAGGCAGATTCCTTACCACTGAGCCACCAGTCATCTTATTTCTTCGCAGTATCTCCATGAAGGATATTGTTATAATTTGAACTCTGTACCCTTCCTCTGCCCCACTCCCCCAATTCACAGACTGAAATCCAAATTCCCAGTAGCTCAGAGTATGAATGACCCTGTTAGGAAATAGGGTAACTGCAGATGCAATTAGTTAAGATAAGGTCATGTTAAAGGAGAATGGGCTTCTAATCCAAGGTGACTGCTGGCCTTCTAAAAAGGGGGAATGTGGACACACACACACACACACAGGAAGAACAGCACGTGGAGGTAACGGCAAAGGTCACAGTGGCGCCGCTATAAGCCGAGGGGTGGCAATGTCTCAGGCAGGTGGCCAGAAGCTAGGGGAGAGGGAGGGGACAGCGTCTCCGTCACAGCCCTCAAAAGCAACCACCGTAGTGACCTTCATCTCAGACTCAGGCCTCCAGAATCATAAGACAACACCTTTCCGCTGTTTAAGCCCTCAGTTCACCATACTCTGTTATGATGGCCCTGGCAAACCAATACAGGTGTGTATCTTTCATGCACGCGAAAATACAGAAAAACATACACATTTTCCACAGAACACAATCATCTCACTTTAACTAAAAGGATAAGAAGAAAGGTGTGAGACATACCAGATTACTATTAAACCTAGAGGGGTTTTTTTTTTTTGCATTTGCTTTATTTTAATTGGAGGATAACTGCTCTAACAACATTGTGTGGGTTTCTGCCATGCATCAACGTGAATCAGCCGTAAGTATGCATACATCCCCTCTCTCTTAAACCTCCCTTCCACCTCCCACCCCATCTGACCCCTCTAGGTTGTCACAGAGCACCAGCCTGAGCTCCCTGCATCACACAGCAAATTCCCACTGGCTATCTGCTTTATATATGGTAAGTATATGTTTCCATGCTGCTGTCTCAATTTGCCCCACTCTCTCCTTCCCCCAATGTGCCCGCCAGTCTTTTTTCTATGTCTGCGACTCCACTGTTGCCCTGCAAATAGGTTCATCTGTGCCAACTTTCTATTAATAGATTCCACATATATATATGCATTAATCTACAAAATCTGTTTGTTTTCTCTTTCTGACTTACTTCTCTTTATATAATAGGCTCTAAGTTCATCGACCTCATGAGAACTGACTCGAATGTGTTCCTTTTTGTGGCTGAGTAATATTCCATTGTGTATATATGTACCACATCTTTACCCATTCCTCTGTTAACAGACATTCAGGTTGCTTCTGAGTCCTGGCTATTGTAAATAGTACTGAAATGATTCTTTTAATCTTGACTGTAAATCGTTCTCAGTGGGCTCTTCATGCCTCTGAGAGCCAGTTTGATCTACTCTAAAATGAGTGATGATACTAAATGAGCCAAAGCAGTGCCTCTTCTGGCTCGTTTGTTTCATGATTTACAAAGGGACACACGCAGACAAACCCAGGAGGCCAATGTTTCCGGCAAGCCTGCTAAGCCTGAGGTCCCAGCGTAAAAGGCATCTTGACTTTCACTGTTAGGAGAGTGGGGACAGATATGATTAATGTACAAATTATTAGGTGCTCTTACTGGATGTGTTGGTAGACCGAAAACCACGTTTTTCCCATGTTTTGTCAATGGGAAGACTGAGACAGTCAAGAAGTGATTTTAAGCTGAAATGTCAAAAGGTTATTACTAAATTTTTGGTGTGTTCTATTCAATGATAACATTAAAACTTCAGTGCTCTAGGCTGTTTGTAGAACCATGAAATAGTTCAGTTATTGCTGTACCACTATAGAAAGTTGGGGACAAAAACATTTAGTCTAGACAAAAAAATACTTCTAGAACCAGGACACAAAAATCACTCTTGTATTACCGACTAAAGCTTGGGAAAAACAATGTTTTGCGATTAAAAGTACTCTTTAAAATGTAGTAAAATCCTCTTGTATTAAATGATAACAAGATAATTGGAAATAATTGTGAATTATTAGGGCTCATTTTCTGTGCAAAACTTTAAGAATTTTTCTTGGCCACACCATGCAACATGTGGGATCTTATTTCCCTGACCAGGCGCTGAACCTGTGCCCCTTGCATTGGAAGTGCAGAGTTTTAACCACTGGACTGCCAGGGAAGTCCTGTGCAGAACTTCAGGAAATGAATTAAATTCAGAAGATAGGAAGGTATATGCAGAAGTAAAGGTTTTCAAAAGGGATGTGCCACGAAGTGCAAGGTTTTGAGAATTTGTAACATATGGTTGTGAGCAGGGAAAAAAAGGAAACAATTTTCACTGAGGATAACGCTAATAAAAAATTCCAGGAGCAAACATTTCATGAAAGAGGAAAAGAATGTGTCAACCGTCTGCATGCACAATTTAAAAATTCACAGACAATGCCAGGGCCTCCACCGTCCTCTCCTGGCAGGCTCACTTTGTTCCCTAAATCTTTGCCTTCTTGAAGCCATCAAATGCAGCCAGCCAGATTACACTGGGGTAGGTGGCAAGAAATACTTACTTTCAAATCTTCATGAGTAACTTGATAGAACATACTTAAATTTGCCTGCAACTGAGTTTTTCTACACATATGAAGATAGCAGCAGCAAAATAAACAATCCTGGAAGCTCTGACTTCTACAGGGCTCATAAACAGACTTGCAGGCCTAATCTGACCCTGCTGCCTGTTTTTGCCCAGCCCGTGAGCTAAGAATGGCTTTCACATTTGAAAACTCACTGGAGAAAAACCAGAAGAAGAATAACATTTGGTGTCAAATGAAACTGATATGAAATTCACATTTCAGTGTCCATGAATAAAGTTTTATTGAAACAGGGCCATGATCACACATTTTGGGATGGTCTATGGTGGTTTTGGGGGCTTCCCAGGTGGCTCGGTGATAAAGAATCTGCCTGCCAATGCAGGAGATGCAAGAGACATGGGTTTGATTACTGGGTCGGAAAGATCCCCTAAAGAAGGAAATGGCAACCAGCTCCAGTGCTCTTGCCTGTAGAATCCCATGGACAGAGAAGCCTGGAGGGCTACAGTCCATGGGGTCACAAAAAGTCAGACATGACTGAGCAAATGAGTACACACACACACACACACACACACACACACACACGATGGCTTTAGCACTACAATGGCGGAGACAGTATGTATGACGACGCCTAACACATTTTCTCTCTGACCCTTTTCAGTTAAAGCTTGCTCATCTCTGATTTAAGTCTTAATGTGAGTTGCTCTGACATGAAATCAACACACTAGAAGGCACTGTTTCTAGGTCACTGGTGCAGTTTGTTAACTCTTCAAAACCTACAGTCCTGTGACAACAGGCAGGTACTTCACAAATGTATCATTAGTGATGCTAATTTTTTAAAAAAATAAATACACACAACTTTTCCTCTGCAAGCATTACAGAAATCTTCCTATACATGCCAACAGCTTGGTACTCTGTTCAGACCAATGGTCCAGTCTAGGCAGGCAATGACCATCTGTATCCATATGACCAGTCTATGCAAACGCCCATCTCCACCCTTTCTCTGTTCTGACTCTAACTGAATTCACACGAGTGGCAGGAGCTTCTGTTCTGTGTACACATGGCCTTCATTCCATCTGATACTGACACGCTCTTTTTCAGCCAAATTTTACTGATTTGAGTAAGTGATGTTTCCACGTTTAAAAATATTTACTTTTTTAAAGCGATCTCAGTTTACCCACTGCTGTAAAAGCACAGAAAGAGAGGAAAAAAAGTCATATTCAGTGAAACTTAGATACGTCCTCCCATGAAGGAAAGTTCATTTGGAATCAGCTAAGAGCTAGTTAAGAAACCATCTGCTCTCTCTCTCTTTTTTTCCAAGACTGACTGGAAGCCACCGAGAATCAAGCCACACTTAGTCTCTCTGTTTTCATGGCCCCATCTGCAGGCAGGGGGTCGGGAAGGAACTTACTTTTACTTTCTGTCTCTTGTTAAAACTGTGGCCTCCTGCACTGTGACTGGCATGGATGAAGGATGCACCCGCTGTATCAGTAAGCAAAGGATCTTGGGGGCATCAACCCATCAGCCCCTGCAGCCACCCCGTCTGTGCACCCAGAAGGGATTCAAGATGGAGAAAAACAGGACACTGGCCCCAGACAGCTGAGGCTCAGATCGAAGGAATGAGTTCAATGGGCCCTGACTCTAGCATCTTCCCAAACACAGAAAAGTGCTAAATTCATTGACTTGCATTGTCTAGATTTTCTTTAACAGTAATCTTTCCATGTTTGATGTTCGGACTACCTGGTTTTTGTTGGAAAAACTCCTATATATCCTAGGTCCTTCCTTAACTCTTCAGAGCTATCTAAGAGGCTGTCTTCCCGCCTTAAGTCTTCAGAAAGTGCTCAGAATAAAATGAATTCTCAACTTTTACATCACACATATTTTTTTCAGTCTGCATTGACCTTAAAAATATTCTTCAGGGCCATATAAAAGGAAGAATGACCAAAAGATGAAAAAATTATCTTTTTTTTCAACAGGAGACTATAAATGATTTGAATTTCTCATTTCAAAGAGAAATGACCACAGGGCAAATTCATAGATGTCTGAAATAATATCTGAAATAATATCATAGAATTGAGGAAAATTTTGTTTTTGTCAATACGTATGTGAGAAAGAGAGAGCTCAAAGTGAGGGGACAATTTAAACGTGAATATAACAACTTTTGGAGAGGGCAATGGCAACCCACTCCAGTGCTCTTGCCTGGAGAGCCCCATGGGCAGAGGAGCCTGGTAGGCTGCAGTCCATGGGGTCACTACAAGTCAGACATGACTGAGCGACTTCCCTTTCACTTTTCACTTTCATGCACTGGAGAAGGAAATGGCAACCCACTCCCGTGTTCTTGCTTAGAGAATCCCAGGGACGGAGGAGCCTGGTGGGCTGCCGTCTATGGGGTCGCACAGAGTCGGACATGACTGAAGCGACTTAGCAGCAGCATAACAACTTTCTGAAAATACAATTCATTACAAACCTAAAATTGGTTCATACTCACTGGGGTGGCTATTTTTCGAGAAACACCAACAGAGAATAACATGTGCTGGTAAAGATGTAGGGAAGTTGGAAGCCTGCAACACTAGTAGAATAGGAAACAGTGCAGTCATTGTGGAAAACAAGATTGGTGGTTCCTCAAAAAATTAAACACAGAGTTACCACATAATCCAGCGATTTCACTCTGGGGTATACACTCAACAGAAGCATGAGCAAAGACTTGCAAGGGTATTTGTACACCCTCGTTCACAGCAGCATTATCCACAATAGGTGGACTCCACCCAAGTGTCAATCAAAGAAGGAATGACTGAATCAATGCGGTCGAGACACATGATGGAGTATTATTCGGTCTTAAGGAAGGAAACTCTGACCCAGGCTACAATATGGATGAACCTTGAAGATATTAAGCTAAGGGAAATTGTCAAGGTTTTGTAAGTTTTTCAGAAAAATATAGTTGCGGGGGGTGGAATGAAACATCTCCATTTAAATCTCAAAATTGAAACCACTCTTTCTTCTAAGCCATCAGGTAATAAATTAGACAGAGTAGGAATCCAGGGATCCAACAGGGAATGGAGGCCCCTGAGGCCCCTAAAAGAGTTTCTCCCTAGGCATTAAAACATTTCACCCATGGCCCCAGCCAGGAATTAGTTGTTGAGAATAACATCAGATGAGAATAACCCATAGCTCCCTCATTTGACACCATCGGCTTCGGTGAACCAGGCCTTTAATGGTATTTGCATTCTTTTTGAAAGTTAGGATTTTCCTAGACAATCTTGCTTCTAATATTTTGCAAAAAAACCAGTTAATTTCATAGATATTCAGGGGAGAATGAGCAGAGCAGGAAAGCAGGAAGAGTAGCCTCATTTCAGGGTTACTGTCAGATGTCAGAACAGAACAGAACTGAGACGGGACAACACGGGGACCTCCGAGGCCACAGGAACGATCCTACCAGGAAAGGGCCTTCAGAGGAACAGAGCAACAAGTTGCCTTCTTATGAAGGTCACATCCTTGATAAGAGCAAACAGCCCAGGAACACAGTTCCCTTTAACAACAAAAAAGTATCAAATCAGCTGTTAGCATCATGTGGCTCAAAGGACCAACTGAACCTGCAAGAGTTCCATTCCTGCTCAGCCCAAGCAGTATCCACAGCTCATCAGCTCTAAAAAATTTACTGAAGTATAGTTGACTTATAATGTTTTGTTAATTCATCCCATACAGGAAAGTGGTTCAGTTATACGGCTTCCCTGGTGGATCAGAAGAAAAAGAAACTGTGTACAATGCAATGCAGGAGATGTGGGTTTGATCCCGGCATTGGGAAGATCTCCCGGAAAAGGGAATGGCTACCCACTCCAGTATTCTTGTCTACAAATATACATGTTTATTGTAGACATGCATATATATTCTTTTTCATATTCATTTCCATTATAGTTCGTCTATGTTGGAATTGGATATAGTTCAGGTTATTGATATAGTTTCCTGCGCTCTATAGTAAGACCTTGTGGTTTATCCATCCTATACACATTAGCCTGCATCTGCCAACTCCAGACTCCCTTCCGCTAAGCCCCGCCCCCTCGGCCACCACCGGAATGTTCTGTGTCTGTGTGTTTCTGTCTCATAGATGTGCTCATGTGTGCCCTATTTTAGATTCCACGTGTAAGTGACATCACATAGTATTTGTCTTCCTCTTTCTGACTGATTTCGCTTAGTATGATCATCTCTAGGTCCCATTATTTCCTGACTATTGGTAGTGAGCCAGACACAGAAAGCCTGAGGGACAGCCACGTAGCTGGAGCAGAGGCTGGGAGCTGTTGCAGCTCCCTGGAACCTGAGGCAGGAGACCACCCTTGGGCAGAGTCTGTGCCAGAGGCACCCTCCCGGGACCCGACGCTGTGCTCGGGAGCCGCTGAGATGACTCTGGGAGGAAGGGCCACCCATGTCCTTCGTTCTCATTTGGCACCAGGACAGGGACAGGGGTACACCAGCTCCTACCTTCTAACAGCTGATAATCGCCACCCGATGGACTGCCTTTCTAAAGTCTGGACTGAACCTTTCCAGACCTTCACTGACTGCACTCCCAAGAGCATCTCCTTTTCCAACCACAGAATTAAAGTTCTCGCCCACAGATCGCTGACCGCAGGCCTGGATGCCTGTTGTCTCCCCAAATGTTACTTCTACGGCCTCTGCCCTCCACTAAGGCAGCAGCATGCCTCTCACCCATGTAGATTCTCAACACGTCCATCTATTAACCAAGTGCTTCCTATGTGCTCAGCCCACGTATGTGCCATGAGACATGGAGTGGGGAAGACAAACTCCTTATTCTTAGAGCCACACACATCATGCTCGACACACATTTCTGAATGAATTTACAAACACATCATGAGGATGGGGCCAGATGACAAGGTTCTTGCCAGCCCAGCAGAGGCACTCTGCCTTGGTGTGGTGTGCACTGTGGACTCACCATGGGATGACAAACACAAAGCAGAGATCGGAGCAGGTGGCGTTTTAGGGAGGTGGCAGGGGCTGGGGGACACCTTTGGTGGCACAGACTGGGAAGGAGGTGTGGTCGGTCCTCCCTGTCCATGGGTTCCGCAGCATCCAAGGTTCCAACCAACCGTGGATAGGGAACCCAAGGAGACAGAGGGCAGACTGTAATGACGAATAATACAGCGACGATGGACACAGGAAGGCAGATTCCAAAGACGGTCGGAGCGTAAAACTGAGAGAACTCTGTACCAACACCTGAATCTGGGACTTTTCCCCTCCTGACTTATGAGACCAAAAAAAATCTCTGCTGCTTAAGCCTCCAAGTCTCTGGAACTGTTACAGTTGCCCAAGCTCAATAATACAAGTAAGGTACTAAGAACTTGAGCCCAGTGATCTCACTGAAATCAACAGCCCCTGGAGGCTGCTGCTGTGGCCATCCTTAGTCTGCAGTGAGGAAGTGATATCTCCAAGGACATGGCGCCTGCCTATGAGCACATCAAGCTCACTCCAGAGGCCAAAACTCCAATGCACTTCATGGCCGGAGACTGGGTAAGGACTTATCTCAACCCCATCATGATAGAAAACCACAGCTCTGAATGGCATCAGTCCCCATGAGGAATGGTTTCTCGGACATCACCGAGCTGCCAGGGGTAAGAGCAGAGAAGGCAGGCAGGGCTCACAGTGTGGACCCAGCAGAGGACAAAGGTGAACAGGCCCAGGGTGTGCAGGGAGGGACGCAGGAGCCACAGCGGAGAGCCAGGGGTGACTGAGAAGACAGACAGGGGCTCTGCCCTGCCTGGGGCTGGAGAGCCCTCTGTGCTGGGCTGTCCCACAGGACAGACTAAGGGGCATGGCACCAGCCTGCCACGCCAGAAAAACAGGGTTGCAGGCAGACGACATCAAGAGGCTGCTAATCATTTGTGGATGAGCCCAGGCAGGCAGTGAAAGGGCTCAGGATGCCCTCCTCCTCCAGGAGCACAAAGGTGATGCCAAGGACACCGCCTGAGCTGCTTTCGACCACCCCAGCCCCGCTTTCTACCAAGAATTCTGACACTGTCTCTTTGTACAAAATGGTTCTCAAAGTTTAAACACACACACACACACACACACACACACACACACACGGAGGCCTGGAGCCCCTGAGTAAGAGTATGAGTTAATTTTCAAAACCTTCATCTGGAGCATCACACAGATCTGCTTACGTTTTTGTTTGTTTTTGTTGATTTCGTCGTGGTCCTAACTTACCGCCAAACCACCTTAAGGGTTCCCTACAAGGACTCAGTGCAACCTTGACACTGAATGTCGTTTGGACCAATCTTTCTCAGCCCTTCTCGTGCCAACTCACCAGGGTAGGCAGCCCCGCCCTCTCTCAAAGTCAGGACCCACTTCCTTAATGTGACTTGGAAACTTCACAGTAGGCCACCAGCCTCCAACCCAAGGCAAACACCTTCCCGCAATGTGTGAGGGGACACGCCCACCAGCCCAGGGTCCCCATCAGAGGACCACCTCTGGCTTCACCAGGACACCACCTTGTCAATGACACCAAGCATCCTAGGCCTAAAATGTTTGTCCAATTAAGCTGTCTCCTTAAAGGTTCTAGGCTAGGTCATGAGACGATGCAACACAGGAGAGGTTCATTTCTGAGCAGCATAGGGGTGCGACTGGGGGCTGAGGGGGCGTGGAGCCCAGTCCTGACCTGTTCCGGCCAGTGGGGGCAACAGGAGGGGCATGGCCAGACCAGCAGAGCAGGGTGGGGTGGGGGCATTGGGGCGGGAAAGCCCTCAGGAGCTTCTCCATCCTCAGCATTGAGAACTGGAGTACTTCCTGCCATATCAGTAAACAAGTATGTCACAGTCACCTGAGAGTCCAGCCCTCCAGGGCACTCAGGAAGAAGAATGCCTGCTATCAGCAGCCATGAGGCTGCAGCCATTCCCTACAGTGAGCCCCAAGGGAGCTTAGGATGTGAAAAACACAGGACACACAGCCGAGGTGCACAGGAAAGGAATGATTTTAGCCAGCCCAGACTCTTTCATTTTCCCACACATAGAAAAGTGCTAAATCCCTTAACTTGAAATACCTGGTTTTCTTTCATTAACAATGATCCTTTGATGTTGAAACCATCTGACCTCTGTTGTGGAGAAGGAAATGGCAACCCACTTCAGTGTTCTTGCCTGGGGAATCCCAGGGACAGAGGAGCCTGATGGGCTGCCGTCTATGGGGTCGCACAGAGTCGGACATGACTGAAGCGACTTAGCATGCATGCATGCATTGGAGAAGGAAATAGCAACCCACTCCAGTGTTTTTGCCTGGACAATCCCAGGGACGGAGGAGCCTGGTGGGCTGCCGTCTACGGGGTCGCACAGAGTTGGACACAACTGAAGTGACTTGGCAGCAGCAGCCTTCTGTTGTAAGACTTCTATATAACCTGGCTCCTCCCCTCGCCTCCTCAGAGCAGTTCTCTCTGGGCTACTTGAGATGCTGCTTCCCGGGCCTAACTCCTAAAAATTTTTGCTGAATAAAACACAACTCTCAACTTTTTGTTGCTGTTCAGTTGCTAAGTCGTGTCTGACTCTTTGCGACCCCATGGACTGCAGCATGCCAGGCTTCCTTGTCCATCACCATTTCCTGGAGTTTGCTAAAACTCATGAATTTAAGTGCTGCAAAGCACTTATTATTTGAGGCTATTTTCCTAAACTGTCCCACTTTTAAATAGTTGCTGATTAAAGTCTAGAAATCTGTGCATTTAATACTGACCACTAGCTGTGTTCTGATGATCTACGTCTGTTGCGTTGCCCCAGGACACCTTGGATAACAAGAGTGAGGAAATCCCTATGAGGTCAGAACACAGCCAGAGATGGGTGTTGCCATGATGAGGAGAGAGGCTGAGAACAACGAATGACTGGGATCAGACAATCCTGGTTCACCAATACTGGCCTGCTCCTCAGCAGCTATAGCAGTAATAGGGACTTCCCTGTGGTCCAGTGGTTAAGAATCTGCCTTGCAATGCAGGGGACATGGGTTTAATCCCTGGCTGGGGAACGAAGATCCCACATTTCTCAGAACAACTGAGCCTGCAGGCTCTAGAGCAACAAAAGATCCTGCATGACACAGTGAAGATCCCACATGGCGCAACTAAGACGCAACACAGCCAAATAGATAAATATTTTTAAATAAAGTAACAATAAAGCCACATGTACAATCCATCCCCAAGGACTAACCACACCCAGAGGTCGCCCCAGCAGTGCAAAAAATGGTGGAGGTGCATTCATTTCTTTTCTGAGGAAAGCCAAGGTGGGAAGAAAGTTCAGAAACAATTTTGGGAACAGAATTAGCCTACGCCGCATGGCCAGCAATTCTGTTTGTGTTCAAATGCTGGCCCCATTGACAGACTGGGGCATGGAATGTGAAACAGAGTGGCATTGGCTTTGAATGAAATCTTAGTGTCTTGTTACCAGTGATTCAGTATAAATTGGTGTCAATTTCAAATGCATCACTGTACTGACATGATATAAATAATACATGAAGAAAACACTCGCCCATTTAAGAACTAATCTTTTGCTCTGTGCAATTCAGCACTCCCTTGATTCAATAAGCCGACATGCACTACTACTTTTTTTTTATAATCAGTTTTCCATTCTTTAACCTTACTCCTTGAAACAAGATTATAATTAAGGGGGAGAACCTCGGAAACGATACATAGCAGAATAATTTGCCATTGTTAACTACGCAGTAGACAGAGAAAACACAAAATAGCCAAATTTGTAATAACAAATGTGTCCACTAGGTGTCACTAGAACTTCAGGAAAAAAATCATTCAGCATGAGCGATTACATCAGACTCCTGCATCTTTTTTTCCCTTTCAATGCCCCCATTTCATATAAAAATATTACAAAATGAGAACAGCATGAAGTAGAAGAATAATGGGATTGTTTTCTAAAAGGGTCATAAACTCAAGTTAACTTCCAAACACCATATATAACTATGGCATAAACTACTAACCAGCATTTACCGAATGTAAGATACCGTGCTAAATGCTTTACACATATTGTCTTATCTAAGCTTTATTGCACTAGCTTACTTGAATGGTAGTTATATCTGTTTGTTTTTAAAATGAGGAATCTGAGTCCTCCAGAATTCAGTAACGTCCCAAGCTGTCACAGTGCCCAACCTCCACTCAGCACTGAGGCTCCAGGGGCGTGGGGGGTCGGGGGGCGGGCAGGGGGTAGTAGCCATGATCTCTGGAGGACTAAGGTCCAGCGGGAGACGGGCTTCATCCATGGAAAGGCAGTAGTGCAAGGGCTGAAAACTGTCAAGCAGCTGTCCAACGACTGTTACAGGCCACATAATATACAGCCCATGAACCAGGAGCATGTGTGCTAAGTCGCTTCAGTCGTGTCCGGCTCTTTGCAACCCTATGGACTCTAGCCTACCAGGATCCTGCATTCATGGGATTCTCCAGGCAACAATGCTGGGGTGGGGTGCCATTTTCTCCTCCAGGGGATCTTCCAGACCCAGGGATCGAACCCCAGCCTCCCGCACTGAGAGCAGATTCTTTACCGCCTGAGCCACCAGAGAAGTCCGTGCACCAGGGGACCCGAGGCTAATCACTGAGGCTTCCTGGAAGACAGGGATGCCAGCTGATCCTCACAGGGGGCTCAGAGTGGAGACATCCAGAAAGAGAACGTGCCAACGGGTGAGGGGGCAGAGAGCCTGAAAGAGGCCCTGCCCTCGCCTGGCTGATGCGTCAGCGACAGCCCACAAGTGACACTGTTCTCAGAGTTTGCCTTTCCCGTTAGATCCCTAAGGGCCCGCCCGTTTCTCACTGCTTTCCACTCCCAGTGCCAAAGCTCTGACTCACAGCCTTTGGGGCTAAAAGGGAACAGACTAGATTTTTTTTCTTCTTCTTTTCAAAGATGCTGAGTTGGCTTCTTGGTCAAATGATGATGATTCATCGGGAACAAATCCTGGTGGTGAAAGGCCGATCATGGCCATTTACCTCATTGAGTCTTAACAGCTGGAAAGCAGAGGGTGTCTGCAATGCATTTCCCTGCTGGATTGCAGAAAATGATCTTTGTCTCCACAGAGGCCTCCGTGTGCGGGCGGTCGGGCCCCCTTCTCCCAGACGTGGAGGATACTCTGAGCGACTCTGGCATCAAGTCAGCTGGATCAGAGCACACTGGTCCTTTTGTCAGGCTGGCTCAACCCCATCACAACTGAAAGCTTGCTATTGGAAATATAATGGGGTTTCATATGCTTGGGACTATCAGCAGAAAACTTTCAGTGTGTTATTTTTTTAATTCTGGTAAAAAAAATTTTTGTTGTTTAGTTGCTAATTTGTGTCCAACTCTTCGCAACACCATGGGTCATAGCCCACCAGGTTCCTCTGTCCACAGCATTTCCCAGGCAAGAATATTGAAGTGGGGTGCCATTTCCTCCTCCAGGGGATCTTCCCAACCTAAGGATCAAACCTGCGTCTCCCGCATTGGCAGGTGGATTCTTTACCACTGAGCCACCTGGGAAGCCCGTTTTCTGGCAAAATACGGTAACACAAAATTTACCATATTAACCTTTTTCAAGCAGTTGGGTGTGTTAAATATATTCATATTAGTGTGTATCCATCTCCAAAACTCTTTGTCATGAAAAACTGAAACCCTGGACTCTTAACTCCCTGTTCTCTGCTCCTCCTGGCAACCATCATCTTATTCTCTGTCTCGAGAAATTTGAATCTTCTAGATACTTCATACAAGTCGGGGGGAAAATCTTTGTCTTTTTGTGACTGGTTTAGACAGGGAGGCCTGGTGTGCTGTGGTTCATGGGGTTGCAAAGAGTCGGACATGACTGAGCAACTGAACTGAACTAGTTCACTTAACAAAAAGCCTTCAAGGTTCATCCTGAGCGCAGCCTTTGTCAGAATTTCCTTCCTTTAGGAGGCTGAAGAACATTCCACTGTATGCATATGCCCCGTTTGTTTATTCATTCTTCCGCTGATTGATATGTGGGTTGCTCTCACCTTTGGGCTATTGTGAAACAATGCTGGTGTGCATATATTTCTTTGAGACCCTGCTTTCAGTTCTTCTGGGTGTACATTCAGAAGTGTAATTGCTGACTCACATGGTAAATCTATTTTTAATTTTTTGAGTAATTACCATACTGTTTTCCATAACAGCTGCACCATTTTACATTCCCACCAACAGTGCACAAGGGTTCCAATTTCTCCACATTCTCGCCAACACTTGCTATTTTCCATTGTTGAGTTTTGTGTGTATGTGTGGCCTTTTTTTTTTTAGTATTAGTTATCCTAGCCGCTGTGAGGTGAACCTTTTAAACCTCTTTCCAAGGTTGAATCTGTATGAAAAGGCCCTAATTAATAAAGCATTGTGGTAATACTGAATGGTCATAGAAATGTATCTTGGGGACTTCCCTGGGTGTCCAGTAGTTCTTGCAGTGCTGGAGACGTGGGTTCAATCCCGGGTTCAGGAACTAAGATCCCACATATTGCAGAGGAACTAAGCCTGCATGACACAACTAGGGAGTCCACGAGCCACAACGAAAGATCCTGCGTACTGCAACTAAGGCCCGGCACAGCCAAATAAGTAAATAAATATTTAAAAAGAAACGCACACTATGAGGAATGTGTGTGCTCCCTCAGTCGTGTCTGACTCTTTGCAACCCCATGGACTGTAGCCCACCAGGCTCCTCTGCCCATGGGATTGTCCAGGCAAGAACACTGGAGCACGTTGCAATTTCCTCCTCCAGATTGAAATCAGCTACTGCCTCCGGCCTCTGGGAGGAGGCTGGGTCAGACTGGCAGTGCACCCGTCTGATGGGGTCCTAGCCCGCTCTGGCCAGCTCTTTCCACAAGGAAAAGGAGGAACTGGGAATCTGACCACCAATGTGAGGGCAACCAACTTAAATGAATTCCAGCTTAGTGACGTCAGAATTCATAAAGTTCCACTAATTGCTAAATCTAGAGCAGGCCCACGATGAGAGCATAATGCGAACAGCAAAAGAACAAACCAAAAATGACTATAAATACAACCGAATGCTTTTCTGTAAGTCTTCAGATCAGGGACATGGTGTTTCAAGGTCTAAATCCAGACTGCTAAATCACATTCTTGAGGGGAGAGACAAATGACCCTAGGAGTGTCTGACTTCCCAAGCCCATTCATTAGAGTGAATGCCTTTTTTGTCTGCTTTACCTACCAAGCTTCCTGTAGGGTCCAGAACTGTTTTGTTTTTTTTTTTTTTTAAATTGAGGGATCATTGCTTTACAGAGTTGTGTTGGTTTCTGCCAAATATCAACACGTCAAGGGATACCCAGGAAGATCTCTCTCCAAGAGTCTCTTTTTCAAAGGTGGTTGAATCTCTGGTTAACTTCAGCCAAAGAGCCAACCATGGTCAAACTCATGCTGGGCCTGGTCACCACCTCTTGGTCTTTCTGTTAACCTTTGACCCTCCATGACCAAGCCCAGGAGTAGAGCCAAGTTCAGTGAAGATTCCCTAGCCCTGAATCCTTCCATCAGGAAGTGAAGGGTTTGCCTGCAAGTGGAAGGAGGCAGTGTAGTGAACTGCAGTGAACTGCAGCCCACAAATCTGGGTTTGACTTGAGCTCCTAGACTGTGGGCAAATGGCATAACCTCGTTGAGCCTCCACGTTCTCAGCTGTAAAATGAGATGGATACAGACCTCTGCACCACTTGGGCATACTGGCTGTTGCTCAAATGCTCAAAATAGTTGACTTTTACAACCAGAGACTGACAGAATAATCTCAGAAAGTTCCTTTTCGGTTGCTGACCTCAAGGGTGGGCGTCTGTCTTTTTAGCTGAGGAGATGGCTTCAGTCAGTGTCCACAAAACAGATGCTAATATTCTAGATTCTTTGGACTTCCTCTCAAAGTCTCTGGCAGAGGGTCATGCCCCTGTGAGACCCACGTGAAGCACCCTTTGCTTCATGTCCTTCGCTGTAACCAGGATGAGGCTGCTTTGGGTGTGTACTGCCTTAGGGGCTGTTTCCCCCTCAGTGTTGGGGAGACCAAGTCACGGCTTCACAGAACACCCCAATCCTGCAAGGGTGAGACAGAGAAGTTCAGCTCCTCTCCCTGATGCTCTGAGATGCCCACCCTTGGGGTCAGCGACTGAAAGGGAACTTTCTGGGATTATTCTGTCAGTCTCTGGTTGTTAAAAATCGATGATTTTGAGCATCTGAGCCATCACCGGAATGCCAGGAATGGTGCAGAGACCTGCATCCACCCCATTTTACAGTTGAGGATGTGGAGGCTCAAAGAGGTTGTGCCCTTTGCCCACAATCAAGGAGGTCTTGACCACTGAAGACAGCACACCCTCGACCCCGCAGTTTCAGAAACACTGACACTCAAACCACCTGGGCCCTCTGTCTCTGCTTGCTAAATTCGATTTCTCCCTTTCCCATCCACGTGGGATAATCCTGCCACCATAAACCTTTCAAGGGAAAGAGACAAATTCTCCATGCAGCCCTCCCTTTTCCCATCTGCACTCGCTTTCCTCTTTGGTTTTCTAGAATTCCCCTGATGCAGGTATCACCTTTCTGGTCTCCCCCAGGCATCTCTCCTAGTTAATGCCTCGCCCACCTATCCTACCTCCCAGCTCCTTCCTTCTGTGTCTGCCGATGGACCCCAAACACACATAGACACACACAGGCACACTCAAGAAGGCTCCTGCGTGTCAGCACCCTGGTCCCAGCAGCACCATAACCCTGTCTCTGCAGTGCCTCCCATCACCATGGCAACGAGCGTTTGCAGGCACTACAGACAGACACAGCCATTACTGTGGCTAGTGCCCGTCAATCCACATGTGAGTGTGCACGCTTAAAATAGAAGTTCTGCAAATAAAAACAGCAATCAGGGAGATCTGGAAACCTTTCTGACTACCTACTCATGGAGCCCTGCTGCCAGCTGACTTCCCTTCCACCCTTTCTCCACCGTCGTTCCTAACCAGGATGCGGAAAGCCAATAAGCCAGTTCTCCCTGGAAACAATGGCTCCTGCAAGGGGGATTAGCCATCCTTAGGGATTCTGAGGTTCTGAGGATCAACAATAGCAGGTGTGGCACTGGCACTTTTAGAAAATCTGACACTGATCCCTGTTCTCTGCTTAAAAAAAAAAAAAAATAGGACACTTAAAATACAAAAGGGGAGAAGAGGGAGCATTTAGAAACCCTTAAGTGAAATGCAATTTAAAAGGAACTAAAACATAAATACCAGGAAAGGAGAGGAAGCTGAGAGAGACAGCAAAGCTGCAGGGTCCCCTTAGTTGGCAATCAGTGAAGTGGAACGTGGCTGAAAGGTAACTGACAGCTTTGGAGGGACCAGAACTGGTTACTGGCCTGCCTGGTATCTCCCAGTTAAGGCCCCGCCCACCTAGCCAAGGAGAGGGCGGTGGGCCGCCTGGCCCCTGGGAGAGGGGCTTGGGGCCTGCAGGCCGAGGAGGGGCTGGGGTTGGGGCCCATGCTGCCTCCTACAGGGCCTGCAGTCTTCCCTTTCCAGAACCTTCCTCCTCTCTGGCCAGGTGGTAACGCCAACTAGCAGAACCTTAAAGGCTCGTTTTCTAAAATATATACTTGCCTCAAATAAAAATATATTCTCATGGAAGAAATAGACACTTTAGTGCAGAAACTTCACAACCTCAGCACAGCAGTATCACTCTTCCTGTGTATCTCCAGACTTCAGAAGACATGAAGAAATGCAAATATAATCAGAGATGTCAAGAGTTCATAAGGTCTAGCTGCACTTGGAAAACTGATAAAGTACATTATCCTTATTTTACAAGAAGTGAGGGAGGGCCGAGAAGTTGGGGATTTAGTCCTGAACTCAGCCTAGCAAGCGACCCCTTAAGTCCTAGTGTAGTCTATTTCCCTCACACTTTCTTAGAGCTATCTGGTAGGCACTCATTGTTATATCTCGGTCTTCATACACTCTTTTAATCACATCTGAATGGCCAGCTAAAATCAAATGGTCCTAAAGAAAATCAGTCCTGAATGTTCAGTGGAAGGACTGATGCTGAAGCTCCAATACTTTGGCCACCTGATGCAAAGAGCCAACTCATTGGGAAAGACCCTGATGTTGGGAAAGACTGAAGGCAGGAGAAGGGGACGATGAGATGATTGGATGGCATTGCCAACGCAATGGACACGAGTTTGAGCAAGCTCTGGGAGACGGTGAAGGACAGGGAAGCCTGGCGTGCTGCAGTCAGTCCATGGGGTCACAAAGAGTGGGACACGACTGAGTGACTGACTGAACGGTAACAGCTGAGGACAGATGCAGAACCAATCACCTCTTTCATAAAAAACTGCAGCTTTCATTGTTCATCTGAGACCACCTCTCGGGATGGTTTCTTGTGTGGATCACTAGCAGCTTTCTGTACCAACCACCTTTCTGGAAGTAAATGATGTGGGAGGGTGTGGGAGGAAAAATGCAGACACCACTGGGACCTTCCTGATCTTAAGAGACAGACCAATATCCTTCTGGAGGCAGCAGGCTACCCTGGTAAGGAACCCACCCCTTCATTTTTCAGAATGGAGCTGGCAGGCTACAGTCCATGGGGTTGCAAAAGAGCAGGACACAACTTAGCGGCTTAACAACAACAACAAAAACTAGCCACTGATGGCAAGTTCGACATGTGCAGGCACAGGGCGTGTGGAGGGGGCCTTACAGAAGACAGGGAAACTTGGGAGGGAGGCAGGCTCTGTTGCCTAAAGAAAGTCTGGATGGTAATTATTTTTTAAGTCATTGATGTTTGCATGGAGAAGGTTTAATGTTTTTACGAAAGCTCCATTTTCCTAATCATATTTTGCAAAGAAAGATCTCAAAGTGACTTGCCCCCTCCCCTGTGCTTTCACTGACTGAGCAGGGTGAGAGACGAGGTGAGTCAGACCTTGAGGCTGGCTCAAGATAAAATACTGATGGTGAGTTCTCCGTCAGCCGGGGACGTGCTCACAGAGGGCCAACTAATGGCCTCTCACTTGAGCACAGAAGACAGGCATCTCCCAGGTGCCCGTGCCGCCAGGCGGCTGGGCCAAGGTCCCCAGAAGGACTTGGGCGGGTCACCCAGAGCCCAGGGGCAACACAGTTGTGCAGGCGCCAAGGCACCAGACCAAACGGTCCTTCCTCCGCCAAGTACGTTCCCGCAGGATCAGTTTGGTCCGTCTGCCTCCTGCAGCAAGCTGAGGTTCTATCTCTTGGCCCCCTTCTCCAGGGAGGCAGAGGGGTAAGACTTATGAGACAATCTCGGTGAAGAGAAATGCCTTTCTGTTTTTATTCACAGCGGTGAGGTGCTAGACACTGGGCTTCATCTTCTTCTACACGTCTCATTTCATATTAAAAATGACCCTGAGGAGGATCGCTGCCCAGCACTTAAGAGATGAAGTGGAAAGAGGCTGAAAGGAGACGCCTCATCGGCCCTGAGTGATGAAGCCACAAGCAGGGGAGCTGAGTGGGGAATCCAAGTCTATAAAACTGGCTTCTCCTGCAGATTTTGGGTAACCCAATACTATACGCTTCCAAGGCCAAAAGCTGACTGTCTGGAGTTACTTTTCTAATGTATTTCCCATGTCCCAACATGTCTAGGGCTTTTATGGTATGGTCCCCTCACTGCTTCCCACTTCTCTTCCACTAGGGCCAAGTGCATCCCCCATCCTCAGGGGTCCCCAGGCAGGTGGGCCTGGCTGTGTTGGTGACTCGAGGTCCAATCTCTGCTGGACTGACTTCCAGGCCCTGCTTTTTAGGGACTCCCTGCCCCTTCTCATCATTTCTCCTTTCTCCCCGCACCTCCCAGCTCAGCCAGCCCCTGTGTTTCTCCCTCCATCTACCAGGGACTGGGGCACTACTGTCCTCCGGGCATGGGTAGATCAGCTGGCCCAGTGTGCTATCTAAGCGGTAGCACAGAACTGGCCCCTGAGTGTGATGGCAGCAGGCTAACATCAGCACCCGCGGTGGGGACAAGGTGCCCAGGCAGCAGGCGAGGCGTGTCACTCACGCAGGAGGCCGGGAGCCCGTGTGGTACCAGTGCTGTGCAGCCAGCTGCTCTCAGCATCCTGGTACCCAATGCCAGCCCTGCTCCTGCATCCCAGGAAGGACACCTGGGAGATGCCTGAGTACTGCGCCCCACGCCACCCTCCCAGATGACAAGTCAGAGGTTTTTTGGGGAAAAAGTTATTAACTCATTTTTCAACCTACATCTCACAGCTTCCTGTTTCTTTTACCATTTATGAAAATCCCTAGGAATGGCCTAACAGGGTTTCCCCCGCCACCCACAGAGGGCCTTCTCTCTGCTTGTTCTATCTCAATCCGTGGATTTTTTTTTTCACCAGCTGGCCCTAAGTGACCGAAACTGGTTACTCCTCGCTGTCTTCTGAAGTACTAGTATGTCTTGATAAATAGCAGTTGCCATGGAGATGACAAAGGAACATTACCCATGCTGCAGCGAGCTTCCGATTGCATCCTGAGCCATCGGCTTTCACCCACAGCTCATTCATTATTCATCTGCAGTGAGGAAGTGGCTGCAGCCCAGAACATTTCAGGAGGCCTGCGTCAGCACGGCCGCCCAGGACAGCACACGGGGCATCACCAGCACCCGGCCAGGAGGGACGCCAGCTCTGGGATTTAAAGAGCTGTCGGAAATTCCGCACTGGCTCTCTCCTGCCGGCATGTCTTCCACAATGAAAATCTGGATTTTCAACGTAAGTTAGGAACTTCACAAATTATCCCATGACTTAAGAGCAGCGGCCCCCAACCTTTATGGTACCGGGGACTGGTTTCATGGTCCATGAACAGGAGGTTGTGGACGACTGATTTAGAGGATACTGGGGTACAGTATCTTCGCCCCCTCCAAAGCCCACTAAGTACTGCTCTTGTCTGAGTTGACTTCCCTTGCTCTTCTCAATGATGACTCCCTTACAGTACATGCGTACTGGAAAAGTTCGTGAGTTTTAATTTCTGTAAAAGAAACGTGTTTTGAAATTTTAAAATGTGACCCTATAGGGACTTTTTCACATTTTTCACCTTTGAAGAAAATAATCTTTAATCTTAACAAAATAACCGATCGGGATTTCCCTGAGGTTCTAGTGGCTAAGACCGTGCTCCCAGCGCAGGAGGCCCGGGTTTTGATCCCTGGTCAGGGAACTAGATCCCACACACTGCAACTAAGACCTGGGTGCAGCCAAATAAATTAACAAACAACTGATACATGATAACCAGAGTCAGTCACTCAGCCGTGGCCGACTCCCTGCGACCCCATGGCCTGTAGCCCGCCAGGCTGCTCTGTCCATGGGATTCTCCAGTCAAGAATACTGGAGTGGGTTGCCATGCCCTTCCCCAGGGGATCTTCCCACCCAGGGATCGAACCCAGATCTCCCGGCATTGCAGGTGGATGCTTTACTGTTTGAGCAAGTGAGAATTGATAGGCACCAGATATAATAATTGTAGTAGGAAAGGGGATTGTCTAAGTCAGAAATTACTTAAAAAAAAAAGAAAGAAACCACAACTCTTGAGTAGCCCATCTTAATTATGTCCTTTTCTATATGTCTAATAAAAATACGAAAATTGTATCCGAGGGCAGTACTCTTGAAAAAGAGACTGTAATAAGCATAGAAAATACATTTATGGTCCCAGTTCCCAATAATGTCTCTCTTTCAAAACCATGTTTCAACTGTCCTCAAGAATATAAAAACAGACTTAATATCAGAATACAATCTGTACTAATATTAAATACCAAAATATAAGCTTTTAAAGAGCTAATATCTGTGTGTAATATATTTTCTGATTATTAGAATATTAAGGTATCAGTTTATTACCTATATTTTGAAACATCAGAGCTCAACAGCCCCTACTCTTCATATCGTGGAACCATTCTTCCCACATTCTGCCCTGGAGAGTGCTAAAGGCTGCTAGGTTTTTATAGGCAGTCTAAGATTTTCCAGAGCTAGCAGTTTTGCCAATAAATAAAGGCTAGAGACCATTTCCGGGTAGGAAAGGGGTTTAGACTGCAGCAACGTCCTTTGAAAGTACTGAAAGAAACCCAAGACATGTGGCAACAGATAGGAAAGGAAATGGACCTTGTTTCCTACAGAGACAGAAAGTACCTTTCACACCTGGCCCAGGCAGGAAGGCGGCCAGCATCCTCAGAAAGCCTCCGTAGTTCGCAGGATTCGGGAATATACCACCTCCCACAGACAGGACACTCTCTGGTGCCCCTGAACATCAACAGCATCTGGCTCCTTGGCCCCTGCAAGCCACTCCGCCTGGAGGGCTTCTCAGGGTCCCTCTGTTCACCAGCCACAAGGCCCCCAGCCTCTGTCTCCACCCCAGGCTCTTCCTGGCCCTTCCCCACCACACATTTCTGCCCTTGTTGGAACTTAATCTCACACTTCAGACAGTGGCTCTCACTGTAACAGACACTTCCCTTCCACCCACCACCAGTTCCTAGACACAAAATCTATAGTCTCAGGTAAACGTGTATTCCCTGGTAGCTCAGCGATAAAGAACCTGCCTGTCTATGTAGGAGACATGGGTTCGATCCCTGGGTCGGGAAGATCCCCTGGAGAAGGAAATAGCAACCCACTCCAATATTCTTGCCTGGAGAATCCCATGGGCAGAGGAGCCTGGCAGGCTACAGTCCATGGGGTTGCAAAGAGTTGGACACAACTTAGTGATTAAACAGCAACAAATGTGTTTTACGTTAGGCTGGGTGTGGAAACCCAGGATTCCTTTAAAAAAAAAGAAAAAAGAAAAACTTTGGATTTATCCCAGCTTCTGGGTGGAGCTGTCTACACTCACTGACCACCCCTGATTAAGTCAGGGCAGATGGTTTCCAAGCTTGTTGTGAATTCCAAGTGAAGACTTCACATGTTAGTAGGTTTTGTTGGTATTTAAACAGACAACCAACACTGGGAAATATTTTTTAGGGAGCTATTTCTGAACATTTCAATCTATTTAGAAGCTGATGGCTTCTCTTAGGCATCATGGCCTGGAGAATAAAAACCTGACTATGGAGCGTGACATTTTCAAATTTCTGTGAAGGGCAGTGATCACCTCTGTTTCCCTCATGAACTAGGTCTAGAATGGACAAGAGGGCTATCTTCTCCTTGAAAAAAAATCCAGGTCTGGTTCAAGAACCTTCTGTGAGCTTCAAACTGCCTGCCCCATGCTAAGCTCATGTAATAGGCTATTCATCTATTTGGAATGAAAGCTAAGAAGATCTTAAACATAACACAGATAAAGCTTTTATAAATGCCCAAAAGCACCACACAGATCACCTAAAATGTCAAATAAAAACCTAAATCACATCTCTAATCATGAAAATTTTGTGCCAGGATATCACTCGCTTGAATTAATTTTGGTTTAATTGTCACTCTGAGACATCTCAAGGCTACTGATAACAAATGGCCAAATTCTTTCTAATGCACAACAGAATCACAGATAATCATTTGGTTCCCAAGTTTATACTTCTCAGTCCACACTTCTTTCTCCTAAAAGCCTCAGTGATAGTCAACATTCAATTCTGCTTTTCTGGAAACTCAAAGCAGGCTGAATCCACTTAGGAGACAAATAATCCCCTGCACATTTTCGATGTAGGAAAAATGCGCACAGCTGGGCTTCAGCAAGCCAAAGACACTGATGATGAGTTCCTTACAGTCCATCTGGGATGAAGTTTCAGAAATATTCAAGGAAATGAAGTTTCCTTATTGGTTTTCCTTCCCTTGCCAGCGACACCATGGCCATAGTCTCAGAACCTCAGCATCTCCTCTCTAGACCAGTATGATCACAGGTCCAGTGTGGCCTGGGATGGTCCCAGTTTGTGCCCATTTTCTCAGCATCCTGACCAGTTTAGTATCTGTCCTGGGAAGAGCTCCTGATTGGACACTAAATCAGTCGTGGTTTAGTCACTCAGTCATGTCTGATTCTTGTGACCCCATGGACTGTAGCCCACCAGGCTCCTCTGTCCATGGAATTTCCCAGGCAAGAATACTGGAGTGGGTTGCCACGTCCTTCTCCAGGGGATCTTCCTGACCCAGGGATCAAACCTGCATCTTCTGCACTGCAGGTGGGTTCTTCACCATGGAGCCACCGGAAGCCAGACAATAAACTATATAATGAGTGTTTTCACCCTCACCACCAAATCTCGTTGCTTTTTTCTTTGTGGTACTTGGTCATCCACTCCCTAATCTCAACTCCCCCATTTTTATCGACTGTACCGATGGGATATGCCCTCTCCTGTGATCTCCAGGCGCTTATTACTAACACACCGGAATCTACTGCTCTAAAACTCTTAATGTCCTTGAGTAATTTAATGGATAAAGTGCAAATTCAGGCATCCAGGATCTTCAACATTCTGGCCCTTCTGTTGTGTTTTCAACCTTGTTTCCAATGAGTTCCTTACAGGACATATAAGTCCCACAAACGGCTCACTCAGCCTGCCCCCATGCCCGCACCTGGTTTTGTGACCTCTTTGCCCAGGTGCCTGCTGCATTCTCTTGTGTGCGTGCTTAGTCGCTCAGTTGTGTCCCACTCTTTGTGACTCCATGGACTGTAGCCTGCCAGGCTCCTCTGTCCATGGGGATTCTCCAGGCAAGAATACTGGAGTGGGTTACCATGTGTACCTCCAGGGGATCTTCCCAACCCAGGAATCGAACTAGAGTCTCCCACACTGCAGGCGGATTCTTTACCAGCTGAGCTACCAGGGAAGACCCCTGCATTCTCTTATCTAAGACCTACCCTTCTTTCAAGACCCAGCTCAAGTTCTACTCCCTCCTTAAAGCTTTCTCTGCTGTCCCCTGCCTGCAGTCACCTCTTTTACAGGACGGCCCCACTGCAGGCATCCTCTGAGCCAGTGATTTACACCTCACAGGGTCCACCTGACAGTCTTCATCACTTTTGTGCCTCTATTCAGTCTCTCCAAGGTGACCTTCCATTCACCAAGGACCTAACCTTAGAATTCTCTCTGTCCTCAACAGTCACCGAAGTCTGCTCACAGCAGGCAGGAGGCGACAAGAAATACAGGAAAAGTAGGGACCTAGCACGGCTTGTCTCAGATTCATCACTTGCTGACTGTGAAACCTCAGGGGAGGAGTGGAGCCTACCATCCTTAGATTCCACATCTGTAAAACAGGGTTGAGGATGGTAATAGCACCCGCCTTTGCTTCATGACCAGGTTGTTGTGAGGAGCAGATAAGTGAATCTGTTATAAATTACAAAGTCCTACAACAGAGAGAGTTAATCAACACTTTTGACAATGATAATAATAACCAGTCACTTCTAAAGGAAATCAACCCTGAATATTCATTGGAAGGACTGATGCTGAAGGTGAAGCTCCAATACTTTGGCCACCTGATGCAAAGAGCCGACTCACTGGAAAAGACCCTGACACTGGGAAAGATTGAAGGTGGGAGGAGAAGGGGATGACAGAGGATGAGGTGGTTGATGACATCACCGACTCAGCAGACATGAGTCTGAACAAACTCCAGGAGAGAGCAAAGGACAGGAAAGCCTGGCGTGCTGTCCAAAGATTAGGATACGACTTAGCAACTGAAAAACAAAAACAACAACAATAACGCTGTCTAGACATAGTCTAGTCAGAACTACACATCACATGATGCTTCCGACTCAGCATGAGGACCCGGGCTGACTACACCTGGGCAGGGATCACAGGATGCACATTCAGTTGCCTTCTCTGAATACTCACGAAACAGGAGCCAGGCACTGGGTGGGTGTTCAGGCCACCATATTTCATTTCCCTCTTTCACCACTGATGTCTTTTAACAGCTGACTGAGTATGAAAAACAGGGAGATCAGGGAGGTAGAGACGGACCCCACTAAAGGGTCTAAGTTCTTACAACATTTTAGACTACTTACACGTCCTTCTCTCTCACCTGCAAAACATTTCTTTGAGATACTGGAACCAGTATTACGAGCCCTTTGAAAAAGGAATGAGGTGGGAAAAAGCATGTCACCTCCAAAAATAGGGAAAAAAAACAAACCCCAAACTAAGCTACTTAGTGGGGGTAGATGGAGGGTATGGTGATTTTGGAATGACCCACATTTTCCAATTTCAGCTGCATGCTTGGGTGAGGTATTTCAGCTACCAAGCTGTTCTAGAACTTTCCATGTAGCAGAAATCTGTGTGTTGATACATGTATTAGTCAGACATACTGCAAGTGTAAAAGCAGGGAAGTGGTTCTTCTGAAGCTGCCTCTCTCTCTGTCAGCGTCCCACACTGCGGAATCATCAATCGCATTACAGCCCACAAGAAAAGTCTTGCAAGAAAAATGCTCAACTGACCTCAAGCCGCATAGTCTTAACTAATAAAACACCCCTGTGTCAGCTCACAAGGATACAGACTCTCAGCTAATATAAGGTACCAATTTTTCAAGACAGCTTGCCCCTGGTAATTATACTAAAAATAAAAGAAGGCAGCCAACTGGTGGAGTTGTCTGTTTCTTTAGAAAAAAGTATTTCACGTTTCTTCAAGCTTCATTATCAATGATTGGCTTGGATGAATAAGAGGCAACCAGCAGCTTCTGCCCAAGTCCAGGCTGGACAAATGTGGCATTATTTTGGCAGAGCTCAGGCTCTGATTCAATCTTCAAATGCCTGGAACTGTATGTGAACTTCTGAACTTGACCTGAAGCTATTATGGGCTTTAAAATGTTCAAGCAGTTGCTTCATTAAGCAGCCACATGTGATGGTACTGCTATCTCATCCACTGCCCCAAACCACAATGCAGCTAAAGGCAAGTGACATAAATTAGCAAAAAGAAAGACAAAGAAGATGGCAGGAAGAAACAGCCTGACTTTAAGATCCATTCAAAAGCATACAGGTTACAGCTGCTATAGCATATTCGGTTTGAAAAGGCAGATATGCTACAAATTCAGAAAGCATGAAGAGCGATTTCTGACTTTTTATCAAATAGCGCATGTTGTGAGCAATTTCCTCCGCCAGTGTTTTCAGAGGTAGCGTGGTAGTCATAGGGTTTCTTCCTTAAACCTTTGCCCTAGAAGAATGAGACCATGAAAACAAAGCTTCTACATTCAATTGCAACTACTAAGGATTGCCCTTCTCACAGTAACTTGCCAATACTCCCTCATTTTCTTCCAATATCATGTTGGAAGGATAAGACCTAGCTTCCTGTGTCTAAAATGATTTAGTGGGGGAAATAACTCAATGTTTGAGTGAACTAAGTTCATTTTATACTAAATCTAATATACATTTAAAATTTTTTAATATGTGACAATCTTTTTTTATTGAAGTATAGTTGGTTTATAATGTTGTGTTAATTTCTGCTGATAATCTTTTTTAATGAGATAGACACATACCAAAATATAACAAGATAATGAAAAGAATTCAGGGAGAGATAAGGAAGAAACCAATTCTGGTAATTTTATCAGCAAAACTGGAATGAATAAGAATCTTGTAATTTTTATAGGTTTCTTTATCTTCCTTCACTTTCACCGAGACCAATTTAAACCTTGAAGAACAGTCTGGCAGCCTCTTCAAGGTCAGCAATGATTAACAGGAAATTATCATTCAGAACAAAAACTTTTCCTCCTTCTAAATCATTAGACAGAATACATCAGCGTTTCTGACTAAATCCCAGGTGGGCAAATAACAGAAGAAGATTGCTTATTCTTAGCGGTGAGCTACAACCTGAAAAAATACTAATTAATCCAGGTATATGAGATCATACATATTTTCCATAAATCCGTGTGTCCTCATTGGTGTTCTAAATGCAAACCTAGCAGAAATGTTTCAAACATGAGCGACCAGATTAAAACAGATGGCCTAAAATATCCTCTAAATTGACTTTCCTGAATTTAAGGCTACCGGTATTTTTCATCTACTTTGATTTTAAAGAAAGTCATCAATGCTCTAAGTAGAAGAAACAGGTGAAGACGTCCCTGCCTCGGCATTCACTCCGTTGTGCCAGAAGTGCAAACAGTACCTTGTGCAATGCCATCTAGTCCTACCTGCGAAGGTTAATTTTCTGAGTCAGCTTGGCTGGGCCACAGTAGCCAGATATGTGGTCAACGACTCTTCTGGATGGTTCTGTGAGGGTGTTTTGGGTGAATTAACATTTAGATCAGTAACTTAGCATAAAGCAGATTGCCCTCTATAATGCAGGTGGGCCTCGTCCAATCAGCTGAAGGTCTGAATAGAACAAAAGACTGAGCAAGCGAGAATTCTGCAAGCAGATGGCCTCCACACCTGACCTGCACCATTGGTACTTCCCTGGGCTTCCAACCTGCTAGTCCATCCTGAAGATGTTGGATTTACCAGCTTCCATAATCACATGAGCCAATTCCTTAAAATAAATCTCTTTCTCTTTATACATACCCATCCTATGGGTTCTGTTCTCTGGGGAACTCTGACTAACACACCGATTACCTGAAGGGTTATTATCCACTCTGCATCATCCTCTGTCCACATCTTGCTTTCATCAGTATGGACACCAGAACTTTATTTTTGCACACTTAATATTGAGAGTAAGCATTTAATCTCTTGACCACAAAGTTATATAGGTATTTAATTTGAGCTTTTTTTTTTGGGAACACTTATTCTTGTGCTATATATTTTGCATGCATTTAAAGTCCTTTAAAGCTCAGTAACCACTTCTTTGCATTTGCACAAGGGAAAATGGTCTCCTCCTCCCTAGGAAAGGAGTCTAGTGGAACTTTGATTAAAAGGTGGGATGGAAAATGCCAGCTGGTTTCCAGAGTGGCTTCTCTCTCTGGGGGCTTTTAAATTTAAAATTTTTAAATCAAAATTAATTCCAAGATCAGATGCATCCATATACAAATGCAAAGCCAAGGATAGTCCATTTTCAATGACCTCATGATCCTCTCCACTGAAGATGAACACATATTATCTGGATCAAGTTCCTTTAATGATGAGGAAATAGGAGCTATATTATTGATGAAGATAGGCCCCAATCCAACCAAAACCTAGACAAATACGATCGCCTCTAATCTCTTCCTTCATTTCTCTTTTTAAAGGCGAGAGGTGGGTAGGTGCTGGGAAATCATAACAGAGCAGAAGGCTGAAAACTTGCTTTGGGGCCAAAGGACATTTTTCACTGTCCTGGCTTTTTCCAGGGTGAATGGAACACACACGGATCTGATTTCAAGGGCTGATTTCATTCTGGCAAAAGAAAACAGCTCAACGGCCAATCACATGTTTATATCTATCAGTAGTTTTCAATACCAATGGTCATGGGAGGGCGTTGGCCTCGTTAGGTTTTGTGACTAAATTAAAAATGAGTCATTTGGAGTAAAAATATCCTTTCTCATCCAGAAAATTTCAAGTAAGGTTATAATTCAGAGGCAAAACAAACCAAAAAACGAAACTTCTTTTGAACTAATTACTAAAAGTTATTCTGTTCCAGGATACAGAAACGCCTCAACTAATCAAATGCACAGGTTAAAGGTGTTTTCATTAGTTTGGTCCACTGGTCCAACATTAACCATTTTTTGTGTCAAGAGCTTTATTACTGAAAATGTATCTAAAATATGACCAGTCTATTTTCTTGCTGAGTACAGTCAATAGTTTCTCTTATTTCAATCACTGCTTCAGACCATCGTTCTGGAAGTATCACTCAATAAATTCTTTTGATGTATCGTCCTCTCATCTGAACCTTCCTTAGTGACTTTAGTTACTGATCCTCTTTTGACATTTTGTATGCATTTAAGTGAATTAAAGTTACAAAACAATTTTTAATAAAATTAAAATTTGTATGAAATTGTAGGAGTCTTAGGAAAAAAGTTGGCTACAAATGTTCTTTCAGATAAAGTAGAAAAATAAGGCCCAATATATTCCTCCCATGATAAAATACTAAAAACTTTAATACTCATTAAAATGAGAGCATTTTTGAATAGAATGACCGACAACATCCTAAAAAAAGGGTTTGGGAAGTGGCCAGCCCTCCTCCCTACTCATCACCTGACATGACAGCAGGTCAGCATCCACATGGATAGCCTTCCTACCTCTTGGGTCCCAGTTCTCCACCCTCCTTAATTCCACCTCTCTTCCTTTCACTCCACTTCAATCACTCAGAATCATCGCACGTAGTAGATACTGAGCTCCAAGATCCTCGTTGTCCACAGGCTTCCATATTTCCTCCCCCCTCAGTCCTGACCTTCACTGGTCCTCTACCCTTATAATAATGGCTTCATCACAGTTTCTGTTTGGCCCATGACTGGCCGTTTCTGTCCTATTTTCCATAGCAGCCAGAGAATCTCTCACCTATTATTTTTCATAATCTCTAGTTAAAGGTAAACGGCATCATCTTAAAATTTTGGCTGGAAAAAATTTTTACGGGAAGAAGCCAAAATTGGATCCGGTCTCTTGTGCACACCTGGGAACCAAACAGCATGTCGGCTGGGCCCCCGTGGGCGTTGTCTCTGGGCGACAACAAATCATTCTTCAGCAGCTATTGCCTACCTACGACACCATTATAAACATTCAGCACCGTCTTCTCAAGCTCACCTCCTCTCCCTCTAGAATCTCCTAGAGTTGTTTATTTCCTGGACTTGCTTTTCTCCTTCTTTCTAAATTTGGAAAACGGCCTGTCCTTCACCTTCCAAAAGTGAAAGTGTCAATGTTCATTCATGGTGTCTCCCATCAGGAGTCCTCTTTCTCTTTTCTCTCTTCCTTGGCCAGTGAACTGGCCTACATCTCTCTTACTTTGAGAAAGAACTCTCCTCTCAAACTTCCCTGCCCTCCGAGCTCCTTCCATTTCTCCAGCAAACCTGCAGAGCACACAAGTCCGTTCCACCTGTCCACCTCTCAACCTCTGAAAATCTGCTTCCCCAACACTTCTTCTTCACCCTCATCAACCGGGAGCTGCACACCCGAGCTAGCTGCACCAGGGCTGAGTCTAGGGCCCTAACATGTGACAGGCTCAAGTGTCCCCTGCCCTCATTTCTTCCCACACCTCACCCCGCATTCCTGGTGCCTACAGAGGATGTGTCTGCTCCTTGCCTGCCTTCTCAACAGCTTCTTGTGATAATCCAAGATTTTCCTGAAAATCTGGGGGGTCAAGGAAGAGACATCTCACCACTCCTCATCCTCCTTTCTCTTCCACAGACACAGACAGTTCTTTCTTCTCTCTTTATCCTTTAGGCTACCATTTTCTCCCAACAGAATCCAGCCAAGCATGTGGCAGACAGTCAATAAATATCTGCTGAAAAAAGTCACAATAAGTGTATGCTGGGGATGTGGATTAAAGACCCTGTGGGGCATACATCAAATTATGAACATTAAAAATGGCGATAGAATAGTACCTAGAGGTTTTGAGAACTACAATGTGCTCTGTCACAACTCAATGATTATACCATGAGGGGCTCCCTGCCTGCACCCAGTCACACAGAGCAGGGTCTGAATGAATGAAAGAATGAGTGAAACATTACCAAACTAGCTTTATAAGAAAATCTTTCATAAGTCTTTTTTTAAATCATTAATATTTTTATTAAAGGTGCAGTGCCCAAACTGAGAGATTATTATTAAATTTTCATAAGATAATGGCCTTGTGCTTACGCTTCAAAAGAAAAAGTATCCTTCTCTTTTAAACGATTTCCAGAGGAGAGACAAATGTGTCTTATACAAAGAGGTGCAGTCACCCAAGGAAGCTGCCATCACCCAAGGTTTTACTACTAAAACGTACTGAATATTTATAACGTTGTAGGCAGCAAATCCAAAATAGATGGAAGTGAGACATTAAGACAAGGACGCCCAAGTTGGATTTCTATTCATTTTAACAGTGATAAAGGATTTTGACTTCCTGGTATGATTTTTAAATCTCCCCACTAGATCTCTGCTACCAACACTAGCACTGTTGGAGGACACCACATTCTCTGAGCACGACCCAGGGCCCTTGTGGCCACAGCTGTCACCACGGAGCCACCAGGGCTTGACCCGGGAGCTGCACCCGGGCCTCCCACGTCTCCCAAACATCACCAACACTGATTCTCTTAAGGTGAAAGTCAGTGGGATATCAGTGGCCACAGCCTTTCGCCCTTCTCTTCCTTTTGTGTCTCTCCCTTCAAGGACATTTTGAAACAGAAAAACATGCCCTTTCATCTCAGGCCCAGCACGAAACTGCCTTCTTTCCACCAGACCGAGCGGGGCCTCCTGCCCACTGCCAAGGAGACGGAGCCTTTATCTTGAGGCCTTGGGCTTCCATTCTCTCTGGCTTTGATTTTCTCATCATAAACAGAGAGCCCATATGAGGTTGGAATGTAAAAACAGAAGTATGAAAATAAACTGCATTCCTTTCTCCTTGTGATGGACACCTGGTGTGTTATTATGCCTGGGTACTGAACCCTTCTCTGAGAAAACTGGTAAAAGCAGACCTCTCTGCTTGGGAGGTGGCCTGGAACAGTGATGCTCAGGGAGCCGGGGGCTCTGGTCAGCTAGTCCTAGACTGCTGATTACAGAGCCGCTGACTGTACACAAATAACAACTAATTGCTGAAATCTCCCCATCTACCACAGCCTTACACTCCAGGGAGCAAAGCTTTTGCATTTGAGACAGTGATCTCGGGAAGAGAAGTGAGTTACCTGAAGGGGCTGGGAGAGGAAGGAAACTAGGTAATTGTTAACCTCACGTGGAACAAGGTCTGTCCCCACTTCACTCCTAACCTTGACCTGTTGCTGCTGTTGTTGTCTAGTTGCTAAGTTGTGTCCGACTCTTTTGCCACCGCATGGGCCGCAGCCCATCAGGTTCCTCTGTCCGTGGGATTTTCCAGGCAAGAATACTGGAAATGGGTTGCTATTGCTGCCTCCAGTGGATCTTCCCAACCTGCAATGCAGGTGGATTCTTTACGGTTCAGTCACCAGGGAAACACCTAATCTTGACTACTGTCCCTCTATTTGAAGTGTCTGGCCTGCCTCAGTTCTTTCATTTAATCCTCAAGGTGAATCTTAAGCCACTCACACCCCGAAGGGCCAAATTAAGGATCCCACTCTCCCCACACAGGAGGATGCCCTCCTCTGAGAGCCTTCCTTGGACTGAATGTCTACAGACTGTCTTTTCTTTTTTGCCAGGGAGTCCTAAAGCTTCACAACTTAAGAGAAGAAACAAGTCAGCTCTCTTCGGATCCCCAGCTCCTAGCCCAGACTCTGGCCGTCCCAGGTGGTGGTGGCCCTAAGGGTGGGGATGAAGGAATCCAGGCTTCTGCTCTGGCTTGATCTGACTAAGCCAGACATCCGTAGCTGCCAGCACTGCAGCACTGCCGTCTGCTTGTAGAAACTCTTGTTTGCAAAGCTGCATGAAGACAAGGATGCCCAAGCTGGATATCCAAAAAGAACTCATCTTTAAATATCATTATGTAAATTGGCATTATACTCCATTTACACACCACTGTATGCCATTGCTGAAATTATTATATTTGGAAGCATGCTAACTTCAAAGTCTTTAAAGGTCATCTGAAATATATTATGGAGGAATTCAGAGGTCATAAATAAAATGAAGCCATCTAGAATAATCACATCTTGTTAATCAAATTATGTTTTATCATAGAAAACAGAACAAAAAGCCCTCAGGATCTTTTTCGTGTGTGTGTGTGTGTGTGTGTGTGTGTGTGTGTGTGTGTGTTACCAGCTGTTAGCACACAGCTGACATTCAATATATGTTAGTTAACTGAATGAATATGAATTTTATTCACATAACCCATATTTTCAATGCATTAACTATGTACCCTACACATAGCTATAAAAGTATAAATATATGTAAGTGATGCTTTAGTAGAAGAACAACACACAACCTGAAAGAAACACCCAATAGCAAAGCATAGTGCCACCTTTTTTGAACGGACATTAATTCTTCCAGCAACATCAAAGCAACAGAGTTTAGTGGACAGAACTAGCTGTGACAGGAATCAGATCCGGCTCCAGTACCAACGATCTTGTGCTGGTCATGTCACTTCTCTGACTCAGTATCCCCTTCTGGTTCTCTCCAACCTCACATTCTAGACTGTATGGATCCTCTAGCAAACATCCCTTGTTTGCCAGGGGACATCTCATTAACGGGGGGGGGCGGGGGGGGTTTAATGGAAAAGATGTGAGGCATGAAAAATGCTGTGTACTCTACAAATGCCCAAGTTATGAGACAGAGAAGGACTGTTTTAAGAAAAACAAGATAAAAATATATATATAAGATTCATCACCCTGGAAAATTTCTAAACAAAGCTTTCCTTTTAGTTTGTTTTCATTTGGTGGGGTAATTTTTACTTTTTTTCTTAGAAGACGAAAGGTCAGAACCCATGGTCTGGATCTTATTGAATCCCTCTTAATTAACTGGGAAAGAAAGCACATCATTGTATAAATCAAGCTAATTGGACGCTTTGCTTCATTTCTTTTCAGGATCAGCTAGATGAAGGTTGGATGCATTCTTGCCTTTTTGTTGTACAAAGAACCAGTTTAGCTTTGATTATCTACCTTATCCCCTTTTAGAAAGAAGTATGATGAGGTTGGCTGGGGGAAAACTCTCTTGAAAGACAACAGGGGTACTCACAAGGCCGAGTATAATGTGTGGGAAAAAAAAATCTAATTTTCATTCTTGGCAATGATCAGCCGAAAGCTTCCTTTAGGCAAAAATCAAGATATAAAAACATAGGCTTTTTGGTCTTTTCAAGATCTGTCCTTTATTTAGCAAATGAGATAACAACTTTTAAATGTTTTAAATAGTTTTGAGTTTCAACTTGGTACCATCCAATGTAAGTCAAAGCATTTCTTTAGTAAGGCCTAGAGAAAAATATTTGCTAGAATAACATGTGCTAGGAAACAAAATGAATTTGAAACACATTCTAAAATAATCGTAGAGGTACGCTTATTCTTCAAAGTACCAACAACATCTTGTTGAAAGATGAGAGTACAAATTTTTTTTTTCAATATTTGAGAAGTTATTCAAGTGCTAAAGCTACACAAAATTTTTTTCTTCCGATGAAACATTTTAAGCAATAAACAGAAATGAAAAATTTGAGTGCAGTTTTATGGGCCACACAAGGAAAATTATCCTTCACTGGAGAATCAAGAATTACAAAAAAAATACTGAGATCAGCAGAAAAATGCTGTATTTTAGCTCATCTGCAAATGCGTGTGTACGTATGCAGGCATGTGTATGTATGTTTGTGTGCATGTCTGCGTGCCCACGCATATGTTTTCTTCCAGGATTTACTGATCAACAATCCAACATCCCTGTAGCAACTAACTGCCTGATTTCACCATCCATTGTTTTAAATCCTGTGGAAGATGAACTGGATACATTATATATTCTAAAAGATCCACAGTTCTTAAGAAATCAAGAAAGGAACAATTCGAAGTGTAAGGAAAGCTCTAGCTTCAGGGGTAGAGGATAAGTTACCAGGACAGACCCCTGAAAACTGCTCTGGCCTCTGCTCACTCACTGCCTTGCCTCGTGATCACATGACCCCATGACCCCATGACCCAAGCAGGTAGGTGTGGTCCAGGGAGCCGGGCAGGCTAGCTCTGTGTCCTCAGCCATCTGCCCAGATTGTCTAAACAATCTGATCTCATTTGATGTCGGAAAGCCACTTGTATAAACTCTTGAATGAACTTTCTAATGCCAAACTGATTCCAATCAGTGCCAGGTGACTTTGGTGACTATGAGTTCAATTTTTCAAGCTCTGTTCCCGGAGCTAAGCCCTGGAGATCAGGGGAGGAGAAAATGCCCGTGAAGACTTTTGCTCTGCCACAGACAGCCATGAGGAAAGGATGGGACTAGGAAGGGGATGATGAGAACTGCATTCCCAGTTTTCTCTCTGTGTGTGTATTGGCCATTGCTCCAATTATTAAGGGTTTGGAGAAACATATTCTCAGACATTGCTGGAGAAATGCGAAATTTTGAAATCTCTATGGAGAGCAATTTTATGATACAAAACAAGAACCATAGAAGCTTATCATTTAACCTCTAATAATTTGTCAAAAGCAAGTGTCTGGAGATACACAAAATATTTGCAAGGAGACTAGAATTCATGGCAAGATTGCTTATAAGAAAGAAAAACCTGGAAATAAAGAGGTAACGATAGGGTATTGATAAACTAAGTTAGATCTATATAAAAAATAGATGGATGTCATCACCAACTCAATGAACATGAGTTTGAGCAAGCTCCAGGACTTGGATATGGACAGGGAAGTCCGATGTGCTGCAGTACATGGGGTTGCAAAGAGTCAGACACGACTAAGCGACTGAACTGAACTGAAATAAAAAATATAAAGCATATAAAAATTGTGCTAAGAATATTGACTGTTGGCATGAAAAATTGCATAATACATTAATAAATGAAAAAGTTACAAAACCATGTGAACACTACTCTTTTTAAAAAATAAGATATAGAATGCATTGAAAACTTTGAAAGCATATAACATTTTATGTAAGTAGTTATGACTTTTAAGATTTAACTATCTACAGTTTCTAAAGCTTCTAGTTTTTTTTCTAGTAGAGCACAATTGCTTTTGAAATTAAAAATTAAAGTTTCCTCATTAGAAAGTAGTGAGTAATCAAATTTAAGTCTTTGTGTTAACTTTATTAGCGTGCTTTGCATGCTCTAAAAACTAAGTTCCCGAACTACGCTTCAATAAAGTTTTAAAAAATGATACCATTGGCTCTGAAAAGAAACAACAACAAAAAATTCAAGATTTAACTAAGAAAAATCATGTAACTGACAAGAACAACAAAGTAATACATTACCCTGATGTTTTGCCTTAATAATGTGTCTTTCCTTGATTATTGCAAGAGATTCAGTATTACCTGATCTTTTAAAAAGCAAGATCACTTTCTGAACTGATTCTAATACTTCATGCATGGTTACAAAAGTCTTCCATTGTCTTTCGGCTTCCACAGACTACTTAACAAAATAGCTTCTAGTACATTATACAAATAACTTTTAAAAACTACAAAAATGAAAACATTACACACATTGGTCCTAGAATATCAGCTCTATGAAATTAGGGGCTTTATCATTCACTGCCAAATCTCCATATCCTAAAATAGGGCTTTTCACAGAGTTGGGGCTCAATAAATATTTGCTGAAAAAAAAAGAAGGGCTAAAGGGTGTGATAGAAGATGAAGGTAAGAGATACAAAAAATTTTTCTGTTTTCTTAAAGAGAAAATACAGAGGAAAAAAACTGTTCATAAATTTTAAATACTAATAGTAATAACGTTATCATTTATTGTCTTCTGCATACCAGGTACTGGGTTTATCTAATATAATGGTCACAACAACTCTTTTAAGTATTAGTATCTTTATAGACAAAACTGTGGCACTGAATTATTGAAAGCTAGCATAAAACTAATACAAAGAGACTGTTAAATCCAACGGGACTGAAGTGAAATACCGTCACGTAGGGTCTTTCCAACAGAAGAACAGAATATACATTTCAAGATCTACATTTATTTAGAAACCCTAAACCAAATAATTTTTGTATGTGTCATAAAATCCATGCAAGATGCTGGAGTGCTTGCTGATTTTTTTTAAGTGCTTGCTGATTTTAATAGATGATAATTTTAAAGTACTGGCAAAGATTAAGTATATGAAAGGATTGTGATAAAGGAGATTTGTTCTGAATTTTAAAAATAACATATAAAACTTTATGAAAAGAACTCCCAAAAGCAATTCCCTAAGGCAACTATCAAAGAGGCCAGGAGATACTGACATAATGACAAGAACAAACAATAAACTCAATGCATAACCTTGCAGCACAAGAAGCATATGTCAACTAACTTCTTAAAGGTCAAAGATCAAATCCTCTTTTTAAAACGATGTCAAAGTACTAAACAAACAGGCAGGTACTGAGAACAGAGCAGTGGTTACCAAGGGGAAGGCTCAGGGGTGGGGGCAAAATGGGTAAAGCTAGGTCAACTGCATGGTGATGGATGGAAATTCAACTCTGAATTTGAGCACACTGTAGTGTATACAGAAATGGAATTGCAGTGCTTACACACGAAACCTATAATGTCATAAACCAATGTTGCCTCAACTAAAAAAAAAGAAAAAAAAGATGGCCAGGTGTTTTATAAAGATATCCACTATCACTTGTTAAAGTACCTTTTGGAAACGTTACAAAAGAATCCAAGAAAACATGCAATTCAACTACAAAAGGGTTAAGTGCTACAGGCTAAGTTATAACAAACCGCAGAAATGCCCTCACGACATAGCAGCACTCCTTGTGGCTGCAGGAGGGGAAGGTAGTTTGGATGATCTAGAAATGCTTAGAGAAATTATGGGTTAAAGAAACAGTCACATACCGATGTGAGAGTTGGACCATGAAGGCTGAGCACTGAAGAATGGATGCTTTTGAACTGTGGTACTGGAGAAGACTCTTGAGACTCTTACAGTCCTGGACTGTAAGGAGATCAAACCAGTCAACTGTAAAGGAAATCAACCCTCAATATTCATTGGAAGGACTGATGCTGAAGCTGAAGATCCAATACTTTGACCACCTGATGTGAAGAGCCAACTCACTGAAAGAGACCTTGATGCTGGGAAAGACTGAGGGTGAGAAGAGAAAGGGGCAGCAGAGCATGAGATGTTGGACGGCATCACCAACTCAACAGACGTGAGTTTAAGAAAACTCTGGGAGATGGTGAAGGACAGGGCAGCCTGGCATGCTGCAGTCCATGGGGCCGCAAAGAGTCGCTCAGGATTTAGCAACTGAACAACAACAGAGAAACAGGAAGGATGCCCAAAGGCAAGCACACTGTCTAGGAAGCTGTAACAAGGATGGGAAGCACACTGAAGGTAGGGGTGGGAGTGATAAGGGGGCCAAACTGATAAAAACTCAGTTTAGAGAAATCCTATGGGAACCTCTTTTAAACTGAGAAATGAAACAGGGAAGGACCGCAAAGAGCCACATCTACTTGTGAGACTCTATCAAATAAAGCCAGAAACACACTGTATCTGACATTAGCAGATTTGCAGGTTAGCAGATTTGCATATACACTTACATTCACTTTTTAAACAATGTGTGGCCCTCCACACATTTCTTTTTCCTGCTGTGCAAAAACCATTTTGCAGCTTCCTGGGAAGAAAAAGGCCCAGGAGGGCAGAGCTTCCCAGGAGATGGCAAAGGAAAGGTCAGAGCCTCGAAAGCAGACACTTACGAGGAGAAAAAACTCCTTCAGTTTGTCATCTGAGAAACTGACTTTCAACCTCTCGGGCAAAGAACGTTCTGTCTGAAGTGACCTGGATCCAGGAGTATAAAGGGAGACAAAAGAGTATAAGTTTTAAAGCCAGGGGACCTGGGTTGGGTGCACAAAGTTAGCTCACCCCATCAAGTCATCTACAGCTTCTGAGCTAAGTCTCCATCTGTAAAGTGGAATAATGATAATACTCTGAGAATTAGATAAGACTGTATATATTTAAAGAATATATTTCAGCGCCTCTTAAATTTAACTACTTGTAAATATGGAAATGTCTGAGTTGCTGGTCCCTATGCTCAGATTCATAACAACTGTTTTCAACTTCCATAGTAGTTTTGTACTCGATGAAAAGTTAACACAAAGAAATCAAATTTTTACCACTTAGGGAAAGTAAGGGCCCCTGAGAATCGAGAAAACAGTGATGCCTGGTATCCAGCTAGCGCCCTCTGTCAACCGTGCGGCATGTGGCTGCCCTGTAAAAGCACAGATTGACTGCCCACTATTCCAGCTGGGCCTCAGAGAAATTTCACATTACCATATACCACGAACCTTTAGGAACAGGCCCAGACAATGAAATCATGACTATCAAATCCATAAATGCCAAGAGTGCCTTCTTATCACCAAATCTTAATGGAGACTTACTATTATTTCACAGGCAGGAGCTTCAGCCAGCAGATGTAATTTCTATATTCTAGAATATGATTCATGGGCTACACGGCTGCATTAACACATATTTGAAGGTAGACTCATCCAACCTTGTATTTGCAATATCTCTATTCACGTGTTCTACGTTCCCAGCAAAATCCCACCATATTTCTTCTGCGAATCTTCGTAACATGATGGGGTTGTGAATAGAGATGAACACTGATACTCGAAGTATCTAAATAGTCTTACTGGCAGCAAATGAAGGCAGGTGAGCTACAGAAAGGGAACTAGAGTATATTCCATATTGGAAGAGCACTGAGTATACTCTACTCTCTAAAACAAGGTTTCCTGTAGAATATTCTCCAAATCTCATACTATTCGTGGATAGAGAAATGCTTGAAGAGAGAAAAAGCAACAACAACAAAAACTCACTGACACTTAAAACTAGAAGCAATTACTACCTTCAAATAACTAATGAAACGGATTTTTTTCTGAACAGCACGCGTATCCAATCACTTTGGCGTTAGAGAAAATTTAATAAAATTCTAGTGTGTATGCGCTAGTTGCTCAGTCGTGTCCGACTCTGTGACCCCATGGGCTGTAGCCCACCAGGCTCCTCTGTCCAAAGGATTCTTCAGGCAAGAGTACTGGAGTGGGTTGCCATTTCCTTCTCCACAAAATACTCAGCTATGTCATATTCAGTGTATTTTTGTCTGTCTTGGTAGCTCAGCTGGTAAAGAATCCGCCTGCACTGCAGGAGACCTGGGTTTGATCCCTGGGTTGGGAAGATTCCCTGGAGAAGGGAAAGGCTACCCGCTCCAGTATTCTGGCCAGGAGAATTTCATGGACTGAATAGTCCATGGAGTCGCAAAGAGTCGGACACGACTGAGCAATTTTCACTTTCAGTTGACTTCTAAGAAATCAGAAATAATTATTTTGAGTGTCATTTATAAATATTGCATCTTCTATACTGTAGAAGTGATCCTTCATGAGTAATTAATAAAATCATTATTTTGTGAAAACTCATGTATGTGTTTAGGTTCCTTCTGACAACAAAAATATTTCCGATTATACTTAATTGCAGTTTTGATCAATTCCAATCAACTAACTAACAACAAACAGGACACTATTTTTAACATCAATTATCTCCCCAACATTTATAGACAGCTAAAGATCATATAATAAAAATGCATGCTTAAAAGAATGAACAAATTTAATTTTTGCCATTTGCAAGACTTCACAATTCAAATAAAGCTTATTTTGCATTCTTCAGAGCTATATTTCAGAAAGCAACTATTTTGCTGCATTTATAATTTTTAAAAAGCCGTTTATCTTATTTTGTCACACTTGAAATACTTGTAACCTAGGGCTGTAACTTAACAATCTGTGAATGACTAATAAATTTAATATAGATGAAAACCCAATCCTGACAAATGGTTTTCGGAAAATTTCTCTGTAGGAGAAATGTTAGTAAAGCATTTGCAATCCTCCTGGAGTTGTCAGAAAAAAAAAAAAAAGCAGCAGGTAAGTCGGGTATAAACTGATCGTAATTCTCAATCATTTTACTACCCTGCAAAAATTTTAGTCTTCCAGAAAGAACAAACACTACTGAGGAAAAGAATCAAATTATTCAATATAACGGCATGTTTAGATTTTAATTTTTTTAAAGTGGATGTTTAAATTTAAACTGCAGACTCATCAGGATGTTTCTTTCAAGTAAAACTCACATTTTCAACCTTATCCCTTTTCAGTAACCCACAGATTATCACACAGATCTGTGAGCAGCTTCTCATCCTTCAGATCTTGGCTCAAACATCGCCTCTTCCTACCACATTCTAATGTTCTAATGTCCAACAATTCTCTCTCCCTCTTTCTCTCTCTCTCACTCACACACACCCACACTTATCCACCTCTTTATTTGACTGTATGTGATCCATGGACCAGTGATGTCTGTTTCATTCAGCAACACACTCCCAGTCTTTGGCATCTAACAGTGATTCAATACATTAATGAAGATTAATTACTCCAACATCCTCCAAATCTCTTTAGACATATGAAGTGCCACCTCTCATCTGCAGTGTGTTTGCAGCCTGTGTTTTCTGAAGGCTTCCTGTTTAGCTGGAGGGCGAATGGCCCCCTGGGTATGACTTCTTCCTTACTGACAAGTCTTAGTGCTGAAGGAAGAAAAGAGGGACTATCCTAGGTCGCTGTACAATAAAACCTCAGTAAGCTAGTACTGGAATAAACAGAACCTTCAAATGAGACATTTTTATTTATTTTTCCCCCCAATGGTGGATTCCAGTGCTTGGCACAGAACTCTGGAAACAGAAGGGATTTAATATAATAGTAAACTACCAGTATGATCATAAATTATTGGACTCAATGAGCTTTAAGTATTCTTCCAATTCAGAGCTTCTGTGATGTTATGATCTCAACATTCCTAACTCTGAGATTGTCCCAAATCATTCTCTAATCCCACTTGCCTTAAAGCCGCATTTAGTCTGAAAAGGCACCAGCATTCAGCCTTTAGCCAACGCTACCAACCATCTTTCATCCACACCCGGTTACTCATCCCCAAAGGCTGTGAGTTTACTTTCCAAGTGTTTTTTGATGCAACTGCTATTTCCATCTCCCTTGCTGCCTTGTCAGGCCTTCAGTGTATTTATTCAGACTAGAAATGAAAAATATCAATTGTTTAGAAGATGGTCCCTCACAGCCATATAAAGTCCACCATGCTTCTGAAAATCTCTGTATAAATGGGTTTAGAAGTCAGAATGTTCATTTAACCAGAAAATCACTCAGTAGCTAGGACACTGAATAGCTTTCATATATTTATTTGGGTAATATCTACATAGCAGCTGTTAGCCTGAAGCATGGACAATTTACTTCTTTCAGATGCCTTCCCAAAAGATATTAATGTAAACAACCAGACCAATTATATACTGATATAATTGATGTTAACTGATATAATTGATGTTAACATATTTCATGTTTTTTGATTTCATGTTAAAACACATTAAACATATGTCATTGTTAAAATAGAGGAAACTACTGATCTGGTCAACCTATTCTTTCATACATATAATTCAGACTCATGGATACCTGCATTCGTGTTGGAACCTAGGGTCTGAAGAAAAGGTTTACAAATTGAAGCTATACATACTACATTAAAATGTAGTGCATTTCAGAGTTCACTGAGCCATATTTTAATACTAACCTCTGTATCCCTCTTTGTCATCATGCTTCCCAGAGTCACGAGTCAACTAACAATGATTAAAAGATCAAAAGTTCGTCATTAAGAGTGATTCCATTCCCTCCTCTATTAAGCAGCCTCCCCAACCCAGTAATTACACAAGCCAGATCAGGCTAACCAACTGAACACATGCACAATGATAGAAAAGAAGAGCACGACTGATAATTACCCAAGTCATGTTTTTATCAGAACTCCCCCTTCCCTACCATTCATCTCTCCAAAGAAGCCTGTCAGGGGGAGTGCACTGCATTGAGGTAAACCCATGGGTTTTATCATGGTCCCCCCCAAATCTGAGTACATGAGTTTGCATTATTCCTAAACCAGAGATATTCTTAGAAACATGCTGTAAGCTATTTCTAGTCGTTGTTTAGTCACTAAGTCATGTCTGACTCTGTGCGACCCCACAGACAGTAGCCCGCCTGGCTCCTATGTCCATGGGATTTCCCAGGCAAGAGTACTGGGTGTGTTGCCATTTCCTCCAGGGGATCGTCCAGACCCAGGGGTTGAGCAAGCGTCTCTTGCATTGGCAGGTGGGTTCTTTACCACTGAGCCTTGAGCAGTAGCGTTAGTCGCTCAGTCATGTCCAACTCTTTACGACCCCATGGACTGTAGCCCGCCAGTGTCCTTTGTCCACGGGATTCTCCAGGCAAGAATACTGGAGTGGGTTGCCATTTCCTACTCCCGGGGATCTTCCCGACCCAGGGATCGAACCCAGATCTCCTGCATTGCAGGCAGATTCTTTACCGTCTGAGCTACAGGGAAGTCCCATGAACCTCTGGCAGCCCCATTAAAAAGATAAAAAAGAAACTGATGAGATCAATTTTGATCACATATTTTATTGAACCCCATATATCTGTTATTATTCTAACATGTAATCAATATAAAATTACTGAACTATTTGATATTCTTTTGTGTGAGGCTTTTGACATCAAGTGTCTACTTCACACTTACATTTCAATTCAGACTAGCCACAGTCTAAGTGTTTAAGAGCCACATGTAGCTACTGGCTACCACATCAGACAGAGCAGCTCTAAACAAAACATCCAACCAAATGAGAAAGAGTGTTCTTTTTGCCTTACAGAAAAACACCAGCAACTGCATGGTACCTTAAGGAAGCGAATACGGAGAAGTTTGATAAAGTAACATGTGAATGTGGGTCAAAACAAAGATATATTCTTTTGAAAACATAACACAGATTTTAGAAATAATAAAAAAGAAGGAAGACAACTACTAATTACAAGAATTTAATTGAATTCTCAGTCTCTGGAATAGGTCATAGCAGTTTTTAATACAAAGTTGGAGCCACTTGCTATAACTATCTCCAAACTATGAGTTCTACACATGGAGTCAGGATTTCCACATTTCAGAAGGAAGTAATCACATTCTTAGAGAACCAAAAGATGAAACTCCAAGGCTAGACATAGGAAAATGGAATATCAGGAATGGAATGTCATTTTGCATGGATAAAGACAGAATGGAACACAATCAGAAAAGTCCACAACCTTTGGAATCAAATACAATCCTGTTCAGTGTATAGTTTAATATCCAAGATTCAGGTAAACTGGAATTCTCTTTAAGGCCACTATAAAAATATATAACTCAATAACTGATGTTGGCACGACTATTCTGAGGTACTCCATGAGCCAAAGATGACCTCAGAATCATGAAAATATTAAATGTTGTTCCCTATCATTTTATGGTACTTATTTAACTGTATTCTCCATCCCTGAAACTATTGCTACAGTATACTCATGGCAAATTTTCACTAATCACAAGAGATCACCATGCCAGGTACCAGAGCTCACACACACACTCGCACACCTTTGTCATAAGAAAAGATCTGAAACACGGACCCATTGCTAGGGGTATCTCTAACTTGGGAGAGTCATTAGTAACTGGGAGATTCAGTTTCCCAAGTTCACTAGGTTGACTCTAGGATTTGGGCAACTTTTATTCTTTCTGCCACTGATAATGGAAGTTCCTGGTTCATCTTTGGTCACTAGTTCTGCCATTGCCAGAAAAACTTAACAACGTTTCCAGCTATTCAAAGGTTTTGAAATTATGTTATTCAACAGGAGAAACTCTTGCATTTGAGCAAGTACTCCAAAGCCTTAGGGCACTTCTTCCAGTCCAGTGATTACACTAGACAATTATGACGAGAAAATTACAACTAACCTGTCATGTATGCCTGAGAATTGAGTTTATACACATCCCCTACACGGAAACCACCTCCAATATGTAACTATTCTATTGATTCTATATTATTTTCCTTTAATTAAATATAGATACAAACTTTCTCTCTTAAGGGAATAAAATTGATTTATGGCTTAAAATTTATAATCCTTTTCTTGTAGAGACTATAACTCTTAACTAATCATTATTTTAAGCATTCTGAAGAAATCAGTTTAAAATATTTTCCTAAGACTATTTAAAAATTATTAATTATATTTTAGCCATCTCCAGTGGAGTCTGTCAAAGGTTTATAATTATTTTTTAGATACCTGCACAACTGAACAAAATTTCATGAATCAAAATTTACATTTTCCTTTGATACACAACCAACTGTTTTCAATTTTGGTTTCAAACATGCTAATTTACTACATTTTCTTATGACCATATGTGAAAGTTTTCCCGTGTGGTATAATGTATGGAAGAATAGCTGAAAAAAAGTAAGCTATCAACAATTATAAAATATTAAACAATTAAAGTCTTACTCTTTTCCCATCCAAATGTTTTTTCTTGTTCCTATGTAGTTTACTTTCATATACATTATCCAAATTCTAAGTGAACTTGAATAATTTTCCCCAAGTTCAGTTTAGTAACGAGAATATAGTTTATAGAACTTTCCATATGGACCTTGATTGAACGCATTTCCTTTCAGTAAAACTTCAGTTAGCATGTACGCAAATGGATACATCATAGAACACTGCAGACTCAATTGCTTATTTCTGGATTTTAGATTTATCTTTAGGTCTATGTCGTATCTTCTTATCAAATTAGTATGCAAATTTATTCTCATTTTGTGTTTTCTAAGTACTCCATCAAAATGAGCTGCATTTTCCCCATGACTGACGTCAAAGACATCCTCTGAATTAATTTATTTCTGCCATTTTCTCCAAAACCTTAATATCTTCTCAGATTGTGTTCTTTTAGCTATCATAGGAACTAATAAGATGATTCCCATGATTAAAAACAAACCATTCTGTATTGTTAACATTCAGACCCATTTAGAAAACAGAACTCAATTTTCAAATATCTTGGCCACGGAGATCTTAAGCCATGAACCTTTCTACTGAAATATATCTTTATAGTCTCAAATGCCAGGCCTGAAAAAGTGTAACTGACACAGATATCACAAGAAAAGAAAGCTACGGGCTAATATCCTTTGTGAATATAGATATAAAACTACTCATGAAAATACTAGCAAACTAAATCCAGCAACATATAAAAAAGATTATACACCATGACCCGCTGGGATTACGTCAAGGAATGCAAGATTGATTTGATGTCCAAATATCAATAAATACCATATTATATCATAAATGATAAGACACCACATTAAGAGAATAAAGGAAACAAACCTACCTAACCATCTCAAAATATCTGTAGGAAAAAAAAAACTCATCTGACAAAATTCAACACTCTTTCATGACCACTAGGGAAAAAATAATAGGATTAGACTTTTTTTCCCAAAGTGCTAAAAAACTATCTACCAAGAAACCACTGGAAACACTATACTTATTTCTGAAAGACTGAAAGGCTTCTCACTAAGCTCAGGAACATGACAAAGATAACTGCTATTGCCATGTCTATTCAGCGCTGGACTAGAGGTTCTAAGTTGCCAACTAGACAACAAAAAGATATGATGGCCATTCAGATTGGAAAGGAAGAAATAAAACCACCTCCATCTGTAGATGACATGCATTTATATATTCTACATAAAATTACAAATCAGAAACCAATCGTCTTTCCCTAAACTAGCAACAGACAATCCAGAAATGAATCTATGGAAACAATTTATAATAACATGAAAAAAAGAAAATACTTTTACATAGAAGTGTAAATGAACTGTACAAGTGTAAGACTTGAAAGAAAGAAATTAAAGGATATGTCAATAAGTGAAACAACATCTTGTGTTCATGGATTTGAATTCTTAATATTGTTAGGATGACTGTATGTGTGCTCAGGCGTGTCAGACTTTTTGCAACCCCATGGACTATAGCCCGCCAGGCTACTCTGTCCATGGGATTTTCCAAGCAAGAATACTGGGGTGGGTTGCCATTTCCTACTGCAGGGGATCTTCCCAACCCAGGGATCCCTCAAATCAATTTACAGATTCAATGCAATATCCAGAAAACTAGCTTCATTTTGGAGAAATTCCAAACTAATTCTAAAATTCTTACGGAAATGCAAGGAACCTAGAACAGCCAAAACAATCTTGGAAAATGAGAATAGAAGTAGAGACTCAAATTTCTCAATTTCAGAACTTACTACAAAGCTGCATCAATCAGGATAGAATAGTACATAGGAGAGACATACAAATCAATGGAATAGAATTGAGAGTAAAGAAATACATTTATGGTCAGTTGATCTTCAAATGGCTGCTGAGACAATTCAATGGAATAAATAACAATCTTTTCAACAAATGGTTCTGGGACAACAGGACATCCACATGCAAAAGAATGATGGCATATACCAATGATAGTATATTCCCACTGAAAAATCTATGGCCCTACAAAAATGTGTACATGAATGTTCATCAGAGCATAATTTCTAATAGACAAAATGTGGAATTCCCAAATGTCCATCAAGTCAGTAATGGATAAAGAGATGAGGTAAATTTATTCAATGGAATATTATCCAGCCTTAAAAAGGAATGAAGTACAGATAGAGAATATAACACGAAGAAAATGGTGAAAATATGTTAAGTGTAGGAACCCAGAAGGCCACTTACAGTTACAATTCCATCAATATGAAAATGCCCTGAAGAGGCATGTTTGGCATCTTTGGTCTAGGTTACAGCTAGAGCAGGACATGCCAAGAATGATAAAGGGAGTGGCATGGGAAAGACAGGTGGGGGTACGCTTTAAACACCATCATTGTCTACGTTACTCTAAAGAACTAAAAAGTTTTTAAATGTTTGTAAAAAGTCAGAAGCTAAGGAGATCTAGTCTGTGTTTCCAAAATATTATTCTGGCAGCAACATGGAGGAGAATGGAGAAAAACTGTCAAAATTTAAAAGTCAGAGATGATTCAGGTGTGAGCTAGGGTATCAAGAGAGGAGAGAGTAAAAGAAATGAATTGGAATATGCCATCTTCTTTTTTGAAAACTCCCACCAATTCTATTTGATCGGTTAATTTACCTATATTTAAGCATTTTTAAATGAAACTATCATGTTACCTATGCATACATTCATAATACAGATATGATAACAGATAAAATATGAAGCCTATTGAATTGAGTGTGTGAACTAGGTAATCTGAGTTTTCTTTGATGACTTTAACACTGATCAGGAAATAACGTGTTGGCTCTGCACTGTCCAAGATGAAAATGACCCAACACTTGTTAGCTCTTTTTTAACCTTTTATAAATTTGCCTTGAGTAGCGAATATTGAATTCCAGTCATGCAAAAGAGTATTTAAATATGTCAAGAAATTTGCATCAACAGACTTTCTTCATAGATTATACAAAAATAAATGATAACTCAACCCACATCCAATTCCATGAATTTCATGACATATAATTATAAATTTATCTGTAGAAAACGCAAAAGTGTAATCAATTCTTTATTAGCAAATCCACACTACATCTCAGATGTTAATTTGCAAACCTGTGGAGAGATCCTAAAGGTGAATCATTTGCTTTGTATCCCGTCAATGTTTGTTTGAAATACATTTTATGATGAGTTTATCAAATGCAGTCATTTCTGCAGGAAACGTAAGTCTCTTCTGATTGTTGCTTTATGGCTGTGGGAGACACATGAATTCACATTTTCTAATTTACTGATTATTTTCAGCAAATACCTGAAATATTTGCACTGCTTTAGGTGCATCTTTTGCTGACAGTGAACTAGTTTCCTTGGAAACAAAACTCCTCAAAATTCAATATGAGCAGGACTCTCCTTAGTCAACAGCTTTGCAGGCATTACTATCATGAACTAGGATAATTTACTTGATTGTTAGAAATAACATTACTTTATAATATATTAATATAACATAACAGAAAATATACTAGCATGCTCCACTGACCATAAATAAGGTATATTTATATAGAGACATCTATTCTTAGGATAACAATATAAAATCTACTTATTAAAAAATTTAAGATGCATTAAAAATATTTATTGGCTTTCTAATTTTAAATAGCAGCTAATATCTAAGGCTTCAAACTATTTTCACATAGTGAGATTTGCCGTGTAACATTATTCTCCATGTTAATATTAAATGTAATGAAATGGGACATGCATCGCTAAGACATGACCTTGAAAATACTACAGAGTTTTGGATGAGTGGGTAAATTTTATAGCTTCAATAGGTGCCTATTTGGAAAGAATGTGTCAGCTGCCGACCCTCCAAGATGATGACTGCATTCTGGGGTCCATGTATTGAGAAAACAGGTGCATAAGTATTTAGAGTGCCACACATTTCTATATGTGAAGAAAAATATCTCTTTACCTAGTACAACAGCAGGGGCAATCAATGACCTACTTCCTGTTGACAATGGTGGTAATATGGATTCATATCTGATTTTTAAGTTAATTAAGTTGATGCTTTTAAAGACTCATCTTTCAGTCCTCCAGGTTTTCTTAAATTATTGTAAGATGAAATTTACATTTCTTGCGGACTTACCTGACTACAGAAATAGCAGCTAGGTGGCTATTTGTAATAGATAAACCACATGCAATTCAGGTTTGATTTCTCTAAAATTCAACCGCATGGTGGAATGATTATTTAACGTTTGGCTAAGTTCAAGACAGATACTCTACTATGATTTTCCGAACAGACTTAGTGGGGACTCCAACTTAAGTCTTCTGAAATGCTGACACGACACATCACTCATGGGCCTAAATGCTCAGTGGTTTCCCTTTGCTCCTTCTCAGGGCCCCGCACTGTCCAATCTCTGTCAGCCTCGCCAGTTTCACAAGGGGGCCACCTGCTCGTCCTGCTTCACTCAGGCTGTACTGCTTCACTGCTTCCTCCATTTGCCTGGCTTTCTCCTGCCTGGGGACATGCTTCTCCCTTATCCTAGGAAGCCTTCACCTTCTCTTCACTCAGCGGACTCCTAGCCTTTCTTCAATCCTCAGTTCAAGGATTGCTTCCCAACCTCCTTGGTCAGGTCACAAATCTCTGTTGCCCATTCTGACAGCACCGGGTATATCACCTTCATAACACCCATCACAGAGACAGTTATGCATGTATCTGTACTATTTCATGGGTGACTGTTTTCCCCAAGGGATTATCAGCGCCATGACAGCAGAGTCTGGTGTGAATCCAGAAGAGGACCAACAAATGAGAAAAGCCAGTCTGATTTATTCTGAGTTTACTACATAGAAAGGGTCGCTTGTGGTTTGGCAGAAACTTCAAGGCAGGCTGAGGAATGGGACAGTTTTAGGATTTTTAAAAAAGGAAAGGTTTTCTCTGATAAACAAGGTAGCTTTGGAGTTGGATATTTACTTTTCTATTGGAATATAATTGCTTTACACTGTTGCATTAGTTTCTGTGTACAATGCAGTGAATCAGCTATATGTATGCATGTATCCCCTCCTTCTTGCACCTCCCGCCCTCCCCATCCCACCCATCTAGGTCAGCACAGGGCACCGAGCTGAGCTTCCTGTGCTTTACAGCAGGTTCCCACTAGCTACCTCTTTTACACTCGGTAGTATATATAAAGGTGTGTGTGTGTGTATATACATAAGGATATATATATATATCACTCCTAATCTCCCAATTCGTCCCATCCTCCCCTTCTTCCTACCCCATGGCCACACGTCCATTCTCTATGCCTGTGTCTCTATTCCTGCCCTGCAAATAGGTTAATCTTTACCAATTTTCCAGATTCCACATACACACGTTATATGATATTTTTTCTCTTTCTGACATACTACACTCTGTATGACAGACTCTAGGTCCATCCATGTCTCTACAAATGACCCAATTCTGTTCCTTTACATGGCTGAGTAATATTCATATAGGAGATGGTGATGGACAGGGAGGCCTGGCATGCTGTGGTTCATGGGGTCGCAAAGAGTCAGACACAACTGAGCAACTGAACTGAACTGAATTGATATATACACACACACACACACACACACACACACACATACATATATATACACACACACACACACACACACACACATATATATGAACCACATCTTCTTTATTCATTTGTCAATGGACATTTATGTTGGCGCCATGTCCTGGCTATTACTAATACTGCTGCAATGGGCATTGGGGTATATGTGTCTGTTTGCATTATAATTTTCTCAGGGTATATGCCCAGCAGTGGGATTGCTGGGCCAAAGAGGTACTTTCCCCTAAATGTAAACAACCGAACATACTGGCGCCTATTACTTAAGCAATATCCACTCAGTTCACTTGAAAGAAATGGGAAACAGAAACAAAGCAGGAGACTGTGGGCTACTTACTAACTCTTAAATGCTTGAACATGAACTCAGAGAGAGACAGTATGGTTCAGACAAGCAGATCCTATTTTTCTACATTAAGATTAATAATGAAAAATGTAGGCCATAACTCTTTGCTTCAGTTAACATTTGCAAGATTTTGAATGGGCGAAGCCTCCTTTGAATGTATTCCATTTTCAAGTACCTACAACTCAATGAAAGAGTTCTTGGCCTCTGCATTTGTAGATCTGGGTCAATGCCATAGTTCAACAGAGACCTAGCTGTGTTATCTTGGGCAAGTTGCTTAACCTTTCTGGATCACATCTGTAAAACTAGTATAATCATTTTCATCTCTCAGGTTATTGTGGGGACAGGAAGAAATTTAACGATTTGGGTCAGAACATGGCGATGCCTGCATGGAGGAGGCACTCAGGTAATATTTCCCCAAAAACAAAATGTAATGGAGCGATCACTAAACACATAAGTGTCTAAAATGCTACTTGAAATGCAAATTCCATCTAGCAACTCTTGTTCTTCCACTGGTTTAAACAATGGAAATAAACTTACAGCCAAAATATAGTAGCCTCACAGCTTCCCTGGTGGCTCAGACAGTAAAGCATCTGCCTGCAGTGCGGGAGACCTGGGTTTGATCCCTGGGTTGGGAAGATCCCCTGGAGAAGGAAATGGCAACCCACTCCAGTACTCTTGCCTGGAGAAATTTCATGGACTGAGGAGCCTGGTAGGCTACAGTCCATGGGGTAAAGAGTAGGACACGACTAAGCGACTTCACTAAACAGAGCCAGGGCCTCCTAACAGCTCCTTCTCAATCCGATTATCCTATATTTTTCCTATGAGATAATTTGGATTCTATCTCTCCAAAGTAATACACAGTTTCTATTTTAGTAGAACCTAACATTTACCTTAAATGAGCATGCCATTTACCTTGGCATAATTGTGATAAAATTTTTAAGGTAATGGGATATTAGATATACACATTCATTCAACAAATATTGCCTGGTTCAGGGCAAGACACTGGAAAAGAAAAGAGAAAAAGTAAGACAGTTCCACTGAAAGACTGAATACACAGACAATGGCCAAACCGAATATCTAAACTGAACTCTGACCCACTACCTGCAGCAAACTGCCCAGGAAACCAAGCCCTTTTTTGCAGAAAACAGCCCAGGCAGCCAGTCTGCTGTAGATCAGACTTACAGAAAGTTACTATCCTGAGTGACAATCTTTATGTCTCTTTTCTCAGATTTTCTCCTTGTGGAAGGGCGCAGGTCCCTTCTGCTTGTGGAAGGGAGCAGGTCTCAGGGCACCTCACCACCTAATCAGCTCAACCAATTCATCATTCATGTGCTATCACCACACCAAACTTCCTATAACACCACCAGTGCCTTGGTATTCCGGACCTCGATGTCTTTGGAGGTTCTGTTCCCTTAGCACCTAGAAGAAAAACTGGTACTCTATGCTCTGCAAAAGCCATAGAACTTATTTTTAAAGAACTTTTGAGCATGAACATTCTATCTTCTATACAAAACCCTCACCTCCACACTATCCCCAAGGCCACCACCAATGCTCAGACCCCATCTCCGGAGTCCTAGGCCTTCACAGTCCAGGATCATTTCCTTAAGGCCCTGCGCAGTGCTGACTCATCATTCTCTGAATTGGGGTTTGACTTTGGAAACTAGCCAAAATCAGATTAGCAAATAATATGTCTGACTGAACTGGATAATTCCATTAAGACTAAAAGAATAAAAATACACAAGAGTAATTTTCTTATGAGGCTTATGGACTGGCTCCAATGCCAACCACACAAAAAAGGAAGGGCTTCAAAAATGCTTTGCTTTTCTACAATGTGGCTGCAAAAAGCTTGAATTCTGCACTGGCGATGGTTTCAAAGGGATCAGGCTCACTCAGATTTATGTGTGTGCACACATGTATATTGGGGCTTCCCTGGTAGCTCAACAGTAAAGAATCTGCCTACAATGTGGGAGACTGGGATTCGATCCCTGGGTCAGGAAGATTCCCTGGAGAAGGGAATGGCTACCCATTCCAGAATTCTTCCCTGAACGATGCCACAGACAGAGGAGCCTGGCGGGGTACAGAAGTCCATGGGGTCACAAAGAGTCTAAGACACGACTGAGAGACTAACACTTTCACTTATATCTATGAACCACATGTATACAGAACATGTATTTTATCTATATGTCATCAAATTTGTTTTTAAAATATCAGTCCTGTGATTCAGTTGCCACTAAGCCCTACATTATTTCTCAGTAATACACTGGATAACATAAAGAGGCTCCTTATTCTTATTAGACAATTTAAGGATATCATTGGTTAAGTTGTAAAGATGAATACTGGCACCATAGCCTTATTTACAGTGACACAAACAGATGCTAGTTAAGGGGGAGGTGCTGGTGACTGGGTGCTGTGAGACTGCAGAGCAATCTTTTGTTGTGGTTAGAATTTGTGACTGTCACAGCATGCTGCTTCTGCCTAGCCTGGCTGTGCTCCCCTGCTGACAGAACCTCAGCTCCTGCTCCACCTGTTAGACTGAAGGGTCGGTCAGGAGGCTACGCTTACAGCCAGCAGGAGGCAGATGCAGAAAACAAAAGGCAGGGACAGGTCTGCGGGGGTTGGGGTCAACCCCTTCCACCCCACTGATGAGACTTCCTCCCACTGCCCTGGGTGGCTCAGAAGCCAACAGTGGGCTGTCAACTGGAAATGAGGTGTTATGTTTCTAAAAATCAGCTTTTAAGCCCCAGCATTCACTGCAACTCTGATCATCAGAAAAAAAAAAAAATCTGAAGATTCACAGCATGACACTCAGTATGACTCTCTAAATGGTTGTTCTAACCAAACCCTTTCATTAGCTGGCCAGTTTTGATGGGGAAAGGCCAACTGGACTCCAACTTGGCCTTGGCAAACCCCAGGGAGGGACAATCCCCCTTTCTAGCGATCCCTTGAAGTGCCCCAGGAAAGGAGAGTGGGGCAAGAGATCCTGGAAATTCAAGGATCATAGCCATATCAATCAATGGACACCCTCTCGGCAAACGCCCTTTCGATGTCTTCTTCCGCATTTTTGCCCCTTTACTACTTTCTTGCTGCCTTTCATTGCAAATACAAGGTGTCACCTTGGGCAACTAAAAGTTCCTTGAGTGAGATAAAATACTTTTTAAGTCATTAAGAATAATTTCCTAATAATAAGAACAAATGAACAAACAGAAATGAAATATCACCTTTTCCCTGAGTCCGGGGCCCAGGAACGGAAGAAGGGTGGATGGCTGAGACCTGGGTATTCCCCAGAAGCAAAAGGACTGGTGAACAGAACACCTTCTGTGCCGAGCCCATTATGACTGAAGCAGGGGAACAGCAACTGAAGATTTCTTTCTCGGTCCACGCTCTTGCTTTTGAAATAGGAACCACTTAAAAACATTTATACACAGTCTGTATTAAATCCAGAAGAAGCTGTTATGAATTTCCAATAATGTCCTACTAAAGTTTCACAGAAAGTCAGACATGATGACCTCATTTTAATTTTGTTACTGTGCTTATAATTGTGGTCATCCGGGGAGGAGCTCTGGAAATGAAGCCAGAAGACCTTTCGAGCTGTCAGATTTTAAGTCACTTGTGCCCCCCTAAGCCTTTTATAAAACCTAGCCTGTAAAGCAGTGATAATACCTGCTTTGCATTCTTCCCAAAGTAACAAGAAGGTCAAAATCACATAATGTATGGCAGGCTTAAGAACTTAAGCTTTGCAATGAAACAGTTTAGATCACTTATTCTTAACTACTGAAGTAACTCTGAGCAAGTAACCTAACTCTTCAGAGAATGGGAGAGGAGGTAAATAACACCTACTATATGGGATTGCTGTGAAGTATTAGCAAGATAAATATATAAGAGCCTGTGAGAGTTGGCAGTCAATTACTGTAGGTTCTACTTTAAAATATAAACACCATGCAGCTTCATCTTTAGCTGAAGCCTACTCCCCTTTCTGACCATGAAAATATCAGCCAGATGTCACAGAGCAGTGTGAAGCCCTGCCACCTTCAACCACGTCTGCCCACTGCATCTCTGCCTGTCTTCATGGTGTTCCTCGTTGTATGAATCCAGTTCCCTCCTTCTCTCCTGTTCTTTCCCCATCCATCCGTCCTTCTTCTCTCCCTCTGTCCACCTCTGGACTCTCATCTCCCTCTCTACCTCTCTTTCTCTCAGCCTCTGTTTCTGTCCCTATGCCTGACTCCCTCTCGCTAGGTTTCCTTCCGTCTCTTCCTTTCCAATCTTCCTTTCTACCCACATCCCCCTAGATCTCCGTCCCTCCCTTCTTTTCTAATAACATCGAGTTGACACTGTTTTTAAAGTCATATTCTGAATAAGCTTTGCAGGTCTCTATTGACCTCCCAAGATGGAAAATTTAACTTAGAGAGAAACTTCAATCTTATTCTGCTCACCATAACCATACATGAAACTCTTGATAACTGGCTTCTTTTAAATTCTCCTGTTCTTTCTCTCCCAGCATTTTCCATTGATATGGCTATTAAGTCGTACTGGGGGTCCAAGCAATTAAAGACTGAATCTAGTTGTTCATCATATATTCAACCTGTGCTTTTATATTTTGGTTGCAAAAGGAAATTGGTAGCTATGCCGCTGACTTTTTTTTTTAATGTATCCTTTTAACTCCTACAAAAGCAGTGTTGGGTTACAGTAAATATAGACTTCAGGAAAATCTGAGTTAAGTGCTATATGAAAGTGGCATAAAAAAGCTATAGATCGGGGACTTCTCTGGTGGTCTAGGGGCTAAGGCTCCACACTCTCAAAGTAGGGGACCCGGGCTTGATCCCTGATCAGGGAACTAGATCCCACATGCCACAGCTAACCCAGAACAGACAAATAAACAAATATTTTCAACACAGAAAAGCTATGGAACTTCTCTTTCCTTGGCCATATGCTAACATATATAAAAATATCAAGATTATAAAATATACACTATTTTCCATGGATATACTTTTTGTTGGAATTCTTGAATGGTAAATCTAATACCTTCATTTTCTCCATAACATTACCTCACCATCTGCTGCAGATTATAACAATTATTCCTTATATTTTATATATGCTTTTGAACCAAAAAGGGTATGTCTGTGTGTATAAAATCACATTTCATATACATGTTAAGCTACCAGACTTCATACATGTTAAATATTACATACAGAGTTAATATTTTAGTGAACAGTAAGTTCATTTTGAACATAATTTCAGTTAAGTTTCCTTAAACCTGTTACTCACTGACTCATGTCCAACTCTTTGCAACCCCATGGAATGTAGCCTGCCAAGCTCCTCTGTTTATGGAATTCTCCAGGCAAGAATACTGGTGGGGGTTGCCATTTCCTTCTCTGGGGGATCTTAAGTTTCCTTACGGGAGTAAAAAAAACAAGAGTATTACCCCCACTTTTAAAGAAGGTCCAGTGTTACTGAGGAACTATGGCTTATATCCGTGAAACTAGAGAACTGAAATACAAACTGAAAGTACAAAATTGTGTACACAGATACACTGAGTTATAGGACAGAGTGACCTGTAGTCTGAGGCAGCAGAGAAAGGAAGTTCTCATGGACAAAAAAAGCCTTTTGAATGTAGCTGACGTTAATTTATTTTTATTTAATGTAAGTGCAATAATTTACTGAATCTGAGAGGATGATGAAGTGGGAAGAGATCACCACATCCTCTCTTGCAGCTTTGTCATCTTACAAAGGAGGAAGCCTGGTCCCAGAAAAGCTCAGTGCTTGACTGAGGTTACCCTGCTTGCTGAGCTTGTGGCCCTTAGGCGTGGCTCAGAGAGGCGGAGGAGGGCTCCGTGCCCTGAGGGACCAGAGTCAAGGGGATGGATGGCATGCCACGGCTTCACTCCTGCTCCCGAGGCTGACTCTGGGGCTCTGGGGTGGTTGAATCTTCCATCCTGTGTGCTAAGTGGGTAAAGAAAGGAGGCAGAGAACCCCAAGATCCAAGTCCGGTGACAAGAGTTCTAGAGCCCAGCTCTGGTCAGAGAAGAGAGGGAAGAAATGGAATACTGAGGGCTCAAGGGACACAGCTTTCTTGTACGTCAAGATCCAAAGAAGCACTGGCATTTCTTGGGACACACAGTATTTCTTTTAATCAGAGAGTCTCAGAGGCTTTCCTCCACTGTGTTCCTAAGCAACGGATGCACAGTTGATCGTTCAGAAGTCAGACACTTGGCGGCACTATTCAGGGAGGTCCTGGCGTGTTTTCTATTGATGTCAATGTCATGATAATGAACATAGCTGACATTTACTTCATTTTTACTATGTGCTATGACAATACGGTACAAAGTTATCCTGCTTAACACTAAAGACAACTCTGTGCATTAGACACTCTTCTTCCCTTTCACTCTGCAGACAAGGCAACTGAGGCAAAGAGAAGTTAAGGGAAAGATGCCCGAGTTCACATAACCAGGATGTGGCAGATCTGAGACTTGAATGAAGCTCCTCTGGCTCCAGAGCAAAAAACCTCGGTCGACTGTTTTAGGAAGTAACCCCCTGGGGGCAGAATTTATTTCCAGCATTTTATGATTGGCAGCACCATAGTCTACGAAGGAAGAAGGTAGTTTACATGACTTAGCATTCATTAGTCAGGATGCCTAGAGGAGAGAACTTTTTCAGATGTTCTAGAAAATGCAGTTTTCAACTTTAAAAGTGACTTAGTTTAAAAAAAAAACCACATATATATTTATAAACTTCTCACTTCAGGTAAAGAATGACTAGGAAATTGATTTAGGAACACAGACAATCTCACAAACACATAAGGCTTTAAAAGAAAACTCCAGAAATAACTCCTGGCCAACCGTGTATTTCTGAAGTGTGAAAATACAACCCATCGCCAGATCTTCCAAAGAAAACCTGTGAAAATCAAAGGACATAATCTGGTTGGATTTCTTCTGGCATTAGAGCTATACTGAGCTGCAGACAATTCTGGTGGAAACGCTGCACCCGTCCAAAGGCAGCAGCTGGCCTCTGGTATAAAAAGCAAATTGGTGAATAAAATTCACACTCTTCAAAAATGTGCGAACATTGGTGATTTTTTTTTTTTTTCCAGCACTGGTTTCCTCTAAAGCTCAACCAGGAGGGCAAACACTGTCTTTCAAAATTCCTTTTTAATTTAAAATGTCTGTCAATTTTCTTGGTAAAATGTTTTGTTTACAGTGTTGTATAGAAATGGTTAGCATGTATGTGTGTACACACATATGTACACACACAAACGCACTGCCCTTCCAGCTTCAAAACAAGTTACAGGGCCAAAAATCACTCTTTGATTCCATTAAACAAAGACCTAATTTTATCACAAAATCCGGAAGGTATGACTAAGCGCCATAAATACACGGCTGCACGGACTGAACCATGCACTCAATGTCTTCTGAACTCAGTACCTAATAATGTCTGACAATGCATACATTACTTGCCCTAAATTTAAAACTGAGATAGTCCCACCAAGTAGCAGACATTTATATAACATGAAAAACTTTCAGCCTACCAGTTAGAAACCTAGAATGGATCCCTACCTATTGGAATCTATGGGATATTTCTAGTGGGGTTTCCTCAATATTCTTTTTTTTTTGTCTTTTCCTTTTCTTTTCACCAACCTGGCTTCTTTATTGGCTTTTGAGTGGCAAGCAGCCGGACTCCCCAATATTCTTTTAGTTTTTTTTCTAGTTTTAAACGAGAGAGAAAAAGCCTCAGATGTAAATTAAACCTATACATCTATTATTGATTGGTTGGATTTTTGCTATGAATATCTAATCACCTACCTTTAAAAAAATAAACTTCATTTTTTGAATAGTTTTAGATTTGCAGAAAATAATGCAAAAATAGTATCCAGAGTTCCTATATATTCCACTGCCAGTTTGCCTGATTGTTAATATCTTATGTTATTATCTTCCCTGTAGCTCAGATAGTAAAGAATCTTAAAATCAGCCATTTCTCCAAGATCTCCAAGGAGATCTTCCCTGTAGCTCAGAGGGTAAAGAATCTGCCTGCAATGCAGGAGACCTGGGTTCGATCCCTGGGTCAGGAAGATCCTCTGGAGAAGGGACTGGCAATCCACTCCAGTATTCTTGCCTGGAGAATTCCACGGATAGAGGAGCCTGACTGGCTACAGTTCGTGGGGTCGCAAAGAGTTGGACACGACTAGGTGACTAACCCACTCACCCATGTTATTACTATTATTATAGTATTTTGCCCTGCCTTATATAACAATGAATGAGCCAATATTTTTAACTCAAGTCCATACTTTATTCAGGGTCTCTTTTTTTCTTCTTCTTAACTTTAACTACTTTTTCTCTTCCAAGATCTCATCCATGATATCACATGCGATTTAGTCTTGATCTCCTTAGGATTCTCTTGGGTATGGTAGTTCCTTAGACTTCGTCTTTGCTTTTGATGACTTTGACATTTTTGATGGGTACTGCCTAGGTATTTATTAACGGATGGTCCTCTCAGTAGACTGGGGCTCTGGGTTTGAGGGAGGAAGACTGCAGAGGTAATGTGCCATTCTCATCACATATCACAAGTGTATACTATCAAGGTGATTGATCACGGTTGATGTTGCCCTGGATCACCTGGCTGAGGTGATGTGTGTTGGGCTTCTCAACCACAAAGTTCAGCTTTTATTCTCCTTTCCATGCTGCCCCCTGTGGAAGGAAGTCACTACGTGCTGCCCACACACACGAAAGAACCTGGGACTGGTGCTCCATATCCTTGAGAGTATCTACGCAAATTTTTCAGAATTCTTTTGCATGGAAAATTTGCCCTTTCTCTCCCATTTATTTATTTATTGCAATTAATTACTTATATCACTATGGATTCATTCACTTTGTACCTTGGATTATAACCCAATACCACTTTACTTAATGTGTTGCTCAAATTGATGTCACTTGGTCACTGGGAGTTCTTTCCATGGGCTCCCATGTTCCTCTGACATACCTCTATCACTGGGGGTGGGTTTGTTTTATTTTTTTGGAGCACTTCCTTACTTTCTGGCAATAGAAGGTATGCCTCAGACTCATGAGATATATATTTCCTGCTCCAGTCTTAAAATCAGCCATTTCTCCAAGGATCACTATTTCCTTTTATCAGAGAATGGAAAAACAAGATCTGAGCACTAGAGGCATCATTGCTACAGGGTTGCTGTTGCTTCCAACCTTCTCATCTGATAGAGCAAGGAAATACGTATATGTGTGCTAACCCATCTATATACACATATCTATAAATATATGTAACCATCTGCATCTATTGGAGAAAGAAATGGCAACCCACTCCAGTATTCTTGCCTGGAAAATTCCATGGACAGAGGAGCCTGGCAGGCTACAGTCCATGGGGTTGCAAAGAGTCAGACAGAACTATGCGACTTAACACACACACACACACACACACACACACACACACACACACTGAATCTATATTAAGTTCAGCATGAGTTATACTGATGTCTCCAACTCTAATTTATAAACATGTGGGTTGTCTTCTTCACTTGTTTAATCTGTAAAATTCCAGTCCAACAAGTGAGAACTGTTGACCTCTACCCCATGGGAAACAACTTCATCAACTACACCCAGTGCTTACGGACAGATTCCTCTGCTTTGAAGCTTACAGACTCCACTAACTTCCTAAGTCACTTACGGAAATACTGTTTCCCCCTCTCTATTAGGGAGGTTGTTTCACAGGTAATAATCATTTTGTCAATCCATTGAACTTTAAAAAGAAAGGAAAATTAAATGTAGCAAGCTGCTTTATCTTAATCTAAATTCCAGAATATTTAAAACAGAATTCTATTTTATTCTAGATGTGCAAGTATTTTGAAGACTGTATTTAGTCTCTGTGGTCATGGAGTTTTTCCACCATGCTTCTCCTACCTTGCCCCCTCCACACACCTATACTTAAATCCAACCCCTATAATGAACATTCCTATAAATCCACCTGTGGAAACATTTTATAGTTTAACTTCTAGCAGGATAAACTGTAGCTTTAAGCATTAAGCTTTAGAAATGCTATAAATATAAAATGTACTCTCTCAAAAATGATTGCAACTATAAGGATTTTAATTATTTTCTCTCCTTTTGCTACTTCCTAAAATGGAAGCAAGGGTAATATTACCTTGGCTACTCTGCTTCTTCCACTTCAAATTAATGACTGGACAGATGGGGGCTGTGAACAAAGGGTAAAGCCACAGCTCTGGTTCAGTGGCTCAGATCTTTAGTCCTTAAAGGGCTGGTGACATACAAAACAAGTATAAGTCACTTGTGATGGGTCATTTGGTATTCTCTCCAGGTGTGTATGGAGCTTCCCTGGTGGCTCAGTGGTAAGAATCCACCCACAATGTAGGAGACATGGGTTAGATCCCTGCATCAGGAAGATCCTCTGGAGAGGAAAATGGACACCCACTCCAGTAGTCTTGCCTGGGAAATCCCATGGACAGAGGAGCCTAGTGGAGCCTGGTAGACCACAGTCCCTGGGATTGCCAAAGAGTTAACGGGGCTGCAAAAGAGTTGAACATGACTTAGAGACTAAACCACCAGCACCACCACCACCACCACGACTACCAGTTGTATATACTTACTGAAGAGAGTGACTGTGTGGCAGTGTCACAAGCTAGTTCCAAGCATAGTCAAAATTTCTCAAACACGGATGTCTGTACAGGTTCAGTTCAGTTCAGTTGACTCAGTCATGGCTGACTCTTTGTGACCCCATGGACTGCAGCACGCCAGGCCTCTCTGTCCATCACCAACTCCTGGAGTTTACTCAAACTCATGTCCATTGAGTCGGTGATGCCATCCAGCCATCTCATCCTCTGTCGTCCCCTTCTCCCCCTGCCTTCACTCTTTCCCAGCATCACGGTCTTTTCAAATGAGTCACTTCTTCACATCAGGTGGCCAAACTATTGGAGTTTCAGGTTTAGCATCAGTCCTTCCAATCAGGACTCATTTTCTTTAGGATGGACTGGTTGGATCTCCTTATAGTCCAAGGGACTCTCAAGAGTCCTCCAACACCACAGTTCAAAAGCATCAATTCTGTGGCGCTCAGCTTTATAGTCCAACTCTCACATCCATACATGACTAATGGAAAAACCATAGCTTTGACTACTAGACTGACCTTTGTTGGCAAAGTGATGTCTCTGCTTTTTAATATGCTGTCTAGGTTGGTCATAACTTTTCTTCCAAGGAGCAAGTGTCTCTTAATTTCATGGCTGCAGTCACCACAGGTATGCTCTGCTTTTCTCCAAAGTTCACTTTACGTCACTTTGCTTTTACAAAAGAACTACAGTAGCTTCTGTTTCCACTAAGTGAGCGAAATCCATAAAGGATTTTCACGTATATGAAGAAAACGTAAAGGGTAAAGTAGTTTTCAGCGTTTGTTGCTGTTGCTGATATTTAGCATTTATTTATTTGGCTGTGCCAGATCTTAGTTGCTAGTTGTGGCACACGGGACCGTTTTTTAGTTGCAGTATGCAGGATCTTTTGTTGCTTTCACTGGGGCATGCAAACCCTTAATTGTGGCATGTGGGATCTAGTTTCCTGACCAGGGATCGAACCCAGGACCCCTGAATTGGGAGTAGAGTCTTAGCCACTGGACTGCCAGGAAAGTTCCTGCATTCGTTCTACAGCGAGCTCTCACAGAGGCAGTGCACACCCGAAGCAGTAAGACAGTGGCACCGCCAGACTCCCTCCTGGTAACTACACTCGGTGTCTCAGCCTCAAGTCGCCGTAGCTTTGAACTGTGTCTGTGAGCATCTGCGCCTTCTGTTGGATTTACTCTGTGCACCCATGAGCAACACGCATTCCAAAGTTTACTGCTGCTTTGGCTTACGGAAGGTTTCATCCGAACCCTCTTTAGTGACTAAACAAAAACAACTTCTGGATAGCTGCAGAAATGTGTATTATGTCTCACAACATAAAGTGAGGATAAAATAATTTTCACATTTCCTTTCTTTTTATTGCAACCTGATTTAAAGAAAGGATAGTAAAAGTAATAATCACTCAGTTCTGTCTGACTCTGCGACCCATGCTCCTCTGGTCTGTGGAATTCTCCAGGCAAGAACACTGGAGTGGGTTGCCATTTCCTTCTCCAGGGGATCTTCCAGACCCAGGGATTGGAACTGGGTCGCCTGTATTGCACGCAGATTCTTTACTGTCTCAGCCATTAGGAAATCAAAGTGAAAGTTGGTCAGTTATGTCTGACTCTTTGCCACCCCATGGGCTATACAGACCATGGAATTCTCCAGGCCAGACTACTGGAGTGGGTGGTCTTTCCCTTCTCCAGGGGATCTTCCCAACCCAGGGATCGAACCCAGGTCTCCCGCATTGTGGGTGGATTCTTTACCAGCTGAGCCACGAGGGAAGCCCAAGAATACTGGAGTGGGTAGCCTATCCCTTTTCCTGGGGATCTTCCCGACCCAGGAATCAAACCGGGGTCTCCTGCATTGCAGGCGGATTCTTTACCAGCTGAGCTATCAGGGGAGTTCTCCCCACCCCCGGCCTCACCCCTCCAAAAAGAGAAAGGATATTTGCCTATTAACTCAGTTGAGAAACTAGTGGCCAGGTCCGTAACCACCACTGGCCTTAGAAAATCACGATTACCCAGCCTCAGTGACCTCTCTCTCTCTGTCCCATGCAAGCAGTAGCTATTGCTCTTCTGCGCATGAACTTTTACTTGTGAAAAGAACTGACAGTGAGAGTGACTGTAAAATCACTGAGGAGAGAGAACCTGCAAATAACGATGCTGTGCACAGGGCTAACCAAAGGGCATAACCAGCCAGGAACCCATAAAACACAACTAAATGTTAAGGACGACACTGCCAAGTCAGGGGCTTCCCTTGTGAAAGAGGGACGAATTCCCTTATGGAACAGCCCTCAAGGAGGCATCTAGTGAAGCCTCTCATACAAGCTGTGCTGATGCATTCTGTATCTGGAAAAAGCAAAGGAGATCATAATAGAACTCAGATTCATTCACTTTAAATGAAGTCAAAGCATGAAGTAAAAAGGAAAAATGTTTTGTTTATACTACTCCATTTTCATCAGCTTCTTCAGTAAATGAGGTAAATTAGTTCTGGTGAGAAGACATTCAAATGCATTTAACATACATCTAATATTCAATTACTAAGATGAGTTACTTTCTTCCAAAGAAGCATATTATTTGGTTACTCATATTACATTGTGATCAATTTAAAAATCAAATGGAAGGACTTCCCTGGTGGTCCAGGGGTGGTGATTCTGAGCTTCCACTGCAGGGGGCAAGGGTTCTATTCCTGGTCTGAGAACTAAGATCCCATGGGCCTCAAAGAACGATCAAAATTTTTAAGAAAAATTAAATGGGATAGCATCCCACACTTAATATTTAAGTAGTTAAGTTGGTTTTGCATCCAATTTTCACCATAGAGAAGTTAAAAGGTCAGAAGGAGGGTCCCAAGGAAACTGTGAAGGGAATGATAGTCGTGTAGAAGGCCAACAATAGCTCAACCCAATCTAACGAGTAGGAGAATGGAGGTTTCTAAGAAAGGTTTCCAAAAGAAATAGAATTAGTACATACTCTGATGGAAAATCATTTGATTAGTGTTTCATATATCCCAGAAGCATCTGGATATATACATAGAAAACTAAAGCATTTTTTTTAATGCAACAATTAATAACTCTTAAGCAAAAACAGCAGATTGTATAATAAGTGAAACAACGATCGTGTACTAATTGATTCAGCAATAAAATTCACACATTAACTACTGACTTAATAAATATTCGTGATAAGGATGTCTCAGGATGAGGGAGAAAATTAAGCGAACGATAAGGAAGATAAGTCAAGAAATAGAAGAATCAGCACATTTTTAAAGTTTATGGAGGTAAATAGCTTTTAAAAAATGAAAGCCTAGGGAAGAGGACTTGCATAGAAAGGCAGGATCGACAAACCCTCTGCTTTGTAATACATCTTACATTACTATTTGATTCCTAAGCACCTATATTTATAACTTTGTTACAAATAAAAAGAAATATCTTCCTTACATTAAAATTAAACTGGCTTCAGAGAAAGAAATAGTATTCTATTTCTAAACTGAATGGGGGTATTATTTTTCCTAAAATTTCATTTTGGAAAACTTCAAATATAAGTCAAGTTGAAAGAAAGAAATCTGCATACTCAGCACTGAGGTTCTGCCACTGATGTTTCACCGTATTTTGTCTCATGAAGATCCATCTACCTAGCCATTGCTCTATCTTCCCAAGATCCATCTTCTTTTTTTGATGCATTTCCAAGTAGATTGCAGGTACCAGTACAAGTACTTTAGTAGACATATACATTTTTTTAGGAAAAAAAAAAAAAGAAATAAAAATCAAGCAAATTAATGGCTAAAATGTAAGTTTAAAACATTTCAAACAGTACAAATCTTCCCAGTCAATATATGACTCTGCACATTTCAGTCTTAAAACTTATCAAATAATTGTTCCTCAGAGACAGGTTCCTTGCCCAAAAAAGGAGCCTAGTAAATGCATATTAAAATAAATGGAAACTTCTTTTTTAGCACAGTTTAGGTTAACACACCCCAATTCTAAAAGAGATGACTAGTGTCCATTTTGCAGTGTGGCCTTTTAAAAATGAATCTTAAGTTTGTAATTAAATAAGATTCCTCAAATATCATTACAAAATTCTAAAGGCCGGCTTGATAAAAGAAGTTATTAGAACTGGTTGGGATGAATATTTACTTTCTTTTCTAATGATTTCCCCTCCTTGCCTGATAAGCTTGCAGAAGCAAACACATACTTTACTGTGGCCTAACATTTAGCTAGACACATGTGACTAACTTGAATCTCACAATGCAAATTGCTAAGTAATTTTAATGGCACTTTATGGTTCTCTAATCATTCAACAGCACCTAAATTAATGCAAATTATAACATACAAAGCCAGAGTGCCTGAACAGTGGTAATTTTATGACTGTGCTAAATCTGGCACATTCCTTAAAATACTCCCATGACTTTGTGGCACTGCCCAGATCCATAAATCACATCCCCAAAGAAGCCAAAAAGTAAATCGGCAGCTTGAAACTTCATTAACCCTCTGCTCTGAAATCGGATGGCCGTTCCAGCATAGAGCATGTGAGGAACAGGTGATGGCAAAGAAAATTAAATGGGACGTTTCTACAAAGTGGCTGCATCAAATTTTCTTAACAGAGAAATCCAAGACTCAGGGCCCTCGAGGGAGTATGTGATGACCCCATTCCTTTCAAGTTAATGATTCTTCACTTCCTATTTTTAGAAACGCCTGACTTGAATTATATGCAATAACTAACTTCAGGGAGAAGGACTGGGACTAATGAGACCAGACCATCAGAATGAAATTGAAATTGGAAATTCCAAACCCATAAATACAGCACCAAAAGGCCAGCAGTGGTGGTTAGTGAGTAAAACAAAATCAAAGCTCACATGCATGAAAATCAGCTGTCAGAATGAAAAGACAGCTGCATCTACCCACAGAAGGGACTGCCAGAACCACAGACATTTCTGCAAGGCAGCTAAACCCCACGTTCCTCGGCTGAAATCATGGCTTTCTCTGGCTAAATATTCCGTGGTAGCCAACACGGAGCCAACTGATATAGTCAGCACTGGATATGGGCTAAAACTGGAAACCATTAACCAGGGAAGAAGTCTTTACTGCCAAAGTTCTCCAGAATAGTTTACATCTTGGTCCAGGAAATAAACCACTAAAAAAAAATGATAAAATACTCTTTTTATACTGTTTGGGGAGCCAACAACTATTATACATCCTAATAAGTACCTGAAGACAATATTTTACTTTATGTGGAGTAAATCTTTATTTTTTTAAATTTTTACTGGCGTATAGTTCATTTACAATGTTAGTTTCACAGCAAAGTGAATCAGTGACACATATATTTACTCTTTTTTAGATTCTCTTCCCATATGGCCATTACAGAATATTGAGTTGAGTTCTCTGTGTGATACGGAGGTCCTTATTAGTTATCTATTTTAAACTGAGGTACCATCTGAGTCACCAAGAAAATCCACATAGCTCTGGATGGGGCTTCCCAGGTGGCGTTAGTGGTAAAGAACCTGCCTGCCAATGCAGGAGACGTAAGAGATGCGGGTTTGATCCCTGGGTTGGGAAGATCCCCTGGAGAAAGGCATGGCAAACCACTTTAGTATTCTTGCCTGGAGAATCCCATAGACCTAGGAGCCTGGTGGGCTACAGTTACAGCCCCCAGGGGTTCACAAAGAGTTGGACATGACTGAGCGAATAACATTTTCATCTTATTGGGACTGAAGTGACTGAGAACATACGCACATAGTAGCGGGTAGCTGTCAATTACATGGAATGATTCTGCTCATACTTCCTTCTGCATGTTTCCGGTTTCAGCTATCTGATCTCAGAACATTCCCCTGCTGCTAAGGATTGTATGTATGTTCTCAGTCTTGTATTTCCCTCACAAGGGTGGGGCTCTGAGCCCACTAGAGACATGAGGTAGAATGTCTCACTCAACTCAATCCCCAGGGTATTTGTAGATTTAAAACGAGGTTATACATTCAGTTCAGCGCCCTACAAGCACAAGGCACTAGACACTAGAAGTAGCACCAAGTCAGGAAATAAAAGACATCTCCGCATTCGTTTCAGCTTTACTAAGAATCAACTGTGAGCTCTGGGGGAAATCAACTCTTTTTCCATGTCTGGTCAAAAGCCCACGGCATTCAAATTTATGACTGGAATATTCTCCAGTATTTATCAGCCAGGGGTCACAGTACCTGTAGGCAAGACTCAGTTCTCTGCCTCCTTCTGCTGGGGAAATGCCCCGGTTTCATAAACTACTCAGCAGGCCTGCTGGCCTGGAAGCAAGGGGCACTGGGAGCAGTTTCATGTACTTCCTGCCCCTCGCTGTTTATCTCCTCTTACCCCTGCTTCTTCCCTCTCCCTTTAAGCTCTATCTCATAACTTCCATTCACGTTGGATCTTATCCTCCTGCACACCACTTTCCAAAGACAATGGTAAGCCCAAGGAAATGTAACAAAGCACTGAAGAAAAAAGAAAGCCTTTGTCGTCCGGGCTGGCTGATTACAAGATGCTGGTTTGAAGAGGCTGAGCGTATTATTTTCCATTGTTTGGTAGTGCACCTGAGCATTTCAGGCAAGTATGGTCTCCTAAGAAACATGAGCGTATTCTGATTATTTTCTGAGAATTCACCAATCTATCCCCAAGCCCTAATGACCTGACAGGGGAGATGATTATCTGAACACTTACAGCAAACTTTCAGGAGACACTGAATGCACTGTGAGAGTCTGGCTGTTGCTAGAGCCCTTCCATTAAAGTATTACTTTCTAAAATAAACTTTCCAATTCTTTGTCCAGGCAACTTTTTAATGCTCCAAGTCCTTTAACACAGCTCCCTGGCTATCCCATGTGGCCTACCAGAACTCTGAGCTAGCTACTATTTTAAAGATTAAATGAAAATTCTTGTCTTCCTATCTTAATCATCTATCAACCTTTTACATTATTTTTGTGTGTAACAGATTTCATTTCATGAAAATTGTATCTAAAGTTAAAGATGGGAAGAAAATCTTGCAGTTTTTAAGAAGTATTTTTCAAAAAAATAAGGTATAGATCTTTATCCTATGGAAAGACAGTAAAAGTAGCAATAATCATAGAACTGTTATAATGAAAATGGAAAAGAATCACTCTAACAAACTACTTTCTTCACAGTCTAACTCTCACATCCACACATGACTACTGGAAAAACCATAGGCTTGACTAGACAGACCTTTGTTGGCAAAGTAATGTCTCTGCTTTTCAATATGCTATCTAGGTTGGTCATAACTTTCCTTTCAAGGAGTAAGCGTCTTTTAATTTCATGGCTGCAATCACCATCTGCAGTGATTTTGGAGCCCCCCAAAATAAAGTCTGACACTGTTTCTACCGTTTCCCCATCTATTTCCCATGAAGTGATGGGACCAGATGCCATGATCTTAGTTTTCTGAATGTTGAGCTTTAAGCCAACTTTTTCACTCTCCTCTTTCACTTTCATCAAGAGGCTTTTTAGTTCCTCTTCACTTTCTGCCATAAGGGTGGTGTCATCTGCATATGTGAGGTGATTGATATTTCTCCCGGCAATCTTGATTCCAGCTTGTGTTTCTTCCAGTACAGTGTTTCTCATGATGTACTCTGCATAGAAGTTAAATAAGCAGGGTGACAATATACAGCCTTGATGTATTCCTTTTCCTATTTGGAACCAGTCTGTTGTTCCATGTCCAGTTCTAACTGTTGCTTCCTGACCTGCGGACAGATTTCTCAAGAGGCAGGTCAGGTGGTCTGGTATTCCCATCTCTTTCAGAATTTTCCACAGTTTATTGTGATCCACACAGTCAAAGGCTTTGGCATAGTCATGTACAGATGTGAGAGTTGGACTGTTAAGAAAGCTGAGCGCCGAAGAATTGATGCTTTTGTGCTGTGGTGTTGGAGAAGACTCTTGAGAGTCCCTTGAACTGCAAGGAGATCCAACGAGTCCATTCTAAAAGATATCAGTCCTGGGTGTTCTTTGGAAGGAATGATGCTAAAGCTGAAACTCCAGTACTTTGGCCACCTCATGTGAAGAGCAGAATCATCGGAAAAGACTCTGATGCTGGGAGAGATTGGGGGCAGGAAGAGAAGGGGACGACAGAGGATGAGATGGCTGAACGGCATCACGGACTCGATGGACGTGAGTCTGAGTGAACTCTGGGAGTTGGTGATGGACAGGGAGGCCTGGCGTGCTGCAATTCTTGGGGTCACAAAGAGTTGGACATGACTGAGCAACTGAACTGAACTGAACATACTATTTTGGACGTCACTGGTGTGCTCCTGTCCATGGGGCCACAAAGAGTCAGACATGACTGAGCGACTGAACTGACTGAACATATTATTTTTGTTGATTAGTCACTCAGTTGTGCCCAACTCTTTTGAGACCCCCATGGACTACAGCCTGGCAGGCTCCTCCGTCCATGGGGTTCTCCAGGTGAGGATATTGGAGTGGGTTGCCACTTCCTTCTCCAGGGGATCTTCCTGACCCAGGGATCAAACCCATGTCTCCTGCGCTGCAGGCAGATTGTTTAGCAGTGAGCCACTTGGGAAGTCCCCTGAAGTATTATACTTGACTTAAAAATCATTTAATAAAAATAAGACTCACTGCCACTGGACAGCTGGAACACTGAACAACTGGCTTTCAGGGTGGGGACTGTGAGGAAGTCCTGATTTGAAGCAACTGCTGATGTCTGTGGTGTAAATATTCCCAGCATGATATCTATGACCAATCTCAAGCTACCATCTGTTGAACAACTGGCTCAGAAAACTCTTGAAATTTTAAGTCAGTTCTAACAAGCTGGTTTAAGCCAGCTCCAGCACATAACTGGTTTAATGCATTGTTAAACTTTCATAATATAATTGAATAAAATTTACCACATATCCCATGTCATCATTAAACTCTTCTGGCCCATGAATAGTTGACCATTTACTATTAAGTCCGTGGAATAGAGAAAAATAGGATTTCTTAGTCAACCTTAAATATCTTGATTTACTAAAAAAACTACTGGAGAGCAGACACAAGGAAAATAAGCACATCCAAGAACAGAAGTCTCAACACAGGCGTAGCGTTTAAGTCTAATGTTCACCGATGGATTTATTACATTATTGGTGGACTTAAATACCAGCAATGATGTAGCAGAAATTAAATTTGAGTAAGAATCAAGAAAAAATTGATTTTAATTTTAATACTGCTTCTAACCCATCAAGTACTGACTGACCCACCTCAGAGGATGACAAAATAATAATCTTGTTCACAGCTTTTAAGAATCCCAGTACCAATTCCTTTATCTGCCATGAAATCTACCCATTCAGGCAATCTTGACATGTGAGCGTTAGACTCCATTATTTCATTTGTTTTTTTAATGAACGTTCCCTCTCCACCCAAGGATTAAGTTAATCCATTCCTCCATTATGCATGAGGTTTGCATTTTCCTTCAAATTATGGGATTTGCACGGGGGCACACCATCTTGACCACTGTCCCTTATGATTAAACCAGTTCAGTTCATTTCCACATTTACTGAGTGTCTTCTGCCTGTCAGGAACTATGTCAGACTCTGAAGATTCAAAGATGATGGGAACAGATACCCTTCTCTCTGAAACTCCAGTGGACTGGGTAGGAGCCCATCTGAATGAGGAGGATCACTTAAGAAAACAGGAAGTTAAAACCCCAGACTTGGTACAGCAACGCTTCACAAGGTGTCTCCAACCATGATACCTGAAAGGTGCTCTAGAAGCAGAAACACGTTTCCCTCCACCCAAAAGCTAAACGTGCTTAATGGGATAGTTAAGCTATTTCCTTCCATATTCTTTACTATAAAATAAAATAAAATAAAATAATGGGACAGTCAAGCTATCTCCTTCCATATTCTTTACTATAAAATAAAATAATGGGGCAGTCCAGCTATTTCCTTTCATATTCTTTACCACAAAACAAAGCAATAGCTATTTAAGAAATTTAGAAAATGAAGGTAATATCCTCTCCTTCTACACTAATCCCTCCAGCTCATGTTTGCATAATCTTTGTGGATTCATTTTGGGCCTTTCTTGGTTATCAACATCTCTGGAGAATTCTCAGTTCTTCAACACACCAGAAAGAAAAGCAACAATGAATCCTTAACTGCCAAACTCACCAATCATTCCAACTGAATTACTAGCCTCGAATCATCTTACTGCTCAACCGTATTCACATCTTTAAGTGGCAAAGGATTATTTCCATTTATGGATAAACTAATGTTTGTTCTTTTTAACAACACTTGTCTCACTTGATCCCTGTCAGTTTAGATCATAAAAGCCTTTGTAGAGTCTATTAATCTCCATCCCCAAACCCACGTGCACTCTAATTTGTCAATAATCATGACAATTTCCTGAAATCCACTGTTCTTTTAATTCTATTCATTCATTCACTAAATCTCAACCAAGCACACAACACTGGTTTTTCCTCTGAAACTGCTCAGATTTAAGCAGAAGAAAAGTAAGCTTGCTTTAAAGAAGTGAAAAATCAAGTTGCGATTGAACAACACTAAGGTACTATTCACCTTCATGCTTCTTGAGACTAAAAGTACAATGCCTTCTTTTTTCTCAAAAGCAGCTTTCTGAATTTCAATACTTTTCTTATTACAGTGATAGCTATCTAAGAGCTATGTTTACTGATTAATTAAAAAAAACACAAAAACGAACCTTAGAAGGGAATTCTGTTCAAAACCGGCTCCATCTTACAGAAGAGGGAAAAGACCTTTAAGGAAAGTTTCGTTACCTCCATGGAATTCAAAGGTGTCATTCTCAGGAAACCTGAGGCTCCCAGTGGTTTGAAACACAGTTCCACATTTGAGTCAGTCCTAATGACGTGGAAAGGGCTTCCCTGGTGGTGCAGAGGTTAAAGCATCTGGCTGCAATGTGGGAGACCTGGGTTCGATCCCTGGGTCAGGAAGATCCCCTGGAGAAGGAAATGGCAACCCACTCCAGTATTCTTGCCTGGAGAATCCCATGGATGGAGGAGCTTGGTGGGCTATAATCCACAGGTAGCAAAGAGTCGGACACGACTGAGTGACTTCACTTTCACTTTCACTTAATGATGCTGATGAACCTAAAGCCTATTATACAGAGTGAAGTGAATCAGAGAGAAACAAATATCGTATACTCATGCATATATATATGCAATCTAGAAAGATGGTACTGATGAACCAATTTGCAGAGCAGCAATGGAGACACATATTGAGAATAGACTTATGGACATGGCTGGGGGGAGGAGAGAGCGGGTGGGATAAATGAAGAGAGTAACACGGAAACATACATTACCAGATAGCCAACGGGAAATTGCTATATGACTCAGGGAACTCAACCCGGGGCTTGGTAACAACCTAGAGGGGTGGGGTGGGGAGGGAAGTGAGAGGGATGTTCAAGTCGGAGGGGACGGGTAAACCTATGGCTGATTCATGTTGATGTTTGATAGAAATCAACGTGATACTGTAAACCAATTATCCTGCAATTAAAAATAAATTAATTAATTCCACCTGCTCCTCCATTCCTATCACTTTAGACAGAGCCAAAGTTAACTGCTATTTAATTTTTAAAATACCCCCCCACCATGCATAGACTTTGAGATGCTTTTTTCCTGAACATCCTTGCTTGTTCTGAGAACAGAACTGTCCTTCTCTTCGATAGGCATTGATATTAGCAGCAGCAGCAGACTATTATCAGGGGTTCAAGGATGGATTTGTTTCAGAAGGGGCAAGGTAGTAGGGATAACAATTGAGAAAGAAAGGCAGTATTTCTGGGCCACTCAGAAGGGTACAGACAGCACACACACACACACACACACACACACACACAAAAGAGCCAAACAAGCTGTTCATCAATGATATAGAAAAGATCAACCTCAGACTGATAATTCATTCACTCTACAAAAATCCAGTGAACTTCAACTAAGACTCTAGGTCAGGTACTGGGAATGGGAATCTAAACAAGATATGGCCTCTATAAAAACATGTTAAATTAATTTTTATTGGAGTACAGCTGCTCTACAACGTTGTGCTAGTTTCTGTTGTACGGCAAAATCAATCAGCCGTGCATATACATGTATCGCCTTCCTTTTGGACTTCCTTCCCATTCTTAACAGGTACACAGTTTCCTAGAAAGACAGGCATTTTAAATCAATACTGAAATAAAAGGAGAAAAGTTTCCAAATGTTGTGGGGTTTAAAGGACAAAAGAACTAACACCCTACCTTAAAGGATGGAAAAGAAACCACTGTACCTTTAGGCTCAGGATATGTTCCTTGATGTCGTTATGTGACTGATGGGTAGATTACAAGCACATCAAAGTCAGAGGGGACCTCCCTGGTGGTCGAATGACTAGGACTCTGAGATCCCAATGCAGAGAGCCTAGGATCGATCCCTGGTCAAGGAACTAGATCCCACATGCCGCAGCTAAGAGTTTGCACGCCACAACTAAGACCCAGGAAGCCAAATAAATAAAAGTATTTATTTTAAAAAGTCATAAAATCCATACTGTGAAAGGGACTTCCTTGAACCCCTAGTCAAACCACACCACACTCCCCACACCCTGTGTGTACTTGAACCTGCTGCCAAGCTTCTGCTAATTAATCACCCAGCCTGAGTACTGGGACTGAGTTTATTCACAGAGAGTGTGTGCACTGTCTCTGAGGCGGTCACTGCCTTTGTAAAACTCCACTAGTTTTCCCTTGTTGCTGTTAGGCTCTCAGTTGTGTCTGACTTTTTCGACTCCATGGGCTATAACCTGCCAGGCTCCTGTGTCCATGGGATTCTCCAGGCAAGAATCCTGGACTGCGTTGCCATTTCCTTCTCCAGGGGATCTTCCTGACCCAGGGATCAAATCTGCATCTCTTGCGCTACAGGTGGGTTCTTTACCACGGAGCCACCTGGGAAGCCCTTGTTTTCCCTTATATTTAGCCAAAATCTCTCTTCTCTCAGTTTCTACCAATTGGCACCAGTTATTTCCTCCAAATGCTAATGAAGAGTGCCTTCCAATTACGCTAGATGCAGAACTAAGTAAACCACTATCAAAACGAGCGCTGAATTCCAGGCTACTTGGTCTCCACTCACCACGAAATACAGAGCACCCACATTCAGTGTCCACTACATTAACGGGACTGTGCAAGAAGCTACCCAGAGGAGGAGAAAGGCTCTGTCCTCCTCTAAATCACAGTCTCATCAGGAATAAACATCTATAATAAAAGGCAGAACAGGAGCATCATCACAGAGGACAGGAAAAACAGGATTAAGGTTCAGCAGATGGAAAGACCATATTCCCCTCAGGGAGCCTGGACAGAGCCATGGAGTAAGTGAAATACTTCATAAACTGACTCCAAAACAAATACAATTATATGAGATAAATAAGATCTGAGGATCTAATGTACATCACGGTGACTCCATAGTTATATAGTCACAACTATAGTCACATACAACTACAGCTGAATACATTATACACAACTATAGTTGTACAGTCATTATATATAATGTACAGCATGGTGTTATATGGTTGATAACACCGTATAGCATAATTGAAATTCGTTAAGAGAACAGAACTTGAATGTTCTCATTGGAAAGGAGGAAAAGAAGAAAAATATTTGAGGTAATGAATGTGTACATTAGATGGGAGGAACCCTTCATACATATATATATATATATAATTTTATTTGTCAATTATAAGCCAATACAGTTGAAAAAAGAAAATAAATTTATAATATTAAATTTTTTAATAAAAATGATTCCTCAACAGAATCGTTTAATGAAGATACTCAGACTTTTCTGGGCGGGGGCTGGGCTCTAATACAAAACTAACTCACAAGATCAACCAGTAGTGATTTACCATACACTTTGTGGCAAGGGGGCTGAGGCTGCAGGAGAACATCAAACAGTCAAAGTCTTTACTCCCGAGGAGCTTAGATACGAGAAGGGGCAGACAGACCATAAACCAGTACCTGCAAGTCGCAGTGATAATGACAAAGGGGCGGGCATTCCCGGGCGGGGCCAGGCTCCTACTTAGAGCAGAGAAAGGTTTCACTAAGAAGTGCACAGGCCCCAAGGAAGCAAATGGGGAGACTGTGCAGATATCTCATGGAGAAAAAAGATGGATCTGAAAGATGAGAGTAGGTCTTACCTGGGGGTGCTTAGAAGGAAAAGCATACATGTAGCAAACAGCAAGGAAAGCTCATGATATACAAAGGGAACTGACATGTGCTTCAGTTTGGGGTAATACAGGGAAAATGCAAGAGTCAGAAAGATAAGTGTAGAAAGACAGAATTAAGGAGCAGTTCCCCATGAAGTTTCTACTTGTGATGGAGTGAGTCCTAAACTCTCTTTACAAAGATGCATGTATAGCAAAATAGCCGTGGACGATACAGGTGATGTCTCTTACGAGGTACAGGGCAGATCTGTCTCATGGTCCAGGTAATAAACGTAGTAACTCTCTCTAGGACAAAGATTTGGTAGCAGCCCTCTCATGAAATCTGGGGTAAGGAGAGTGAAATCTCAGACTCTCACAGCATAGCTGGGTCTTCATCATAGTGAGAGCCGGGGACTGAGCTAGAACCTGTCACCCAACCAGGGAGGGGCAACAGGAAGTCAGTGTTGGGTTTGAAGCAGAGCAATTTTTGGCAAGGTCAAGTTATCAGTGGGGACTTAGGATCAACTAGAGGAGAAAATGGTGATGGTGACTGTGAAAGTCCACACCCTGGGCAGGCACTTGGATGCAAGATATCATTTAATCCTCACAAGAGATTGTATGTTTATCTATTCGTTCATTCAGCATGTACTTATCGGGCACCTACTATTGGTTTGACCAAAAAGTCTGTTTGAGTTTCTCTAGAAGATGGGGCAAAAAGCAAGAACAAACTTTTTGGCCAATCTCATAATCCTCCAAGAATTTTTTAGCACTGAGATATTCCCATGAACAAAATCACAAGCTAGGTTACTGTGTCTATGGAACTCACATTCGAGGGGGGAATACAGACAACCAACCAACCATTTAATAGAATGTCAGGTGATCACAAATGTTTTAAAGAAAAATAAAGCAAGGTGATATGGATGCTATTTCAGAGAAGGAAGTCAAGTAAAACCTCTCTAAGGAGGTGAATGCAAGCAGAGGCCTGGGGAAAAATGAGGTGACTACCACTATGATGTCTATTTAAGAGCTGAGGACACTGAAGCTAGAGAGACTCTATCTTACTGAGATCCTGTCCTTACTAATGAGTAGTGGAGTGGAGAGACAGACCCAGGAATCTGATTGCAACTGCTGCACTCTATTACCTGGCGTGGCAGCCGGGTGAGAGGCTACCCATGTCTGTAAGAGGTAAGGGTGGGGAGTGCGGCAGGATTGAGAGATAGGGAAGCTAAGAAAGATAACGAGAGACAAGATCTCAGGAAACTGACTACTGGGTTCACTTGCAAGACTAAGAAAGGTCAGAAAGAAATTAAAGCTTTTGAGCTTGGATGGCTGGGAGAACAACCATTACCAGAAACGGGATCAACGAGGAGGGCCAGGCTGGAGGGAGGATGGGTAAACGGAGAAATAATTATTTGATTTCTGCACAGCAAGCTTGATGCATTAGCTGAACTGGCTTTGAAATTTCATGTCAGGTTTGAGATATCGTGGACTTTGCTCTTCTGCCCTCTGAAGGTGAAGGTGAAGTCACTCAGTCGTATCCGACTCTTTGCGACCCCATGGACTGTAGCCCACCAGGGTCTTCCATCCATGGGATTTTCCAGGCAAGAGTACTGGAGTGGGGTGCCATTGCCTTCTCCAGGGGATCTTCCGGACTCAGGGATCGAACCCGGTTCTCCTGCCTTGCAGGCAGACGCTTTACCTTCTAAGCCACCAGGGCCCCCTATTTCTACTTTTATCTTCTTCAGACTCTAGTTGTATCGCAGCCACTGGACCCTATTAGAAAACCAGCAGAAGAAAACTGACCATGTCGTGCTGGTTGATGCTAATCAACTGGCTTCCTTTCTTTGAATGAATTGAGATGTGAAATCAACGTCTATTTCTTCTTAATATATTTTACATTTTTCTTTCTTTTTTGAACTGTATAATAATAAGAGAAAAAATGCATCATTTCCCCAGTGCTTCACTCTCAATGGGTCTTTAAAGAATACCAATACACTGGTATTCGATTTATCTTCCCTACTTACATTAGGTATAACAAATTCAGACACCACAATGTTATATATCCATGTCACATTTCATCCCTTTTTGTCATCTGTAGGACTATCTAACTTCATTCTAACTTCTTGAGAGCTTGCCAGACCACACTGGGGTGAAGGCCAAGTAAGAGGTCTTTCATTTCTATTTTGAAACAATTCTAGTTTCTTGCAGAATTTTTAAAATAGGAAATACGAAAAACAGGAAGTATGAACTTTAAAAAATTAATGGTTTAATAGGTAATAAAGTTACATCATTCAAACGCTCAAATGTATTTGAAAGTATGTAATAAAATTATGTGTATATGTTTACATATGTGTATGTATGTGTATGTATGTGTTAAGTGTGTGCTTATGTTCTCCTTTTCTACATAAATGGCAGCATATTATCCTTGAGGCATATTATCCTTTCATCAAAAGATGCTACTTAAGAACCACTTCCACGGACTCACTCTTTCACACAAACACACATGTGAAACGTGGTCAATATTTAAAAATTTAACATTGTTTTAAAGTAGTTCTTTCTTGTTATCTTTTATCATCATCCCTTTGTAAACCACAATCATGGTGTGTTTGCCAAGTAAATCTGTCTTTTCCAGCAGCAACATAAATCAGAACCATGGACAGCAACACAACTTTCCCCACTCCTTATTCTTCACTTCAAAAGGATTTAATCTTCCAAACAAGTAACTTCACTTCAATCTCCACTTTCTTAAAAGGACAAAACAAAATGAAACCCTGCAGGCATAGGAATAGGGAAAGTTTTTGAAGCACCTAAGGAGAAGGCAATGGCAGTCCACTCCAGCACTCTTGCCTGGAGAGGAGCCTGGTAGGCTGCAGTCCATGGGGTCACTAAGAGTCAGACAAGCCTGAGTGACTTCACTTTCACTTTTCATTTTCACTCATTGGAGAAGGAAATGGCAACCCACTCCAGTGTTCTTGCCTGGAGAATCCCAGGGATGGGGAGCTGGTGGGCTGCCATCTATGGGGTTGCACAGAGTTGGACATGACTGAAGTGACTTAGCAAGCAAGCAAGGACTGTTGCTAAGTCTCTTCGGTTGAGTCCAACTCTGCAACCCCAGAGAAATCAGCCCACCAGGTTCCCCGTTCCTGGGATTCTCCAGGCAAGAACACTGGAGTGGGTTGCCATTTCCTTCCCCAATGCATGAAAGTGAAAAGTGAAAGTGAAGTCACTCAGTCGTGTCCCACCCTTAGCGACTCCATGGACTGCAGCTTACCAGGCTCCTCCTGACAAATCCTGAAACAGAAGCTACAACTGCTTACTCAAATGTACATATACCACACACTTACGTATGTATACGATATATATTGGGAATGAGCAATATATAAGGCAAACATCAATTATTAAGTCAAGTTGGCAAGTAAGGAGTATAAATTTCTAAAAACTCCTGAGACAGGGAAAATGAGCTGCAAGATTTTCTGCCTTAGGGATCAAAATCTGCTCAAGCCTTGCTTTATGTGATGCACTTGTGAAAAAAATTATTTGCACTTTTTAGCCTGTGCAGAGTTCATATGAGGACCATATTCAGGATACTGAATTCATGCAATGGATTACAGCCATGCTCATCAGCCAGTGTGGACTTTTAGTTTACAGAATAAAGTACTGGGGCGACGTGAGGGGAGAAGGGAAGAATTTTAAAACTTAGTGTTCAGGGTCAGTTTATCTTTCTTCCTATGACCTCTCGGCTTTGAGAAAGGTTTAGAGATACCTGTCTGTTAAATGTCCAGCTCTGTGCTAAAATGCATAGTGTGACTGCTGTCCTTCAGATGCTTATAGATTTGGGGGGAGGCATGAATATATATAAATAGTAATTTCATTTCACCCTTATACCTTGTTGTTTTGTCGTTATCGTGTCCAACCCTGGTGACCCCGTGGACCATGGCCCACCAGACTCCTCTGTCCATGGTATTCTCCAGGCAAGAACGCTGGAGTAGGTTGCCACTTCCTTCTCCAGGGGATCTTCTTGACCCAAGGATCGAACCTGCATCTCCTGCACTGAAGGCAGATTCTTTACCACTGATCACCCTTGTGCCTAGACATATCCTAACAATAACAGTACATATCAAGAAAATAGGACAGCTCATAAGTGTTCCAGAAAGTATTCAGAAGAGAGAGAAAATCTGTGGGTTGGCAGTACTGAGAAGCTTAATGGAGCAAATGGGCTTTGAAGCAGATTGAAAAGAAGGGTGGAATTTACACAAGCACACATGGGGTGGCGGCATCTCTGTGGAGGGGAATAAAGTCCAGCTCCCTTCACAGCACAGAGCCAAGCTCCCTGTAACACTGGCTACAGTGTCTGAGCCAGGACCAGGTCTGGGAGCCTGAGGGACCGAAAAAAGGGAACTTTTCCCAGAGTAACCGAGGGCAGGGCTGTGTGAGGAGCAAGAATGAATTTTAGCAAGAGATGAAACCAGAGATCAGTGCCAAAACAGCACCAAAACCGAGGGCTGAGAGAGAGCACTACAACCAGAAGGCAAATTAAGAAATGTGAAGCTAATATCCAAAATTCGTCTGGGGGTGAAGCACTAATTGAGGTAGGTGAAGCAATTCTAGATATAAGTTGAGAACAAGCTGAGGATGTTAGAGGTCCACGGGTGTAAGAAATGCCTAAAATAAGGTTCCTGCAGCCAGGAGAGACTTAAGAGCATAAAACTGGACAGAGATTTGAGTATTTCAGCGGCCATTTGGAGAACGAGAAGCAGCAAGAATCATTTCAAGGACTTGAGGCTTACAAGAACAAGAGCCTCACCGACAAGGAAGGCCACTAAGAGAACTTGGGCGAGCCTTTTTGTTTATGTTGCACTTGACCTCCAAGCCAAGATTTAATTCAGTCAGTCACAGATACAAGGCTATACCTCTCTGGAGAGATTAGGAATAAGGCCCAGGTCTCCATTATTCTTCTCAGGAATAGGTTACTCATGATTAGGAAATCTCATTTTCTCAATTAGCACCCATGGTCAAAGCAGGTACTAAGGGACCCAGTATTCGATTCCTCTGAAAGTGAAAGTGTTAGTCACTCAGCTGAGTCCGACTCTTTGTGACTCCATGGACTGCAGCCTGCCAGACTCCTTTGCCCATGGGGTTCTCCAGGCAAGACTACTGGAGTGGGTTGCCATTTCCTTCTCCAGGGGATCTTCCCAACCCAGGGATCCAACCCAGGTCTCCTGCATGGCCGGCAGATTCATTTGATTCCTCTACTTTTCTCAAAAAAGAAAAAAAAATTTCCCACCCCTAAATCTCGACCTTCATAAGAAGACCACCCCATAGATTTAGAATGGCTGGACTGACCTGTCCAAACCAGACAGCAAATCACACTCACGTCTTGCAAAGCCTACCATGAAACTCCATCAGTCATGGAGGTGCAGCCATCCAGTTTCATTTCCTGATGAGGGAAATAAAATTAGGGGCTTTGCCCGTGGAACACGCTTGGGTTCACTTGTACAGAAATATTCTTTAGGTCAAATGAAGATGAAAGCTGGGAACCCTTTCTCCTTCCAGTTCCCAACAGCACTGCACCCCTTTGTCATCCAACTCCCCCTTTGCACAGTAACACAAAAACACTGTTTATTCCTACACAGAGAAATCTTCGTGTTAGAAACTTGGCATTTAAATAATACCTTTCTCCCAAGAAGTCAAGAGTGTTTTCTAAGCCAGCATTCAGTGAAATCATCACAGTGGGCCTGGAAATAAAATCAATGGCTTCGTTCCTCCAGGCAACTGTTTGCTCCACTAGACCCCAGTGGCTAGCTGCCAGCTTCAGGGAAAAGAAACTGAAACACAAAAAATAACCACTCATCTTTGTTGGAGGGATTTAACTCTAGAATACAGACAGCCTGAAGAACTGTTGAGTGTGAAGGAAGAACTGAAGGTGGGTTTTGACAGGTTAACCAGTGCAATCTTAACCCAACTCACCATAGGTTCAGCAAACAGATGGACTTCAAGGAGTTGGAATAAGGGAAAAACTATCCATCGTTCAAAACCAGTTACTCCCTTCTGACTTGTAGAATGCCACACAAAGAAGTGTTCCACAGTAGTACATAATGATTTCCATAATAAAGATGACTTAAAAATTGAGAGTAGTGGATTAAGAGGTACACTGTGTATAAAACAAATAAGCTACACGGACAGATTTAAAGCACAGGGAATATAGCCAATGTCTGTGATAACTACAAATGGAGTATAACCGTTACCAACTGTGCATCACACTGTTGTACACCTGAAATATGTACAGTATTATAAATCAACTACATGTCAATAATTTTTTTTCAAAATTCCCTCCTTTTAAAGATTATTAATATTCAATTCACATGGGGTATCTGTGTGTTAACATGTTTCTGGTGAATTCTATTTTGAATATAATAAAGTGCCTATTAATCAACAATTTATTCAGCTATTTATCATTTCCTCAGATCAGATTACTCTGTCATAGACCTACAGTTGACTGTCTGCCTTTTAAATACCAAATTCTCACTTTCAGTGAGTATAATGACCAGAAAGTACACTTTTTCCTGTTATATCTTCCTCATAATCAGATCAATTAATCCTCGTGCCCTACTTGAATATGCAGATATAGAGTTCTAGATGTTCATCAAACACGGAGGACGCTTCATATGTTACTTGGCTGGCATACATGTAATCAGGCTTCCCAGGTGGCTCAGTGGTAAAGAATCCACTTGCCATTGTAGGGTTTGATCCCTGGGTCAGAAAGATTCCCGGAAGAAGGAAATGGTATTCTTGCCTGGAAAATTCCATGGACAGAGAAGCCTGGCGGGCTACAGTCCATGGGGTCACAAAGAATCAGACACAACTTAGTGACTTAGACAACAACAACAAACACATGTAATCATTAACTGTGATTTACATACTATTGGGATGCTTTCCATAAGATGAGATGGAAAAACCTGAACGAACTTTCTGGCCAAAGCCATACTATAGGGGTGTGTATGCGTTGATTGGCACAGATTTCTAAGAACCCTGTTGCTTATTCTTAAGTTTACACTCAGTAAGTGCCTAGAGCAACAAAATTACCAAAAAGATAGTTAATACTGAAAGAATTAAAAAGATGTCTGTTTCATAACTGCTGCTAAATCGCATCAGTCGTGTCCGACTCTGTGCGACCCTGTAGACGGAAGCCCACCAGGCTCCTCTGTCCCTGGGATTCTCCAGGCAAGAATACTGGAGTGGGTTTCCATTTCTAGTTTTATAACTAGATGGCCACAAACATTTTTCTCCCTCAAAATGAGTAACATACTCTAGTAAAGACAGCATGTCAATCAGAGAATTATGCCTCTTCAGTAAAGCAGAGACATTACTTTGCCAACAAAGGTCCGTCTAATCAAAGCTATGGTTTTTCCTGTGGTCATGTACAGATGTGAGAATTGGGCTATAAAGAAAGCTGAGCGCCGAAGAATTGATGCTTTTGAACTGTGGTATTGGAGAAGACTCTTGAGAGTCTCTTGGACTGCAAGGAGATCCAACCAGTCCATCCTAAAGGAAATCAGTCCTGAGTGTTCATCAGAAGGACTGACGCTGAAGCTGAAACTCCAATACTTTGGCCACCTGATGTGAAGAAGTGACTCATTTGAAAAGACCCTGATGCTGGGAAAGATTGAAGGCAGGAGGAGAAGAGGACAACAGAGGATAAGATGGTTGGATGGCATCACCAACTCAATGGACATGAGTTTGAGTAAACTCTGGGAGTTGGGGTGGTAGACAGGGAGGCCTGGGGTGCTGCAGTCCATGGGGTCACAAAGAGTTGGACATGACTGAGCAACTGAACTGAACTGAGTCACAACTCAGGCAACCGAGACTGCAGGAAGGAAGATGCACAAAAATGCATCCTGTGCCCCAAATACCCGGATGCAGCAGAGACTGCAGGAACCAGCAGAAATGGTCCCTAGGCCAGATGAGGAAGCGATCTTCATGCCAGTCATAAAGAATGCAACATCTGCTTAGGAATGACGTGTATAAAGTTGCACAAGGCCACATGGGGGAGGAAGCATGTGGGACAGATTATAACACAAGCAACATTTCAGAAAAGGAATCTTCCAGAAGACCAAGAGAAAGCCTGTGTGCGTGGTAACCGTGGTGGTGTTGACGGAAGGGATGTGAGGCAATGGGGAGGGAAAGAATTCTTAAAACTGAGGTCACCAGCTCACAGCAACAGTGAATTCAGAGCCGTGGAGAACTAATTAATCCCACCCCAACTTTCCTCAACTGAGAACTGAAATTTCTCCTCGTCTATGTCCAGCCAGGTGTGAGATCCAATCTTGAAACAGGTCCTTGCACATTAAAAAACAAGTACGCTGTTATACATGTCTTTTTGTTAAAGTCGACAGACATCGAAAAGCAAACACACTCTTTTGAAATTAGGATAGCAGATAGGCAGCTGTTCGCACCATATACTTTTTCTCTTCTGGGACCTAACAGCGCCCTAAAACTATCATTAAAACCTTTTAAAGGCCCAATTTTCCCCAAATTTCCACGTGGAATTTTTTTTAAGCTACCGTCTCTTCTTTCACTAACAATGACTTCCAAATAATTCTAGTAGGGTAAAACAGTCCACAGATGCTTAATAAGATTAATAGTATATCTGAAAAAATTGGCAGAAACGGTTTCTTGTTTAAATTAAATACCACAACCCAGAGAGAAATGACTGACGACGTGTGAATATATGTTGGCTCCATTCAGTGCTTTCCGGTGATCCTAACACATTGATATCGCAAACAACCAAACATTTAATCAAGTTATAGCATCTACTCAAAACTAAGCAGCAGCCAGAGATTTTCCTGACACTGAATTATACTGCAGTAAATTTCAACATGCCCTCACCCAAGTGTCATCTTCCATAAAATACCACGTCAGTCACCACAGCACCTGGGAAGCCCCAAAGTCCTATTTTTCAGATGTTCTCATCTATTAAGAGCTCACTGAGAACTCTGTAAATCTGGAACGCTTCTGTCAGGTACAGCTCTGCTGGCGTTCTGGTTGTGATTCACACTTCAGTGGAGCTCCCTGTCATTATAAAACATCATTCTTGTCTGGGAACACACCGGTTCTTTCATCCTCATTTATTTATATAATGACTTTGAAGTTTAAGAAACACTGCACGTAATTCTGAGAAGCCCAAGGATTGCAGAACTGTTTTCTGATTTCACTCACCTAAGGTCTAGGCTTCCTAGACAGCTCAGTAGTAAAGAATTTGCCTGCCAAAGCAGGAGACAAGGGTTTGATCCCTGGGATGGGAAGATTCCATGGAGAAGGAAATGGCAACCCACTCCAGTATTCCTGTCTGGGAAATCCCATGGACAGAGGAGCCTGGTGGGCTATAGTCCATGGGATCACAAAGAGTTGGACACAACTTTGGGACTCAACAACAACGTCAACGGTTCTACGTAGGAAGACTGAGACAACCCTAAACCATGTCCTCTTTCCCAAGCCTTCCTACGACTTACTGGCTATTGCCTGGAATCCACTAGAATGTGCAAAACCATAATGGTGTCAGAGACCGGCTGTCTTGGTTTTGTCTCGGTTATGTCTCTATCGCCAATGCTGAGAACAGGGCCCAGTAAACTGCTGCTAAATGACTGAATAAAGGAATCACCTCTAACCTCCCAGCGGAGCAGTCAAGGTTCACAACCCAACAAGTGGAGAATTAATACCGGGAAGCCCTGGTGCTGGGTCCAGACATTCTGAGCCTCAACTTTACTTAATATGCCCCTTTGAAAGTTAAGCCTGTGGGTTGATTCTTAAAATGGAAATAATGAGACCTGACAGCAGAGCATTTGTAAAACTTTAAAGATAGTTGTATAAAGCGCCTGCCTGACATACAAAGATACCCAAGGAAGAGTTAAGATGATAATGTTGATAGCCATAAACGGTAAATGCAAACTCTGGTGGTGCTGATTACTCTGGTGGTGCTGATTTAAAAAGAAAAAAAGAGCAGAGAAGAAAACTGACCACAGATAGGAGTCAATGCACAAAGTTCTTTGAGATTACACTCGATTCATCTTAAATAAAAATTGAGGATACAAACCCTCATTCAAATTTGATATCCCAATTTCATATGTTCAGGTCACACTGACAGCTAAAATCAAAAGGTCAATGACCTTGACCCAGCCGTCAGCTGAAGACTTAATGAGGCTATTTCCTCCGATGGCCACAAGCAACGTGAGGCCCTGCTGCACTTGTTGGCTGACGTTTGCATCTGATGTCCTCTGGTTGCCCATCTGGCTGCCCGAGGTCCCATGAGAACAGGGCCTGGTCTGTTTAATCTGACTTTCCTGGAGCCAATACAGTACCACGTGTGTACATGGAAACAAAACGATTTTGCTACTGATTGAGATTTCCATCATCTAAGCCATAATGAAAATCATTAAACAGAAAGGCTCGCAGTGTCACTGGATACGGTGAAGTGCCTTAGGATCTGACTCAGCCTGGAAGGTTCTAGATGTCACCTTCTCAAGCTAGAGACTCAGTGTGCCCAGACGTTCGCAGGGACATCCCAAAGGGTAGATGAGAAAGGAGAAACCAGAGGGGATTTGGTATCGTCTGTCCTTCAAATGACTTCTCTGCCTCAGTAGGAAGTTAGGTCACTGGATCATAGCTTCAGTTAGACTTTGGCCATTTTTGAAACATACGAAAGGAAAAAATATGCACACTGCTTCCCAGCAACTTCAATGCCCTCAGATTCTTATTTTTAGAGAAGCGGCGGCATCCGTCACTTAAGAAAAAGGCAAAGAGGCCTAAGAAGAGTCAGGCATGCCCAATATTTCAGAAGCTACTACACTAGTCAGAGCACTCACCCCCTGCTAGATAAGAATTAGGGAAACAGGGTCAGTGTGAGGGAATTTCTCACTTTTCACCTTAAGAGGGAAGATCATGGCTACTCCTTTTTTAAAAAAATGAATAGAACCTAACAGAACTGTTCTCTACCTGTGGAAAGAGCCAAATACAACTGTGCCCTTGAACAACAATATCTATATGCATTTTTCAGAGTATCTACTTACGAATTCAACCTTTTTAAAAGGGCTTTCAAATCACAGTCATAAAATATGGGCAGTAAATATTTACTGCACGATTAAGTGAAACGATGAGTTGATGTTGTGACAAGCAATCCCTACTAAGAGTTTCATAAATCCATTAAAGAGATTATTACATTTTTAAAAACATGACTTACAGGGTAGCTTTGGGCACGTTGACAGGTATAATTAACCTGTAATAATCAACTAAAATGAAAGTCATAAATGTAGTCCAAACAGCTCTCACAAAAAAAAAAGAGAGAGAGAGAGAACACTGGGGAAGAGTCCCACCAAATCTGATGAACATGGCTCATATATCACATTCCTGCCATAAACGGGACTCTGACTAAAGGCACTATCTGGATTTAACAAATAAGGTAAAATGATGCGTCTGCTAATCTGAAAATCCACAAAGCTTTAAGCATCATTGAGTGTATTGCAGAAGAGCAAGTGGCTAGAAGGAAATATATATAGCAATTTATCGTATATGTGCTTTTGTTCAACACTGATGTCACTAAGCTACAGATGAGACAAAGCTCCACTGAATTCTAGTTTATAAGAACGTAAGAAACAAAGAAGGAAAAGGGTAACCTCACCTTTACTCTTTACAGAGTCTATTACACCAGAAAAGAGAAGTGGAGCATGACAATGCTGCATAACACCATCATATTTATTTCATAATAATGGTACTGATCTCCTTCCATCAGAATTTATTCTCAAGTAGAAAAAGGATTGCAATGCCATTACTCTGAGCTCATTCTCTCTTCTCACACGTAATTACATAAGCAAGGGCAGTAGTGTGCTAATGATTCACCAGACTCCCAAACAACGTTGGAAAAATTCTGCAAACACTCGCATCTTCGGTTAAAAAAAAAAAAAAAGTCATTCTCTGGAATTCTTGACTTCTGACAGACTGTAAATACAAAGAGTTAAACAAAACATGCAGATCATGACAGGCTAATAAATGGTCTCTCGGCTTCCTGTGTCATGTAGCACTTAGGACTTCCTGAGAAATTAGCCCCAAACTCCAGCGCTTCCCCACTCACTTACTGTGTGATCTTAAGTAAGTTACTTAACCTCTGTGTACCCCAGTGTACTCACCTATATAATAGGAATAATGGAAGCTAAATTAGGGTTGTTGTTACAATTATAGATATTAGATATTAAGCATATAGTGGGCACAGAATAAGCTCTCAATAAATGTTAGCAAATAGTCCTACAACCCAGAATTTCAGTTGTTCTTCCTATATAAGGATGAAAAACAGGGCTGGAAGGATGGTTTGGAAAGACAACTTTCCAATGACTGATGTGGAAACCTAAGGCCTTTCAGCTTCTAAGAACCTATCTTTAAGACTTAAGACAATTAGGCAGAACAAAGACTCTGCTGGATAATACAATACATTTAAAAAAATTTTGCAAAGCCTAAACTGCCAACAATTAAATAATCACTTAAATTACATTGTAAAATGGAAAAAAAATATGCCAATATATTAAGGAAAAGGCATAGAGGATGCCAGATTGAATATATAGAAGAATATCCATAAACATTTTTAATCATTTATATATGAATATTTTATCAAAATGCTAACAGAAATAGTAAAGATTTGAGGTGTGCAATTATGGCTGGGTTTTTTTTTTCCCCTCTTTGTAGCAAATGCTCTGTTTGCACAGGGAAAAAAAAAAAACCACACAATATAAAAGATATGTCCCAGATATCAGAATAAGCACAACTTATCACCCCTGATTTGTATTTGTTGTTCAGTCACAAATTTGAATTTTACAATTTGCCAAGGGTTAAGGTGGCTCAGAGATTAAAGAGTCTGCCTGCAATGCGGGAGACCTGGGTTCGATCCCTGGGTCAGGAAGGTTACCTGGAGAAGGAAATGGCAACTCACTCCAGTATTCTTGCCTGGAGAATCCCGTGGACGGAGGGCTACAGTCCACAGGGTCGAAGAGAGTCGGACACAACTGAGCGACTTCACTTTCACTTTCACTTTAACGGTCCCAACATACATGGCCTCGCCTGTACCTCAAATAACTTCATGAAATGTGTTCAACCCAAGACATTCCTGGCAGACCAGGCACCTGGATGTCAGGAAGGTCGAGTTCTTTTCCACAATAACGTGGAAGGTAAGGAGAGGCGTCTAAGACCAACCCAGAGCTTTGCCATCCAGGACACAGCTCACAGTTATTTCCCTGACGGCGCTACGGATCAGACGGGACCTGGAATTTGAGGCTCCAAGGCTGTAACTGCCGTGTTAATCACTGGGAATGACACTATTTTCCTGCGCTGTAAGATGAGTTTAAATGACACCACTTTCCCAAACGGATCTTGTCAAAATAGGAAACAAGATATCACACTAGCCTTTGAAGTAACTTCTAGCACATTCCTCTTGGAAGTTTCCATTTTGCTTAGAAGTGCTGTAATGAACTGAGCATGGGCCAAATGAACCAGGCAGCTACCCCTCTACTGTAAACTGGGAGGTCTGTGCAATAGTGAATCTGTTAGTATTTTCTGTCTTCCTCCCTCCCTGCTTTCCTCTTCTTTTCCGTCTTCACATCCTCTCTTTTGTTCCTTCCATCCTTTTTTTCCTCCCTTTCTTCTTGCCTCCTTCCTTTTTTCCTTTTTCTTTTGCATCCTAATTCAGAAATTAACACACTCAACAGGTCTGAGGAACGTGGATCCAGGTACCACACAGCATCCTCCAGGGTAGTCGTGGGGCAACTAAGATGCCAGGGCTCTGTCCTTCCAAGGGGCTTCCTATCTGCTGCCTGAGGGCCATCCCCTCTGCCCTGGGAGACGAAAGGACGTGGACTCTCACCTCTAAAGTGTTATTCTGACTCTTTGCGACCCCATGGACTGTAACCCACCGGGCTCCTCTGTTCATGGAACTCTCCAGGCAAGAATACTGGAGTGGGTTATCATTTCCTCCTCCAGGAGATCTTCCCGACCCAGAAGACTAAACCTGGGTCTCCTGCACTGCAGGCATGGATTCTTTACCATCTGAGCCACCAGGGAAGCCCACCTCTAAAACCACTATCTTAATGGGAAGCACTCCTACCCAACAAAGAAAATAAATCAGTTTTCTTCTTTAAACCAGATGCGCTGCAGGGGCGCTGGACATTTGCTTTAGGTGGAAAACAAAAATCCCCAGTTGAGACGTTAGGGAGCCAAAAAGAACTGCTTCCATAAAGTGTTCTTATTTTTAAAGTATAGGAAGAGAAAAACTAAGTATTCAGAAGAATGTAATTAGAAAACATGGTCAAAGTGATGAACATTTTTAAAATCCACAATACAGCTTTGGATTCCAGCATTTTATACTGTGATTCCTAAAAATTCATGGCTACAAACAGAGCCAAATGTGCTAAGCCTGTAAAAGCATGCTGTTCCTATTATTTTGGCAGTGGATGACCTGGCTAGTCTCACGCTGGCAACAAAGATGAATTTCTCAGTGTTTAGTTAAAATGCTTTTGACACTGTACATTGTTTTGGCTGGCTACACTGTCTTGGTCTCAGGTTATAAATAAGAGGCCACATAAATCAATCCTAAACTCTTTAAACAAAGCCACAGTGAAAAGAACTGCTTGGTAGTCAGTGAATATAAGCCTCTCTAAATAAACCTTAAGACTCAGCTTTGAATGACTTCTCTGTAAAACTAATATGGTACAGTTTTTACAGGCCAAAAATTAAATCCTCAGATTTTTTAAAAATTTACTTATTATTTATTTTACTCTTATTTTTACTCTTTTTATCTGTCTGCATCTTGGTAGAGTGCAGTCTCTCATGCAAATTTTCATAATTCTTTTACAAAGAAATCTCTAATATTTAATAACTAGCAAACTTGAGCAACAGAAAAAGTTTTAAAAGAAAACTTCTTGTAACTGGTCCTAAGACACAGTGATTCAAATTAAACATAACAACCTTCTGAAATGCTTTTTAAAAGCCGCAGGGAAAAAAGAATCCATTTCACTAGTTTCAAAATAAGACATTTCAAATCTTCTTTCCAAAAGCATGAGTGATGAATGCTGTGAAGTACTAGGTCTTTCAAATCACACTAAACTAATTTGGATGAATTGAAAACTCCTGGATAATGTGAAGACAAGGGAAGCCAAAAGGAAAAATAATAAAATGTATGTTAAAATTTCCAAATACAGTCATCAGATAAAAGCTATGCTTTTTAGTCAAATACAAATTATAGAGTTGCATACTTAATAATATGAGATCACTTTAGAGTAGCTTCTGCACCTTTCAATGTATGGAGTTTTCACATTACATCATAGTAATTTAACGTTCCTAACAGGGTTGGCAAAAACAAAGTTCCTCTGGGTTTTTCTGTAAGATGTTAGGGGAAAACCCAAACTTTTTGGCTAACTCAATAAAATCACACGAGATGCTTAGTATTAATTTCCATTTGCCAGATGAAGAAACTGAAGATAGAGTAGGAGTTGAGTACCGATGGAAAAAGAAACCAAGCAAAAGGTTTTGTTGGAAAAGAGTTCAGAAAAGAATGCTTGGGAAATATTCTGGATTATATTTTAAATGGAGAAAGAGGCTTTAAGAGATCTTGATTCTTTTAAAACACCAGCCTCTTCCTGAATCCAAGTATTAGATTAAATTCAAATTAAGCTAAATAGCTTTGCCAACAAGCAACAGGAATAAAGACAAGGAATGGGGAAATTAAGACGTCTACTAGTTACCACTCTTGCTTCAGTGAGAACATGACTCAATTTGTTAAATTCTGTCATGGTTTTTACCCCAAGGCTCTAAGAATTAGGCCACGTGAAAGCAACAAAGCTTGTTCTAAGGTGACATCTGATCACCAAGTGACAGAAAATGACTTCAGTGTAACCTTCACCAGGTTGGCATCACCTCCCCTTGCCAGTTCCACCACCCCTATACTATCCTCCCTGCTCCCGTCCAGGAAACGCCCTTCCCCCCCTCCACCCATCGACCTGGACTCCGCTCCAAGAGACGGGTCCAGCCTCTCCCTGAATCAGCCGCCTTTACCCACCACGATCTTTCATTCGCTCGGGCCATGTCACACAACCTCAATGCTTATTTTTATGTCGCCGTGGGATCATCTCCTAGCTGTCTCTTGGACATCCTCTAGTATCTTTTCCCCATCGCTCTCAGAGCAACGTTATGTGTGTTCCATAGTGGCCTTCCGTGCATACAACTGAAAAACTCTAAATGCCAGAATTTCTTCTTACTCCTTTAAAATAACTGCCGCGCATTCTGTTTAGCAACAGCAACAATAAATTAGACGATGACCACATGCTGCAACAGAATACTGTGATTGGTTAGCCAACAGAGAATTCTTAAGGACCAACTGTGTGTCTGGTGGAAAGAGTGAGTTTAGATGTAATTTTGATTCAAGACACATGTATTATTTAAAAACTAAAATGGAATCCTCAGGTACCCAAAAGAAGCTCAGAACTCTACAATTCACATTGTTGCACAGTGTCTGAAAGGTGGGGTGGGGGGCGGGAGCGAGGAAACATACTTCGTCCAACAACTTTCTAAAGCGGCTCAGTTCCAGCTTTGATCCAAAGGTAATTATGCAATCACAGAAACCAGTTGTTTCTTCTTAAAGTGGATGTAACCCTAGTTCTAAAACCGATCTCATGGGATTGTTTTAAAACTTATAGGCAACAAAGCTCAAGGAAGTGTTGTTGTTTTTGTTGTTTTTAAAGATCTGAGAAGTATATACATATAAACTAGCAGTAACAGCACTAGTTACTACAGCTCCTCCACATCCTTAAGGCACTCTACGATACTGGAGTGGGTAGCCTATCCTTTCTCCAGGGGATCTCCCGACTCAGGAATTGAACCGGGTCTCCTGCATTGCAGGCGGATTCTTTACCAACTGAGCTATCAGGTAAGCCCCAAGGGATGACCAAGGGGACTCAAAAGGGATTGGAGTTACTTCGGTTAAGATCAGGGAATTTGTGAGAGGTCAGGTGAGATTTTTATCAAGCAAGGTCATACTAACCTCATTTTTTCCCCATTAGGTTATTCTTACTTGGAAGCTTCCTTAGATGATTAGCTGACCTCATTCCCCTTCATCTTTTTTTTTTTACCAGCTGTTATATAGATCATTTTTCTCCACTTTAATAGAAACACCTAAAGGACACAGTATTCTGGCAGAAAGATAAAAAGACACCTGCTTGGCACCAAGTAAGTTAGTTCACTTGAGCCAGTCCATATGGGAGAAAACTTTAATAACTGAATATATGTGTAACAGAGTCCCATTTCTGTTCTTCTATTTTGTAGTATCTTCCACACTTCAAAACTTTTTATGAAAAATAACAATGGTAACACATCTTCTTATATTGCCACTGGACACCCTCATTCTCCTTGGAACCCAAACTTTGCCTGAAATTACAAAGTTAAAACTGCAAAGATGGATTAAGATTTTTTCTTTCTTAGTACACAAATTTAATGGAAGAGATCAAATATATTTAAAAAAAGAATTTCTTTTTAAATAAATGAAATGAATATTTGTATGGTACTTTTTAAGGTACGCTGTAATTTTATAAATATATCATTTAATTTTCTTTGTGTTAAGGATTATTAACTTCATTTTAGATATAAGGAAACAAATTTAGCAGTGTTAAGTAAGATGTATAGACAGTAATGAAATGGAGTAGAAACCCAAGTATGGTCAATTCCCAACCTCTTATTTTTTCCTACCTTATGTTGCTGCTAAGTCACTTCAGTCATGTCCGACTCTGTGTGACCCCGTAGACGGCAGCCCACCATCCTCCCTCCAGGCAAGAACACTGGAGTGGGTTGCCATGTCCTTCTCCAGTGCATGAACGTGAAAAGTAAAAGTCAAGGTGCTCAGTCGTGTCTGACTCTTTGCGACCCCATGGACTGTAGCCTACCAGGCTCCTCCACCCATGGGATTTTCCAGGCAAGAATACTGGAGTGGGGTGCCGTCACCTTGTCCTACCTTATGTTATTTCATGTCAGAATATAACTTAATAGCTACAATAATAGCTAACCTTTACTGGGAAGTTTACATAGGTATTAGTGCTGACCTAAAAGTTCTAAGTGTATTACTTAATTTAATGGAGCAAGCAGTGGCAACCCACTCTAGTATTCTTACCCAGAAAATCCCATGGACAGAGGAGTCTGGTGGGCTACAATCCATGGGGTCAAAAAGAGCCAGACATGACTGAGCATGCATGAGCAAGTACAGCTCATTTAAGACTCATGGCATCTCTACGAGGGAAGAATTGCTACCAGAATTGTAGTGCTGGAGAAGACTCTTGAGAGTCCCTTGGACAGTAAGGAAATCAAACCAGTCAATCCTAAAGGAAATCAACCCTGAATATTCACTGGAAGAACTAATGCTGAAGCTCCAATATTGTGGCTACCTGATGCGAAGAGCTGACTCATTGGAAAAGCCCCTGATGCTGGGAAAGACTGAGGTCAGGAGGAGAAGGGGACCACAGAGGATGAGATGGTTGGATGGCATCACCGACTCAATGGACATGAGTCTGAGCAAACTCCAGGAGATACTGAAGGACAGAGAAGCCTGGAGTGCTACAGTCCATGGGGTTGCAAAGAGTCAGACACAAATTACAACTGAACAACAACAATTTGCTAGGTGAAAAAAAAAAAAAATCAAAACCAAGGCTAAGGAAAACTAAATTAATTTCACAGCTCACATGGTTAAGAAGGAGGAGAACTGAGACTCAGATTTCAGCTGAATGACATAAAGTACATGGTGTTAACCACTAGACTATATTGCTTTGGCATTGCAGGGGAAATATTTATGTTAAATAATCCATATGGAACACAATATCTTAATTTTGTTGTAGAAACTGAGAACTTGCAAATCAAAACTCAAAAAACAAAATACTAATGATTATGGGCCATCACGACAGGCACAGCAAAGAAACTAAAGAAATTAAATCTGTGGACATAGACCAAAGGCCCAATGTTTGCAGATTCAAATATCTGATGAAAGCCATCCATCCTTATCATCCTACTTCTTTCACCAGCTTCCTCCCCATTTCTTCCTGAGAGAGTTGGCTATGTTTGCTCCAATCTCTCCCCTCACATTATTTCCCTAAAGGCCCAAACCTACATCAGGTTTTGACTCTGCTTTTCCACTGAGCTGCTCTTGTCAAGATTGCCTATGGCCTCTAGGTCAGTGCATTCAATCAGTTCTCGGGACATATCTTCCCTTAGTGCACGCCCAGGTGTCACTCAGTCCTCTTGGCTCTGCCTTCTCTTGGCTTACAGGATATCCCAAGCTGCTGGCTTTCTCTCAAAGCCAGTTATCCCGTCTCAGTTCTCTCTGCTGCTGCTGCTGCTGCTAAGTCGCTTCAGTCGTGTCCGACTCCGTGCGACCCCACAGACAGCAGCCCACCAGGCTCCCCCATCCTTGGGATTCTCCAGGCAAGAACACTGGAGTGGGTTGCCATTTCCTTCTCCAGTGCGTCAAAGTGAAAAGTGAAAGTGAATTCGCTCAGTCATGTCTGACCCTTAGCGACCCCATGGACTGCAGCCTACCAGGCTCCTCTGTCCATGGGATTTTCCAGGCAAGAGTACTGGAGTGAAGTGCCATTGCCTTCTCCACGTGGTGCCTTTTCTTTCCCTTGGTCTGTTTTTTTTTTCGGAGCACCCCAAAATTAAGGTCAGTTCACGGAACTCTCCTCTACTGACACTCATTTCCTCGGTGAGTTCATCCAGTTTCATGGTTTTAAATACTACCACTCCATGCAAATGTCCTCCTAATTTATATCTTCAACCCAGATTTCTCATCTGAATTCCAGACTTGAATCGACTGCCTTGTCAGCATCTAACAGAGATCTCACACCTAGCGCACCTGAAACTGAACTCCTACCTTCTTCACAGACCTACCCCCAACATCCAGAAAAATCACTAACGTATTAGATGCTCAATAAAATGGCTGAACTGAATCAAGTGAGTGCCCTTTCAGAGGAACATGAGTCTTAAAACAGAATCACAATGCTTTACGCTCTAAGTATCAGCTCTAACTTCTTACAAAGGGTTTGGTCTGAATCGGGTTATCAAGCTCCTCAGTGAGCTCAGAGGTAAAGAATCTGCCTTCAGTGGAGGAGATGGAGAAGACTCCGGTTTGATCCCTGGGTTGGGCAGACCCCCTGGAGAAGTGCATGGCAACACACTCCACTATTTTGCCTGGAGAATCCGCATGGACAGAGGAGCCTGTGGTATTATTACCAACTCACTTTACAGATAATGAATGTGAGGCTCAGAGAGCATAACTCACGTGTCCAAAGAGGATCACCAGCCTACTTCATTACATGGGCTTCCAAAGCTAAACTGTCTGTATTTGAAGATCTCCAAAAGATAATTAATACCAGATGACCAACTTGTAGAATGTGACCATCCAAAACCAAGCAAGGAGGAGAAGTGGTACTCCCTCACTCTATTAACACTCCCCATAACCCTCATCAGCCCTCCGGGCTTGACAGTTTGAAGGACAGACGCCGAGCTCACACCTGACCTGTGGAAGTGGCGCTTACACTCTTCCTGAGCACCTGTTTTGAACACAAGGACCTTCTACCTCTAACCTCAAAGATTCACGCATCACTCATGTCCTCATGCAACACGCACCCAAAACATGGGCACGTTGACCACGACAGAGATTTATGGACAAATTACCATGCTGATCACAGTTTATAAAGTCACATTCAAAAATATGCATACACCCAATTAGCAAAGTATTTCTGTAAGAACTGCAGTATCTCTTACCTGTTGATAAAGAAAAATTTGTTTACAGTTTGGGAGTTATTTTTTTTGACAGCCAATGTTATTCATTTATTTATTTTTTGAATAGTAGGTTCGTGTTGGTTATTTATGTTAAATATAGCAGGGTGTACATGTAAACTCCTTAACTTTCCTTCCCCTGTCAGGTAACCAAAAGTTCTTGCTCTAAGTTTGTGAGTCTGTTTCTGTTTTGTAAATAAGATCATTTGTATCACTTTTTTAGATTCCACATTATAAATGGTATCATACAATATTTCCCTTTTTCTGACTTCACTGGGCCTGACAATCAGCCACTGTGGAGAGCAGAATGGAGGTTCCATAAAAAACTAAAAATAGAGCTACCATATCATCCTGCAATCCCACTCCTGCATACATCCGGAGAAAAACGTAGTCCAGAAGAATACGTGCACCCCATGTTCACTGCAGCACCGTTTACAATAGCCAAGACGGTGGGTTATTTTTAACTGGACTGACCATTTGGTCATGGTTCAAGTTCATGAAAATCTCTACTTCTTTTAGCTGAAATCCAACATCAGTGTCCTGCTCTCACATTGATTTGCAAAGATGAACAGTTGGCTTCCTTTCTCAAGTGTCCTCTGCTGCATTTAAGAAAGAAGATAGGATGGCTTATTTGGTATCTTGTAACTACAGCAATAGATTCTCTTTTGTTGACTAAGTCACTGACATCAGGTGATTGATGAAACAGAGCTGAGAACTTAGACGCTGTGCAGGCTGCACGACTCTCAGTTCCCATGAGCGCCTCTACCTCCTCGTAACTGTCAGAATAACACAAGTCACGAAAAGCCATCGGAATCCTTCAGGAGGAAACTCAAGATGGAGGCCTCACTTGAACAAGCACTAAGATCCCCACCGCCTGTCACTGCCAGGGATGAAGTCACCCAGTAGCAGACTCAGCTCCTTCTGCTTTGTGCAGCCGAAGCTGCTCCTTAGCAACCAATGTCGACAACTGGGTTGCCAAGGAAACCAGAAAGCCCAATTTATGAAACTATGAAACAAAGCCACTGTAAAGGCTACGTTAGACACAGAAGGTGACTCTATTCTTATCATTGCTACTGAATTCCTGCCAGGGATATGGTGCAAATATTTTATTTTTAAATGTTCAAGGAAGAAAACGCATTTTTAAAGTACACTGAATTATCTCTCGTTCTCTGCATCTTTCTGTGAAAGGGTGGTGAATTGTATCTTTTTTCAGATTCTAAGGAGGACTAGCATCAAAAACTTGTGTTTTTAAAACATAGATTTGCTCTTGAAGGTGAAGAATATTTTTTAGAATCATCTGCCAAGTGTAAATTCCTTCCAATTCACAAGCAGAATTCTATTGATTTTATTCCTGTGTAAGACAAGTAGGTCTGTTTGCCAGGTTCATTTCCATTAGTTCTTTTAATGTTACTACTACGGCTTCCTGAATATCACATGTTTCTCGTGTAGGGAGTAATAGATAGGCGCCCACAATGAAGGGAAAATACAAATGAGGATACAACTAATAAAATACAGGGATTACTTACAAGCTACATCTGACTGACTGTATTGGGAAATCAAGCATATGCCATATGCCACCAACTGCCTTATAATTTAGAGCTCCTAAATGATTTTAGAGAGAGTGAATGAGCCATTTCTATAAAAATATCTATTTGTCTGCCTTTTTAGATGGATCATTTCCTTACTGCAGAGCCTGGGGTGAGTTATTTAACCTGTGAACCTCACATCCTTTTCCATAAAATGTGGACAGAATTAATAGGAATTAAATGAGACTGTATGAATAACAGTCAAAGAACAGTAGAGACATTAAATAAATGTGAAGACTGTCTTATTGACCCCTCACTTCAAGGATATTTCTTATCTTCATTACACTTTTTTTTTTAATCCATAAGACTACTTTCTTCTTAAGAGTAAACAGAATGAATAGAAATTGTGTAGGAAGACAAAACCTTTAACAAAGAGAAAGGTGCGGTTCAAAATTTATACAAAGAAATGCCGAATGATGTGTGTACAGTTCAGTAGGTTAATAATGTGAAAGATATCACCTTTCTCTTGTCTCCTTGGAACAGGCAGAACTTACACAAGTAATCATGGGTGCATTCATAACCATCACACACCTTAATTTCAAATATCTCTACCTCCCTAGTCTGCACTACTGGATGAAACCAGTTCCTGAAAACTGCTGACTGCCCAATTCTCAAAAAAAAAAAAAACCTGAAAATTAACATGGGTTGTCATTTTCTGAATCCTAAAAAAGCTCCGACAGCATCTGAATTCTCCTTCCATCTCTACTCTCAAGCACCACTTTGATTATGTCGTCCTGACAACTCCCCCTCCACATAGTCTAACGGGAGAGCAACTTTTCAAACCCTGGTTCTCTCTGGTGGAATATAAAGACTTCCCGTTCCTGTGTCAGCAGTAATTATATTAATTCAGTGATTGGCTGACTCCACCCAGGAAAGGAAAGAGACACAAGAATAATGTGATTTTAAATTTGGAAGAGACTTAGAGACATCTTGTACAATTCTCTCTCCCAGTGAGGAAATCCCCTTGTTCCAGCCCCTTTGGCTATTATTCTGATCCCTCAGTTTCTGCAGGAACACTTTCCTAATAATGGGAAACTGCTGATTCCAAAAGCAGCTCCAAGGTTAGAAGTTCAGATCGCCTCTGCTGTTTCCACTTCACATGGCTAATGTCTACCCATCAGCCCTGGTTTTGCCCTGTGATGCGATGTGGCCCAGCTGGTAAAGAGACCTGGGTTTGATCCCTGGACTGGGAAGATCCCCTGGAGAAGGGCAAGGCTGGTATTCTGGCCTGGAGAATTCCATGGACTATATAGTCCATGGGGTCGCAAACAGTCGGACACGACTGAGCAAATATACACAGACTCAGTGATGCTCTCTAAGTCTCCTCCACCTCCTACATGACACCCTCTCAAATGTCTGAAGACAATTATCCTGTCCAAAAAAGAATAATGGACAGACACCCAGATCCAGTTCCTTCTTTCACATCTTCCTAAGAAATCTCAAACAAACCACTTAACCCTCTAACCTTATCTTCCATGTCTATAAGATAGGTAAGATCCTCCTGTAAGGTCGTCTATGGAGGGCGGGAGGTGGGGGTGAAGGGGAGAAAGTGAGAGGAAGGAGGAGAGTAAAGGAGAGAGTGGCTGCTGCCTCAGCACTTTGGAGCAGCACCTTGCCAGCTGCCAGCGCTTCTCGACCAGCCAAGGAGGGACTCACCCTGTTCTGAATTTTCAAAATTTACACCGAGACCTGCCAAAGGTCGCACTGCTTTTAATTCTTAACCACAATGCTTTGCTCTGTGTTGTCCAATCTGGACTACAAAACGCAAACACCACTATTTTTCAACCTAAACAACTCCAGCTTCATCAGCTCCTCGTGTAAAAGGGATTCAAGAATACACAGCAATCTGCTTGTCCCCCTCTGGATGCATGCTGGTTTGCCAGCAACCCCTTAGAAATGGGTCACTGAGACAATGTACTAAATGTTTACTCTCAGAATGTTAAGTGTCAACCACTGGAGAGGGTAGAAATGAACAGACAGTCCTTGTTCTCTGGCAGCTAAAAAGTCTATTACCGCACACACACACACAAAAACAGAAAAATAACAATAAAAAGATTACTATACTAAAGGCACAAGCAAGGTATAATGAAAGAAAGTAGAAGGAGGGCCAGACGGGGCCAGCATTGCAAACACAGACTGGCCACTTGGAGGAATGCAATCTCTTCCCCAAACTGCCACCCCCGACACCCCCACCAGGAGGACCACACATCTTGTTACATGTGTCCCTGTTCTATTTTGGCTTTAACAAGTCCTAATACTTGGTTGGCTCAATTTGTTTAACAAAACCCATGTCATTTTCCCATGAATCAATACCATCAAGTTATTGGCCCAGCCAATAATTTTGCTGTTGTTCCGTCGCTAAGTCATGTCTGACTCTTTGTGACCCCATGAACTGCAGCACACCGGGCTCCTCTGTCCTTCACGATCTCCCAGAATTTACTCAGATTCATGTCCATGGAGTCAGGGATGCTATCAGACCATTCATCCTCTGCCGCCCCCTTTCCTTTTGCCTTCAATCTCTCCCAGCATCAGGGTACTTTTCAGTGAATCAGCTCTTCACATCAAGTTGCCACAGTATTGGGACTTCGGCTTCAGCATTAGTCCTTCCAATGAATATTCAGGGTTGATTTCCTTCAGAATTACTGGTTTGTAATTTGAGCCAATAATCACATAACTGACAGTGGGAAAAAATGGAGAACTAGCAAAGCCACAAACTCTACCATGACTATATGAGCTCTGATCAATTATTTTAGTAAATCATAACCATCAGATTCTCTCACCAACCAGTGCATTAGTAAATAGGTTCTATGGATTGAATGTTGCGCCTCCCCAACACGCATATGTTGAAACCCTAATCCCTACTGTTGAGGTAGAGCTTTTGGGAGGTAACTGGGTTCAGACAAGGTCATGAAGGTGGAGTCCCCATGATAGGATTAGTGCCCCAAAAATATGGTGATGAAGAGATCCCAGAGCTTCCCCCCCTCTGCCAGGTGATGGTACAGTGAGAAAGTGTACATCTGGGAGACAAAAAGCAGGCTCCCCATGGTGACTGCAGCCAGGAAATTAAAAGACACTTGCTCCTTGGAAGAAAATCTATGACAAACCTAGACAGTATATTAAAAAACAGAGACATTGCTTTGCCGACAAAGGTCAATATAGTGAAAGTTATGTTTTTCCAGCAGTCATGTACAGATGTGAGAGTTGGACCATAAAGATGGCTGAGTATCAAAGAGGAACTAATGCTTTCAAACTGGGGTGCTGGAGAAGACTTTCGAGAGTTCCTTGGACAGCAGGATCAAACCAGTCAATCCTAAAAGAAATCAATCCTGAATATTCATTGCAAGGACTGATGCTGAAGCTGAAGCTCCAGTACTTTGGCCACCTGGTACAAATAGCTGAGGCACTGGAAAAGACCCTGATGCTGAGAAAGACTGAGGGCAGGAGGAGAAGGGGCGACAGAGGATGAGATGGGTGGATGGCATCACGACTCAACAGACACGAGGATGAGCAAACTCTGGGAGATGGTGAAGGACAGGGAAGCCTGGCGTGCTGCAGTTCATGGGGGTCACAAAGAGTCAGACAAGACTGAGTGACTGAACAGTAACAACCACACCTCAATTTGTGGCACCTTGATCTTGGACTTCCCAGCCTCCAGAACTCTAAGAAATAAATGTTTGCTGCTGAAGTCACCCAGTCTATCATGTCTTGTTACAACAGTCCAAACTCACCAAGACATTAGGTCTACCCCTTATGTCTTCTCCTAACACACAGATCAAAGTGTGTTAAAAGCATCTTAATGATGCTCATAGGATCAGGACTTGGGGTATGTAACTGAAGTTCCTCCAACTTGGCAATAATCTGTTATCTGCACTAGCTTCTTTTCAACCATGCAGAACTCTCCCACTAGCCTTTTATCTTGGCCACGAGAAAACCATGATTTTTTAAATCAAATTATTAATACAAATAGCCTACAAGTTGGATATACTGAAAAGTTTTCAGAATGTTTTGGAGCAAATGGCTGGTAAAAACCACAAACTGTAGGCAAAGTGCTGATACGAACTCAGGTTAGCTTTTGGTAGGGTTCCCAAATGGCCTTACTTTAACGTGAAAGGCTGTGGTATAAAACATTAATAAGGCTGTCATTTTGTGCATACAATTTTATATAATGTGAATCATTTCCTAAGAGAAAAATCAGGATTGAACTTTGTGAATTTTGAATTTTTCCTAGGTCTTCAGGAACACATCCCTTCTACAAAATGTGACGCATTGCATTTCGGAAGGTTATTTGGAGAAGATGAAACAGCAGACAATGATGGACAACCATTCTGAGGAAAGGGGCACTCAGGGAGAGAAAGCAAACAAAGGAACAGGACAGGGTGTCAAAACACATGGCATGAAGTGGCCTATGTGCCTCATTGAAGCAGAAAAGCCCATTCTGGTTAACAAAATCCATGTGCAGAGATGAGGCCACGTGAGGGCAACTGTTGAAGTGCCTAGAATGTCACTCTGTGGAGCTGCAACAAGTCCCTGATGGAGGAAAGGGTATGATACCCTTTCCTGTGAAAAATGGCAGTGATGTAGCATCGAGACTATGGTCATGGAGTATTGCAGGTCGTATGCATGAAGACCAAGAAAGCATGAGGAATTCAAGGGCAAAGAGAAGTAGAGAAAAGGAGACATCAGTCCAACTTCATGTTTTACAGACTGGAGTACTCAACATCCAACAAGACTATTAGAAATATTCTGTTTCCCAAAGGAAGGAAAATTAAAATTTGCTCCCAAACACAGTGCACAGAACAGCTCCTCCTCTGTCCATGGGATTCTCCAGGCAAGAATACTAGAGTGGGTAGCCATTCCCTTCTCAATGGCATCTTCCTAACCCAGGGATCGAACCCAGGTCTCCTGCATTGCAGGCAGATTCTTTACCATCTGAGCCATCAGGGAAACCCCCCAAAAAGAGTTATGTGACCCCAAATGTCAAAAGTGCAAGGCTGAAAATCATGCTTTAAATAATTATAGACTTTTGAGAGAAGTTTGACCTCACTCATCACAAAATCGCCATTTTGGTGCATATGGAATTTAGTATAGCTTCCCTGGTGGCTCAGAGGGTAAAGCGTTTGCCTATAATGCCGAAGATCCGGGTTTAATCCCTGGGTCTGGAAGATCCCTTGGAGAAGGAAATGGCAACCCACTCTAGTAGTCTTGCCTAGAAAATCCCATGGACTGAGAAGCCTGGTAGGCTACAGTCCATGGGTTCGCAAAGAGTCGGACACAACTGAGCGAAATTTGGTATAACAGTAATTAAAAAGTTAAAATCAAAGTAACTTTTAAGAGAAAGAAATATCAGAATTAACTGATTATTAACACAATGAAGTTAAGAATTTAATTTGATGTAAGTATATTTTCCCAAAAAATATTTCCTAGCATCTCATTAATATAGTCTAATATTATAAAGCCTTACAAAAACAATGTGAGTTTTGAAGACACAATCCCACTACTTGGCACATAATTAAGTAACATTTTGGTCAGATTATAAAAAAAAAGATGTAATGAAGCAGAACGAAATTCAAAGTCACATATTAAAAAAGAAAAGAAGTATGCTGAAATATACTTAAGAAGACCACCCACAGTTCAAAAGAATAGAGGGCGGCTAATGGGTGGCATTGAAGTGCAGATTTTCTTGGTTCCAATTTCAGAGTCCTATTCAGAAAATGAGGTCTTAAAAAGCAGGTACTCACTTCACAGAAACGGCATTCTTGGAACGTTTCATTGTTCCAGAATTATACCCTGTGTGCCTGGGTGCAAAGCACTGGAATCCAACCGCCATCTCTACCTCCTGCGTCCACCTAGACCTCGAAGGCACACAAAGGCACGACCAACGACACGGGAGCGTGTCGAGCCATTGCTTGAATATCCTCTCTTGCTTCTTCCAGGAAAAATCAAACATGCACTCAACTTCAGTAGAAAGACTGTAGAAATGAAGCAGAGAGGCTGATTTACACAGGCACTCTTGAGTGAAAACTTTCTTTCCTTGAAGATTCCAGGTGCTCCAGTCACCTGGAGTGACGAACTGCAATGCCTTCAGACCTAAATGATTTGGAGAACTGGAAGGATCCACCGGCAACGGGCTCTGGCTCAGCATTAACTCGGGAGGACAGAGCGCAGACAGCGTGCAACCTGTCCTCTTAAGAAAACCTTATCTCCAGCGTTGCTATTTTAACAATGACTAAGACATGTACTAAGGAGCCACTTTCCCAGACATATTGCATCAAGACAGCCTGATGGACTCTCCAAAGGCCTCCTCTCCTGAAATATCAGCAGAACAGTTACAATTCTTGGTTCAACCACCCTATGAGAGCACAGTTTCCCAACATCACTGAAACAAAATCGACAGAAAGCACTAAAGTTACTTAAATATTTCCATATAAAAAATAGTCAAATCCAGGACTTCCCTGGGGCTGCAGCGGCTAAGACTCTGCTCTCCCAATACAGGGGGCCACGGTTTGATCCCTGGTCAGGGAACTGGATCCTGCATGCCACAGCTGGTCTCGGTGCAGACAAATAAACTTTAAAAAGTTAAAATAAAAAAAGTGAAATCCATGCACTGAACTAGACAAACACCTGAGCTAGATGAGCCCCAGCTACCGATCTAGCATTTTCTCTTCTGCGTCTCTCACTTTGCTTTCTTGGTCCCACAGATAAGAAGGGAATATAGCAGATGGCCACCATCAGAAAACAGGCAAGAGTTGCTTCAGCTGCTCAGAATCTGATGAATCAAAGTTACAGTTACAAGGAATAGGCTCTGACCACACACAAACAAATTTTTTTTAATCCTTTGAGCATAAGAATCTCTAAAATCTCAGTTGAACTCCCCAGCCATCCATTCAGTGTTAAACAATGGACTTACACGTTCCAAACTGATATTTTAAAAGTCCTTGTGAAAGGGCAGTTTGAAGAGTAAAGAATCCATTCTTTATTCGGACATAAGAAGAAAGGATGTCATTTAAGGAGGAAAACACTGCGTCATCTTAACAGATCAAGATGGTGGCCTTAAGCCCTCAATGGTCTCTGTCAGACACTTAGTGTGTCAGTCAGTGATGTCAAACGGCTAGGAAGTTCTCTAAAATATGCTGGGAATTTCTAGCTTGTTTTTAACTAATGCATGGATTTGAGTCTCTGCAACTTCTCCATTTTATGATGACTCTGTGGGGTCCCTCGTCAGCTCAACTCCAGTCCCTGGTCTGGAAGATCAGCCTAGAGTGGCAGCATTCGCCGTCCAGATGACAATAGTGAAATTGTAAATGGTAATAAAAGCCTACTGCCTGTGCTGTCAGTTAATACCCTTGAAATCATTAAAATGTAGATGCTGTAAACATCACAGACGTGACTCACCAAGATCAGACACGGAATAGATTCTAAGAAACATACAGTTGCGTTGTCCACATCTCATTTAATCTGTAAGGTCACCATATAACAAATAAACGATACACAGAACCCCTTCAGAAATGACATTTTCCCTTGAATTTTCTCATTCTCCCTTTTTTTAATTCAACAAATATTTATTAAGAATGTACTATGAGCCATCTGCTGTGGTACTTCATAGTGCAGCTTCTTATCTCTACCCCTGATCCTCTAAGTGACCATATATATGTGTGTGTGTGTGTACAAATATCTATGCCTACATATATATATATATATCTACATATATATGTATCTCCAAGTCAATGGGTTCATTTCCTCCTGGATTTTGAAGTCTCTGTGCTGTTATTATTTTTGCAACATAATTAGGATGTTCAAGAAAAGCACAGAGATGGGTCCAACCGAGACTTCTCAAACAACTGTTTTTTCGAAAGGAAGAAAACTAAACTTATTTGTCCCCTGACATTAAAAATAGACAAGGGCAGATGGACATGCAGGGTTAGACTATCACAAAGGAAAAGTCAAGTAATCCTTGCGGCATTACAAACATACACAGAAATGTCAGTAAACATCCATGAATGAGAGTTCTCTGGCAGAATGAAGAGTGAGGAAAAAGCCAAGATGCAAGGGTCACCATACAGTCGCTAGATGCATCTTCTCCATTGCCTTTCTCCCTAGACAGTTAGTGATTCTTGGTTTAAAACTGGACAACAAGGGACAGCAGCAGGATGTCAGGTTTTTCTAATGACTGATATGCATCACTGGGCACAGCAATTAAATCTTACAGAAGTCTTTCAAAATTTATGAAATTTTTGAAATTATGCACCTAAATCTCCATAGTCTGCTGAGAGTTACAGCTAAAAGGGAGAGACAGGAAACAAACCTGAAGCTTCAGAAATCTTAGAATCACTAAGCTGAAAGCACAGAAGTAGAAGGAACTTATAAAAGGCAAGGGATAAAAGCCCAAATCTGGAAATAGTTACTCTATATCCAGATCTTTTCTGCAGAACTATACTTTTATAAGAAGCTAATTACACTCATGAAAGCTACAACCATTCAGCTATTATTCTCTATGTTCCCACTAAATCAATATTACAAAGACTACCTGCAAGCCATTAGTATGTCACGTTAAGAAAAATGAAAACCAAATAAGGTGTGAAAACCAATGTGAGATTAACAACAAGCCAATGCAAAGTGGTCTTCCCTACTACTGTTACATGGAATCTACTTTTGTTTTTTAAAATCTTTTCCTTGGATAGACATACATATATAGCTTTCCCATTAAAAATTATCATTCCCTTTTCAAAAATGTCATGCTGCTGCTACTACTAAGTCGCTTCAGTCATGTTCGACTCCATGCGGCCCCATAGACGGCAGCCCACCAGGCTCCTCCGTCCCTGGGATTCTTCACGCAAGAACCTGGAGTGGGTTGTCATTTCCTTCTCCAATGCAAAGTGAAAAGTGAAAGTGAAGTTGCTCAGTTGTGTCCAACTCTTAGTGACCCCATGGACTGCAGCCCACCAGGCTCCTCCGTCCATGGGATTTTCCAGGCAAGAGTACTGGAGTGGGGTACCATTGCTTCTCCACAAAAATGTCATATGATTGCATAAATCAAGATCAGACTTTGAGGGATGTCATTGGTGGTCCAGTGGTTAAGAGTTTGCCTTGCAATGCAGGGAGTATGGTTTCAACCCCTAAGAGAGCTAAGATCTCACATGCCATGGGGCTAAAAACCCAAAACATAAAAAGACAGAAGCAATATTGTAACAAATTCAATAAAGACTTAAAATGGTTCACATTTAGAAAAAAAGGTAAGAGTTTGAAAACAAACCTTCAAATAGATATCATCTATGGAGGAAAATAAATGTTTAATTATCACCTTATTGCCAAAGATAAACTCTTAATAACTGAATTTTTAAGTATCCATTTTGAGATAAACTTGGGTACTATATTAATATGCCTGAGGGCTCCCAAAGTAATATTCTTTATCAAAATTTTTAAATAATGTGGTTTTTATCTCAAAATTATATAAATAAATTCTACTGATTTCCCTCCCTAGGAGGAGCTTGAAACAGAAGACTACACGCTCTAAAAGTTGTCTTTGGATACTTTTATCTTTATACTTACAGTAGGTTTACATTGTGAACAAATCAAATGATACAAAGCAAATGAATCCGTGCAGGGGTCCCTAGCATCCGGGATCTAATGCCTCATGATCTAAGGTGGAGCTGATTTAATAATAATAGAAATAAAGTACACGATAAATGCAATGTCCTTGAATCATCCCCAAACCATCCCCACCCCAGTCTGTGGAAAAACTCTTCCACGAAACCAGTCCCGCGTGCCATAAAGGTTGGGAACCACTGCTTTAGAGTCCAATCCCACCCTCTTTCTTTCAGGTAACATATCATCAATTTGCTGTGGTGTTTCCTAAACTTTTTAAGTATGAAGGAAACCATACTGTACATATTTTGCAAATTGCTTTAACAAAGGAAAAAATTACTAAGGGTAAACAAAGGGCAGAAGCCAGCTCTGTACCAGTGCCCCGAAGAGACAAGAGTCCATCTATAATTATCTTTAAAGCTTCAACCATAAAGTTCCCATATCTGCTCATGTTTTCTGTATTTACCCTACCATCGTTCATCAAAAATAAGTCCCTAAATTATCCTTTAAAACTGAGGAAACAACTATCAATATCCTGATGTTATCAAGTGAAATTACAGTTGGGATAAACCAAGAAAACTACAGTCTGCCATTAAGCACAGTCAGCTTGCCAGCTGCTAGAGAAGATTTGAAAAGGGCAAACCAGAGAGAGAGATACATGATGGACATCTCAAGGGCACTATGGCACAGACTCCTGAAGCTTTCCTTCCCTTCACTCTTCCTTTGGATTCCTATTATCCTGGTGTTTGGGCAACTTTGAATAGACAGATAGGAACCTAAAAGAG